>NW_015374014.1:3124497-3716790 GCF_001272555.1 Dufourea novaeangliae | reverse complement strand
AGATGTAGAACTTGTGATTCCATCTACCTGCCTTGGGCCTCCACTCGCAGCAACCTCCTCGTGGTGAGGCCTGGGCAATCGGTATTGTCATCGGTAAAGTACTGTAAACTGAAGACAATACCGAGCTAATGGCTGCGAACTTCAAATCTATCTCATAAAACCACGTTCTATATTACATCGAACTAGGATTATTTTAGAAATCGATATGAGATTCAAAGTGTAAAATGTCTAGTACTTTGAATGTTTTAGAAAATTATTCGAGATAAAGATGTATGGAACTACGGAAAATTACTTTAGATTCCTTTTCCTTATTCTGTAAATTCTTTGATTGGAATATGAATGTTGCTGGAAGTATGAACATTTTCACAGGACAATGATATAAATGGAACTTTAAAACTTTTTTAAGTGTTACAGTGATATTTCGTCATATTTTCCATAATGTCAATAATATTGATTTCCCCGCAACATCCATAATTATTACAAATGTCAATATAACGAAATATCTTTTATGCGATGTTTGTGGTGTAATAAAAATCTGTGTTTCGATTACGTTTTTGATACGTATTACTTATATGTAATAATATAGAATAAAAATATACTATTAGTCCGATATTTGAAAATATACATGCGTTCGTTGTCACTGTTAAAATGTTGTAATAACAATGGAATAATAAAATAATTTACTCAAATGTACATAATAATACATATACATATTCATTAAAACAATATTAAACGCAATAACTTTTTTATACGCGAAAAAAAACCAATAGGTCCGTCGGGATTAGAACCTAAGACTCCTTTCTAATACGTCTACTTTACAGTGAAGGGACGGTAGAGAATCCGTTCACGACCATGGTCTCTTCGATGATTTTCCGACGTACCGAACACTCATGATCTGACAATATTGCGTACTTTAGACTCGACAACACTGTAGAAGTTAGACTAGTTGATCGGTATTTTAGAACATGAGACACGAAGTCCCATAAGATGATACCTAGTCGGTGCTACTGCATAACTCTATGTACCTCCGAATGCTGTCCAATTCACATGTTATCCAAATCAAATTTAGTTCATTTCTTTCCGCAAAAATTATTACAAAAGAACAATTGCATCCAAACCGGTACATCAGCATTTAACAAGATAAAACTCCAGAACCAACTACTCTAAAGTTTAATTTCACAGCATAAAGCATAAACTAAAGGTCCAATTCCACCGAGTAAAATAGTCTCGATGGTACGAGGATATACGCGTACATATCACGAGGGACCACGTAAACTGTAATAATTAACGACAATGGCGAAAGTCTGCGCGAAGGATCGTAATCATAAAAGGAAGATTTGCGAACGGGGCTGGTATAGAAGTGGGTTGAGGGAGCGTCGTCGTCAACCGGTGCCAAGGTAAATTCCGAGTCAGCTGTATCCACCGGAAGCCGCCGGTTACATCGATAACACGGCGAGTCGAAATTGCGCTCGACGAACGAATTGTCGCCGACAAATTCGGTAGGAATAATTCAAGAGTAGGTAGTTGAGCCGCCCACTGAGCGGGATCAGGTCGAATCACATGGAGGAGAAGGGGGGGGGGGGTGGAGGGATATTATGGCGGGAAAATTAAATGTCAAATTAATGCGACGATAAATTTCCGTCGAATGAATGCGCGGACTCGCGAGGCCGGCCAATTTACGATGCATTATCTGGACCGTAATTCGATGACGTTTAGAAACGACGGGCGAAGGGTACTACTGATAAGACGGCGCCTGAGGATTGGGGCGAGGTGGTCGATGACGGATCGAGGCGATAACGAAATCGGCTGCGTCTACTTTCCCGGGAATGGCGGACACCCCGACACCATTGCCCCCGATAATTTACTGGGCTCTTTGCCGGGCATATTTTAAAATGTTCGCTCCCCCCGACGTTCCAGCCGGCGCGTCTGCGTTTGTGAAACATACCGGGGAGTCTCTTTAATCAACAGGCGTCTAGTACTTTATCTGCACCTGTAGTGAAGCAGGTACCACACTGCTTCAAGTGTTATTCGTCAGCTTTGTGTTAGACCGGGATTATGCACTACAATAAATCCTCGATGAGTGTTCGAAGGATCATCGGTACTGATAAGGAGAGATCCCTAGGTGTATCGCTGACTTTTTAATGAGGTTTAGTACAGAGATAGAGCTTGGAATTCTCAAGCCAGTGATATTTCCACTCTATTTGCACAAAATGTCAATTGTCAGACGTGTTGCGAGACAGTAACAAGTTATGTGTATATTCATAAATTAGAAAAAAAAATTAATTTGAAATATAATAACAAGGTTTTGGTTGTAGCAACGTTTCTGACGTGTTCAAGATGATATTTAAATGTTGGCAAACTTTGGGTGGGCCCATGTTGTATTATCATTGTCAATTTCTTGTTAATTAACCATCTAAAATAATTGTAGGCCCAACATTGGATGTTGGTTGGCAAATTGTCATAACTTTCGTCGTAGGCCCTATTTTGGAAATTTGTAGGCAAATACGCGAACTATATTCGTTGCCAGCCAGGTCCAAAATTGGCCAATTTCTACCATTGTCCTTTATATGTTTTAAAATGTTAATAGGAAAATATAGTTTTTGGTATTACAATTTGTTGTTAGGATTAAAACATGAAGATTACCACAAAAATCCCTGGATTTTTTCAAATACATGCTACTGACATACTACTTGAGTATTTAATTTGATCTTTATAAGTGTCTTTTAATACTTTTGAATCTGGTAAGTCATTTTTATACAATAATGACAAATTGTCCTAATTGTTTATGTAAAGTGTTTATCACTTTTAGAGAGACTTTTAAAAAAGTAGTAAGAAATGACTTACTATACAATATACTGAAACTTACTATACATCAACAGTAGTACTGCTTCTATACATATACCCATCGACCGGTAAAGATTAATTTCTTTTGAAACAAAAATTAGAGGGCTGGTGTTACTTATCGACTGACATACGTACATTTTATCAATAAATGTCATAGAATAGGACGGTGCGTTGTACTAATTTCTTACATTTAACTAAAACTGATGAAACAATAGAAAAAAGGGGAATAGAAAATATATAAACAGTGTAGTTTATGAGATTCTAACAGGGTACTAAAGGGTTAAAATTAATAATATTATGTGATTGAATCATTGAGACCTGAAGAGGTAGAAATTAAAAGAATCTGGAAGATAGAAGAGGGGAGCAGATGAAATAGAGAAAATAAACAAGAGAGTATAGGGGTTGAAAGAAGTAGAAATGGTTGCAGAGAAACTGTGAGAAATAGGGTAGCTAGGGGGAAATACAGAGAGCGGAGAATAGTAATTCAGAGCGTAGAGATGTTAAGTGTCCGACGTGCTGATGTATAGCCATGAAATCTTTACGATCCCCCTTCTTTTAGACACCGAGGATCTTTAATAGCGGTATGAAACAGTACCGTCAATGTCCTTGTTGTATTAAACGGCTGCAACCATTTTCGGACGTGCTACATTAAACTAGACGTAAACGTTTCGTGAACCAAGATAAGCGCGGAAAAATTCCCCCGCATTGCACACAATGCTTCTTATACATATACACGTACATATGTGGAATGTATCAAGAACAAAGCAGAGGTTCCTCTGAAAACTGAGGGCAGCATATATTCAACGGTTGTGTATAAAAATAAAATATTTTACATTTTTTTATCTGCGCCGAGTTAATACAGAACTCTATAATTTCATGTGATTTCCAGAGAAAATTTCGTCCTTAATGTTTCACTTAGAATCTGAAGCCGGTTCATCTCTGTAAAACCTACGTGCAGAATAATTAATTATTTTATAAACGTTATATGCTCATGGTAGGTATGTTTCCGCTGGCTATTCATTACTAATTCTTCAGGTTTTCCGTAGTATTTGATAAGTTATAATACATTAACTAATCGATTCAACAGGATATATTATTTCGAGTAAAGTTTTTCCATAATAGCCTAGAATTTTATGACGCGTTTAAATGTCTGTGGTCACATTTCAAATTTCGTTTCTTGGAAAACAAAGTTTCATATGGGGATATTTTGATCAACGTTTGTACCAAATTACAAATACTCGTTTGATACTTCTACGAAACTATCGATACCCGTTTGATACTTTTACAAAGCTATCGATACCCGTTCGATACTTCATAAATGTATCGATATTTACCAAAATATTGATATCTTAATCAGAGAAATTACATTTTATCGATTAAATGAAGATGACATGAAAATGATTACTGTAGGAAGCATTTCTATTAGTTCCACAACTCGTTCTAGGTATCAAACGGGAATCGATACCTTCGCCAAGTATCAGAAAATTGTTTTTGTTTCGGTACAGTACTTGTATTGGTTTAATATCGTTTCGAGAAGTATTGGTATCGAAAATTGTTGCAAACTTCCTAAAATTTCGATACCTTCCGTTACTTCTCATTGAGTACTTTGGTATCGAATTGTTCTAATATCAACATTATGTATCGGTATCGGTCTGATCACTACACCTATCTCATAAAATAAACAATTGTGGATCATATTGAATTTACTAATCACAATTGATTATCAACTATTCGATTCTCGTCAATTTCATATGGAAGAACCTAGTATTTATTAGTGTACTTAATAACAATTTCACAAGTTTCCACGTATATAAATACAATAGGACCCTCTGTAACGTGGAAGATATGTTCCGCGTTATACGGGAACCAGATCTTAAACAGTTAAAACGATACACAATAATTTTTTGTAATATAACACAAAATAATATGTATTTTATTTCATTTTAGAACAAAAACGTAAAGGTTTTTCACTATACAGTAATTCCTCGATGAATGCAACACGAACAACAACGTCATTCCCTCCACTGGGGGGTCCCCCTCTGGAAGCAATCAAAACAGAGTAAACAGAAGCTAAGCAGAGGCTCAGCATCGTGCAAAGAAAACAAATTTCAAGAGGCAGGAAACCTTTCCGCCTTGCCACGAATACTCCGAAGCGGACCCAAGTTCGTCGCACTCATCGAGACATTATTGTATCATGACCCTGCTGTATTCATAATCTGAATACAGAGACCTTCAACGGATGCATTCACCAATCAGTAAAAAATCGGACAATCGACGTGTTAATATCCATCGCACAATATAAATAACGTCCAAATCGCCGTCGTTCGAAACGTCCCACCCACAAAACAGACGATTATCAAATCGAAGTTTGCTACCTGTCGATTCTGGGATTCCCGATGAAATCAATTTCCGAACGAGTCG
This sequence comes from Dufourea novaeangliae, assembly GCF_001272555.1. Taxonomy (NCBI): domain Eukaryota; kingdom Metazoa; phylum Arthropoda; class Insecta; order Hymenoptera; family Halictidae; genus Dufourea; species Dufourea novaeangliae. The sequence goes on along the minus strand of NW_015374014.1, from coordinate 3,711,525 downwards.
CGAAAGTTCTTTCTTCGTGGGGCGGATGGGAATTAGACGGGGCACGCTTCGAATTATTTAAAAAGGGAGCACGACCGGGTGGGGAGGGGGGCGGAGACGGGAAGGAAGAGAATAGGGGGGCAGAAAGGGGAAAAAAAAAGAAAAGTCGTTCGGAAAATCGAGACTGAAACGGGGCAACTCTTGCTGCAGCTACGCCGTCGACCTGAGCACAGCCAGTTGAGTGTGGCCATTGTTGGCGAATGTGGGTCAGTCCCGACGTACTTCCGATGGAGGCGTACAGGAGGCAAAAGGGGTGGCTGCAGCCGCGAGACGAAAGAGTAACCGAGGAAAATGGGGTGGGGTAGAGGGGGGGAGTAAGAACGAAGTAGAAAGAAATGCAGAAATTCGGATGAATGGATGAAGTCGGTGGGATAACGTTAAGTCAACACCGGCGGCCGTCGTTCATCACCTTTAACGGTTGCTTCCCGCCGAACGACTCGGTCGGAGAAATATCGTTAGGGGAAACGTCTTAACCCTTGTAATTGCGGGGTGGCGTGTAATTTCAACCACCCACGTACTGGTTGAGCGTTCGTAGATAGTCAGCGTTTCGCAATAAATGAGGTTGTAATGCGGGCGTTAATTGAAACTGATTGAAATTGAGCAATGGATGGATTGTTCGAATTTTTAAGAGCATAGGACAGACCTAAACTTGGGTAAAATCGGGACCTACTATTATTTTTTGTACTAGAACTACCGAACAAGTCAAAATGACTTGTCAGTACAGTCTTATAACGATGATTAGAATGTTATAACAATACATCATTTGCAATTTATATTACGATTTGATAGTGAAGAAATTAGTTAATTTATAAATTTTCAAAAGTTTCTTAGGACCGATCAAAACAGATATGCCTTTATTGACGGTAGTTCTAGTGTTAGAAACGGTTTTAAATTTTCTCACGTTGTTGTAGCCATATAGCACCGCCATTTGCGTCGGTTCATCGACTCATGTTGAGAGTAGAACACGTGTGCATATTAGGGTTTGATGGTGTCTGTGTTGTTGAGTGGTCTGATCTAGTTTTCGTTCGTTTTAAAACTTCACAGCTACTGATTGCTTTAGGTGTGTACTTTTTGGTATAAATTAGAATGTTCGTCGTGTATTAGAGTGTAAATGAAGTATAATAATGTGGTTGGGGGTCTGAAGAATTAGATGAATTCTATTGCCACAAATGTCAGGAGAGGCTATGGGGCAAAATCGTATATGCGAAGTATACATATTTAAATTTGCTACTTCTTTGCATATTTCACTCTCCTGAAAAGCTAGATGTGAGTTACTGTTTGTCGAAGAGATTTTTTTAGTAAACCACAATTTCAGTTACTTTTCAATTTATTAATGCCAGAGTTATGAAGTTTCATTCCTAGGGTCCCAGTTTTACCCCAGTCTGCCCTACCTTTTTTATTTTTTACCATTTTCTTAGCGAATTTGTAAGATTTCAGTGTTTCTGTTATAAAATTCTTCTGAGCTATTTAACAAATGAAGGGAGAAAAATGATAAGAGTTCACTTTTTGTAAATTTTGAGAAAAACAAAGGAAAAATTCCCCCATCAAAAAAGCCACTGCAGATTTACTGAGTTTTATTAAAAACGCTGTTTTTTCTATTGATGTTTACTACTTTTTCCCCTCACCGTAAAATGACGGGTTATGGAACTTGAAAACGTCAAAATTTCTATTTAAAGAGTTCAAAAACGCCAAAATAACGGGTTACAAGACTTGAACTATTCGAAATCGTGGTTTTAAAGGGTTCGAAAATGTCAAAATCACGAGTTAAAGAACTGGGAAAAGTCAAAATTGCCATTTTTAGGGGTTTGGAAATAAAACAATTGCTTAAATAGCTTTTTTTACCACTGGAATGATTTGTGTGAATAGAATACTGACAGAATAGACTTAAAAATTTGTTTCTTGATTTCTGGAAAATCAAGTTTTTTGAATTCTCATCGTTTTTCCCTTGAGCCCTTCAAATGCTCCCTAAAAATCATTGATAATAAAAGGATGAACTAGGTAACGCTTACCTTAGTGTAATTCAACTTTTGTGCATTGAGCGAGTTAATTAGACGCGAAGTGAATGTTTTTAACAGCTCATTACGTTGATATCACTGTATTGGCCGCACGTTAAGACCACTTATAACACTCGTGACCGACTACGATTCCACCGGAAAACTGTAACGACGCAGCAGAGGTCGGAGACCGAAAAAATTATACGGACACCGGTTATTTGTCGTTCATAGATCACAGTAACAAGGAACCTTCTGCCAAGAAATTACCGAGGTTTAGTCATGGAGTATAGTAAGGAAAGGAGCAAGATACAAAATAAAGAGGTTTGGAAAAAATAGGATGTTATTCGTATTTCAACTTATCCGAAAATGCACTGTCTCGCTGCCAATTGTTTACTGAATTCCATCGCCACATCTGACCCATTTTATACGCTCACGTCCACCCAATCAGCGGTGAGGTATATGGCTACCTGCATTGTCGAGGGCACCGAGTTCCGTGTCCTCTGCTGCGTTTTGTCAACTTCACGCGATATCGTTATAAAATTGTAAATACAGAATCCCATTTTATTTGCTTCTTGCACGTGAAATGAATGTTTCATTAGCGGTACTTGATATTATACTAAACATTATATTATTTTATTAGACAAGGTAAGATGAAATAGACACCGTACAGGGTTTTCATTGAAATACAAGTGCTATATTCATGTTAGATTTATTACATAATTATTATATTAAATTTGAAGATGATTCTTTGCAGATACTTTTAGCTGCCATGTTTCCGCCAAATGTTGTCATTGCTAAATACAGCAGTTTTTAGCAGAAGCGTACAGTGACAAGTAAATATATAGTACAGTCAGAAGTAAGTATACACCGTACAAAGATGAGATTCGTGTCATACTTCTGTAGCATCCTACTATTTTAACAGCATGGTAGTAATACAATTGAATATGATTTTTTTAACATTTTCGGAACGAATAGGCAGCCCAAAATTTCGGGGAAAAGAAATTCGGAGTTGACACCACAAAATTGTTTAAATATTGTTAAACGTCATGAATTTACTAGTATGATTTGAGACAGCATGGCAACTGTGGGTACTGGTGTTGGCCAGTTTGTTTTTATTTATAGTACTATAGACAAATTTGGATATTTAAATATTTTAAAAACAAATTCAGCTGCAAGTGCATTCATGAATCTTTCAGTGAAATCGTGACCCAATATATACAGCAAAGGTGGGTAAACATTGTTTGAATTTTGAAAAACACAGTCAGCAGATTTCAATGTAATAGATCATATGTGGGAAATATTAGATTCTTAATTCAGAGAAATAAATATCTATAAATCCCATACTTTCTAAGTGTATACTCACTTGTGACTCTCACTGTATATATCTACATCCATTTTTATAAAGTATATTTATGAATTCTGCTCAAATACCCATCTTTTAATCCGCGTGGACGAAATGGCCGAATTGAACTGAGATTGATTCTCTACTTCAATTACCTTGAGTGTATAATACATAGATTTTATTATTATGTTAGATAGTACCTCCAGACGGCTAAAGTACGCTGTATAATTTCCCGATAATGAAAGGAGTTACATTAATAATTTTCATTCATAAAAGTAACGTCAAATACATATACGTAAGAATAAAATCGCCCATTTCATGTGTAACGACCTAATAAATACTTTGGCTATAAGTTTGATTTTCAGTCATGCTTCTGAATAAAATGAATATTGAATTAATTTGAACAGAATTTTTCTCGATTTGATTTCAACTTCAGTTCAATGCAACTCAAAGTAGTACAGTAATAGTTTCTTGAACAGTGCAAAATGGTTAAGGAGGATGCATATTGGATATAGTAATTCGTAATAGCGGCGAGCCTTATTACGCTTCCAAGATATTTTTCGAAGAAATATTGTTTGCGACGCAAGCTGTTCCACTTCACTTAAGAGCATGGGAACCTTCAAAACGGAAAATTTACTATCGCGATGGAAGGTATTGAAAGAACAGCCCTTTGCTTCGCTTTGAAAGTCGATGGAGCATCATTTTTTGAGTCCTCAGTAAATTTACACCTAATTCTGGGCTCCCTAAAAGAGGATTGTAACGACTGAGTGAACGATGTAGTAGCAGAGATATATTGTAAAATCGATTGTGTATAACAAATGCATGTTTCAGGACTATCCAACTTACATTTAATTGAAAATTGATTGATGTTTAAATAAGTATGTATAACTAGAAATCTGCTACTAGAGATACAAGAACAACTTGAATAGTTAATGTGATATAGAGTGAGTGATGAAATTATTAGACTCACAGTATGAAAATTACATATTTTTATGTTTGTATGGAAATAAGATCACAATATCAGGGTTTTTATTTAAACACACAAAAAATTAAACTTAGCTTATGTAATTATAAAAAAACAGTTAAAATCGTAAAATCATCAATTTATGCAGGTGGCTCGATAATTAATCAATAAAAAGGAAATCTTGAAGTAATAATTATGTATAATTCTCGCATTTAGATTTTCAGAATATTTAATAATTATTATGACAGTCATTATTCTTTATTTTATTCACCAGTATATTCCTCTATCTTTTGATACTATGTGAAAGCTGTTTATATAAAATTTATGTGATTTCGTAGACAGAATATTATGTATTTCAATTTTCTTTTAGTTTGTTACTTTTATAGATTTTCCAAGTATATAACTCGTCTATCTTATATTGTAGTAACAGTTATACTATAGCCATCAATTCTGGGGCGTTCTAAAGTAATTCATAATCCCTTCATTACATGCACTATCCAAACAAGTGAAATCCTACGTCGTTGCATTTACATTGTTGGAAGAATGTAGAAGAATAACTGGCATTAACGAGGTAATTAATATTCACTGAAAGGGGCATTACTTTGAGAAAGCATGAATTACGATCCATCGTTAATAGTTTTAACTAGGTTAATTTCAAGATGGTTTTGGTACCCAAGCCGCCGCAAACTTGTTCCAAGTTACAGATTACTTTCACCAAACTTCTTGTCAGAAGACCACGCCCATTTTGCAAATATAATCAACTAAAAATTCGTTATAAAAATTCCGTTTCATCGGCGATGCTTAGCCAAAGACACTAAGCGAAAGAGCATGCGGGGCTAAAAGGCCGATAAGTGCTTCGTCGCAACATGGAAAAGTTTCGTTTACTTTTAAACCAATATAACAGTTCATGCGTGAACACTGTCTTAAAATGTCTTACGAATATCTAGCAAGAAATTTTGACATTTTTTAGGTTTCTGTCCGTGGTGTTAACGACTTTTCATTTCGTGGAATTTCAAGCAATGCTCGAATGTATGCCAGGACATTGAAAAGATTACCGCGACCACGAGGAACTTTGCAAATTACGAATATGGGACGTACAGATTTTTTCTATTCAGACGGGACACGGGCATAATTTCGAGTGACATCCCGTATATTTCATTACGTAAAATTAAAGAAGTTCATTCGTCATGTTAAAAAATGTCTTCCTGCAAAGTTTAACGGCCGACAACCTCTGGAGTACGTAATACGTACCAGTTCCGGCGTGGCTCGAAACCACTTTAATGTGCTCGTTAAAGTCCCAGCCATTTGGAGGCAACTCTTTATGAATTAAATCCTCGTTACTTCGCGAAATTAAAAACCGTGGGAACTTACCACGCCGGGGGTCTCATAGGACGGATCCTTCTTCAAGGTATGGTAGTCGCCAATTCGCTGAAAAATGTGAAAACGTGCTCGTTTACTAAAGGTCACACTCAACGGAAATCAAAATCAATTACGCAAGTTCCAAAAGTTCCACAAGGTTCCTTCGGTATAACAAACATAGGTAGGTACTTCGTATGGTCAAATGTCGATTGTTAATAAACGCTTACATATCTAAAGTGAGCCGAAAAAATGGAAACAAATCAAATATTAACCTCCGTAATGCCGGTGAGGAGAGGAGGGCTTCATGTACATAATATTGCTATTTTGAGAATTCTCGCTAAAACAATTACTTAAAAATTGTGAAAGAATTGGAAATTGTGTAAAAATATCCTTCAGTAAAAGAACATCAATATTGTTTCTTAAAATAAATAATAAAAATTGTCGTCGGTGTGTAAAGAAATATCACGGGAAATGTGAAAAATATAATAAATTAAACAAGACAAAGTTACTTATATAACTGTTTATTTCCTATAAATTTCATTCATTTTCATGGAATGCTTTATTTTCTATTTTCTTTAAATCCTTTATTCCCAGATACGTTCAAAACATTGTTACTGGCATAGTACTTTAATGATTTTTATTACTTCTTTATGCAACAGTCGACAAAAAAACTTATTAGATATCAAATTGAAACCTCACTTTATAATTTAATTTAAATAAAAGTATTTTTAAAAACATTTTAACTTAATAATACTTAATTTAATAAGAAGTATAAAATAACTCTATTACTGCTAAGCAAAAATAGAGGTGCCAAAGCCAATTTTTAGCGAAAAATATTCAAGATTCCGTAAGTTTTTTTTAGTAAGAACGCAGCGTCCACCTGTAACTCAAAATTGCAACGGGACCGCAAATTCTGGTACATCGTGCGATCCTTTTCGGTAGAATTCATTCAATAATAATTCCGTCAGTCATCTAACGGTTAACAAAATTTTCCACTGGAAAGATTTCAACAACAACAACGAACGGTTGCGAAAAGAATGGATCGTGTAACGGTGGAACCAGTTCCGAGAATCGGGCTCGATTTTTCTCCGCACGATGGCTGCAATTTTTCACGGCATAAATGCAATTTGCTTTCCATCACGTTCGCGTTCGAGTTAACAAGTTCATACCACGGCGATGTTTATCCTATCACCCGCGAAACAATTACCTTTATACGGGACGGGAGTATTACATAGAGAGCGCAAGAGACACGTGAAAGTGACAGAGGTGGTAGTATGAAAGGGGAGGTGGCGATAAAGATGAGCCACCGCCGAAAGTGGAAATTTGCAAGGGTCGAAAGAATTTTCCCAGGTGAGACGATCCGATTACAGGGCGGCGAATGGGGGCCAGCAGGCCCTATTTGTCGACGGGAAACGTGAATTCGGTCCCGCGTTTGCATGCGTAATGCTCGTCGGATACGACTTAATTACACGAGGGGCCATAAACCTGCGCTGAATCATTGTCACAACCTTCTCGATTTACGTCGCGCGACGCCGCCGCGGCCAATGAATTACCGGCCGTTTCTATCGGATGATTTATACGGGAATGTACTTTGCATTCCGGCCGTGAACACCGGAGAAAGCGCGAAATGGTACATGCTAATCCCTGGCCTCACCATGTACATTACACCTTATTTATACACGTGCAACGTGCACTCTCCCCCCTCCCCTCCCCCCTCCTCACGCCACACTCTTTTCCATTGTAATTCGAGCGTACAGTTTCGTTTCGTAATAATTAGATCTCGTCGTGGGACAATTTTTCAAATATGAAGTACGGAACGTTTTAATAGTTACGGGAAACAGTTGATCTGTTGCAAATGGAACTTTTCGTAGAACGTACTTTTGTGTGATGGTAGTTCGAGGTACTTGTATGTACTTTGAATATGTTTTCTTAATTATATGTCATTTGCACCGTGTTAGATATGTATGTAGGAGTTCTCGGTTTATAATGAATTTCCCTTTGAGGATGGAAGTCACCCTAAAAAAAAAATTATTTTCCATCACAATTGGCTGAACCCAGACCACGAATGACCTTTCCAATAGGTCATTGTATTCGTCTTGAAATACTCTATCAGAATGTGAGTAAAAAAACATACCGTTCCATTTAAAAAAAACAGAGATGACCTTCATATCTCTTTGACGCCTCCACCTATCAAAAAACTAGTAACATCGGATGATCAGCCCCTCGATACCAAATAATTTTGTCCTGATGCATTTTTTCCTATCACCAATAGCAGCCAAGTTATTCAGGTGGCCGGTTTTAAATGCCTCACCTTCTATAAGTTGAATGCTAGGCGATATTGGATGCACTTACCCTACCTGTATTTTCTATATTTTTTGGACGTGAGATGTATCTTAACGATGAATTTATTATAGTTCGAATACATACATATTTCTGTATAGCAATAATCGAATCTAATCGCGGGACAGTTGTTCAAATTTTTTACGGTTACGAGGAGTAATCGATAACTTTTAATAGGAACTTTTCGTAAACCTGAATTCGTGTGATCGTAGTCAGAGGAACCTCTGCCTTCTGCATTTTGATAAACGTGAGAAATATTTTAATGATGAATTTAAAATCAGGAACTATAAAATATAATGCATTGAACGCCCTGTGTGAAATATAAAAAATAATACTGTATCATGCAGTAAAAAAGTTTTATGGAAAAAATGTAGTAATTTACAATTAAAATTAATGGAACTTTTAACATAGTAACTGGAAAGAGCTTTCGTATTGTTTTGTATTTTTTGTAAAATAGTCTATGATCGTATGAATTTGCATAAACATCCGGAATGTACTAATCATAGACTCTACCACAGAACAACGGCATAATTAATTATCCTAATTATCCGTAATCGCAATTCATTCGAGTACAACATGATCTATGTATTATAATTCATTATTGCATCTATTTGGTCTCCGTAATTAATTATATGTATTAACAGCGAATCCTTGCATTACCTTATTAGTCTGCAGTATAAAATTGTATTCAGACTAAACTGCGGAATACAATAGAATAAACAGTTTTGTGAAGGTTAGTATGAACTTTACTCTACTTTGAACACAAAAAAAACCTTCAACCCTAATCCGTCCCTTGTGTCAATTTGACACGGTTTTCTCCTATGAAAATCTGTTATTCATCATGTGTAGGTAAATTTAATTGAAGCTCCGTGACCTTTACTCTCTTATTTTCAAATTTAACTATTTATCTTGTTATTATATTCATTTTTTACCACTGGGTCAATTTGACACCGCGTGATAAATTAAGTTGGGAAGATGAGTGTTAATAAACGAAACAAGCTTCGACATAATTTCAGTTTTCTAAAAGAATTTATAAAAATCTGAATTTGCATAAAGATCCACCGTCGTGTTCGGTTCTAATGTTATGTGAAAACAATATGCACATCAATTTAAAAAGACTGGCGATGCAGTGGTATGAGGAATAAAACATGATCCATAAAGTAGCGTTTCGGTCGCAGTCCCGAGTTTCCCGACGACTTAGCAATCTCTCGATACGGGGTCACGGTTCGATGCTTGATACAAAGGAAGCTTGAAAGGTCGATCAAATTCACACGAGCGTACGTGACCGTGTCAGATCGATGCGATCACGTGTGAATACACACTGTTAAATGATCTGATGTAGCCGAAGCTCTGCTACGAAGGATTAAGGCGCGTCACGTCCGACCGTGCGTGCAGTACTCACGTAGTAATCGGATTTCGGTAATTAACCGAATGCATAGAACGTGATCCAAGGGGGCTAGTCAATAATTCGTTCGCGAAGAGAAGAATCGAACTGAACTACTTCATTATACAAAGTATTAACGACAGTTTTCTTCACCTTCACATCCCTTGGAATTTTTCTCAAAAGTTATTTCTAGAGATTATAGTTTCATATTATATATGAAGAAATAATTTTTAACACTTTATACAATCCACCGTGTATAATATTCTGAGGCTGATTTGAAAGTTACATCAACGTATTTTTATCCATGTAGTCCTACTAGTTTTATAGTTTAATATTTAGTGTATAAAAGAACAAATATCATTAATTAGGGAAGTATGGGTCAAATAACTAGTGTTTCAAATAACTTTTATATTTTTAACGATTCTTTTGAAATCATAAAATTAAATTCTGAGGGAACATCGATGGTAAGACCTTACTGATTATAATTCTTCAGATTTAAAGCGTGTTGCTCTTTTATTTATTCACTAGTATAAATGAATTCAATACTGACCCAGACCTACCCAGTCTCCCCTATCTATTATTTAACAATTACACTATTAAATTAAATACATATTAAATAAGCAAAGAGTACGTCTCTGTATGCTTTAAAAAATAGCCCATCACGACAAATAATATGAGACAGAGCTAAAAGCAAAGGAGACAATATTTATGATTGTGGTAAAATATTATGTATTTCGTTAAACAAATCGAAATCGATAGAACGATTATTATTTTACAAAATTATTTACACAATAATTGAATTATTATTCAAACGAAAGTGTTTCTATTTTGAATAAAGACTCCAATAGCTGGGACATAGCAAGGTTTTCTAGAACGACGTAGCTAGAAACCCAATGTCCTGAAATAACAGGAATACGATTGCTTTGGAGGGCCACGAAATAACAATCGCGAAGACATACTCGACAAGCCTGGCCAACCTTGAATCCTGAAGGTTCAGAAATGCATATAACGTAACCCGTTGAAAGAGGATACTAAACGGAGAAAGGGAGATGCGTCGGAACCTTTTATTTTGCAAAGAATTCCGAGAAAGACAAGCGCGTTAACAAATCTTCCGGGGAAGTACGGTCTTAAAACAATATTTAATGGTCAGGAGATTTGCATATTTTTAGTGTGAAATACGGCAGAGTATTTATATTCCATGTTTTTTAATTTCAGTGCGCTTCATGGGAAACATGAACGCTCTGGAAGTCCAAATGCTCAGTTTCAATTGTAACTAGGAAACGATCTTAATGGAAAGAAAATTTATTCAACGTGGACGATAATATTTGCCGGGCTTATTATTTTTAAGAGAGACTCTAGCATCTTCTGTAAATTCTATGTTGGTTTAACTACTGTATTTCTCAAGCGCATAATTGAAACCTGTTCCTTAGTAGTAGTGCAAAATACATAGGGTGTCACATAACTGGTGGTACAACGGGGTAGGAGATGATTCTATAAGAAAAAATAAGTCGAAAATATAGAATAACATTTTTTCATTTACTTCGTTTTCGAAAAAACCGATTTTGAAAATACATCTGAAAAGCGTGTATTCGCCATGGTAGAAATAGTACGCAGTGAACAGACGCCCCAGTCAAGTCAATGTTGACTGTAAATTGCTTTAAAAATAAATGAAATTTACAGAAAAGATACTGAAGTTGTTCGTCACTCCACTGTATTTGAAATTTGGAAATAGAAAAATACCCACTGACACTTTCTTTCCTTGCGTGTTAAATTTACGATTTAAATGATATTACTGCATGTTAAAATATACGCAATAATAGCAAGGTACAAAAATAGCATAAAATGTTTATCTTCCTGTGTTTCTACACTACATAATTCTTTAGTTGTTGAAATTGAAAGTATCTCTGACTATACATTAATCCGAAAGTAAAACAAACTATGAGAGAATTAATGGTTCACTGTAGCGTAGAAATTAAAGTAATGTTACATTAGACCCAACAAACTTGTAATAAAATATTAAATACATACGGACCTAAGAAACATTGCAACCCCGAAAGACCAATTACAGTGATAATATAACATAGATTGTACAGAGTCACATTCACAAGGTGGACCAATAACTTTAACCATATGGAATATTTCCATTATTTTAGATATGGACAGACTTTATTTATAAAAATTGTACGGTACGGAGGGTGTCATAACATGTCAGTAATTTTTTTGCACTTAAACGGTTTTATAGTTATAAAGAGTATTATAGCTTGTCGAAATCGTCTAGACATTCGCTATTTTACAAGGGATAAAAAAATATATTGCAGACCATTTTAAAACATAGAGGTAACCTTGCAATCCCCAAAAACCATACACAGAAAAAGATTATTACTGGCATGTGATGGCCACCTCAGTACTGTAATACGTTGTAAACAATGTTTTTTCATATCTCTAAAAATATCAGAAATATTCCAGGTAAACAGAGATGGGCATTATCTAGATAAAAAAATATTTAAATAACTGTTCGAGTAAAAGATACTTTATCTTTATTCGTTATTCGAAGCTCGAATAAAAAACTATCTTTATTCGACAAGCGTCGAATGAATAAATTCATTTTGACGAGAATTATCTGACTAATAAAAGTTTTATTAGTTTATTATAAACTGTTTTATTCGAGCTTCGAATAACGAATAAAATTTTTTCGTTCATTATTCAAAATTTTTATTTAGATAAAAATTTTGCCCAATTCTGCAGGTAGATAGGTAGATCCATTTACATAGAGTATATAAAATCCTGTCACTCACTGCATTTGAAATCCCAATGTCAGATGAAAACGTGCCTCACTTTTTATTTTCTATATTCTTTCCGAATAATTTCGATATAACTTCGTTCACGATCCTGCTAAAAGTATCCGAATACCAAATCCCGCCGTACCTACTTCCACGGCTGAAGTGAACCACAGTGACAGCTATAAAATAACCGCGCCACTCGCCATTTTCCCACTTTACCTTTGACTGCGGGCAAAACTCAATGGTCCTTCACCTCAGAACAACTCTGCTCACGATTTTTCTCTGCTTAAAGCACGAGGCGGCAACCTCGCTCGCCGAACGAGGGTAGCATAGCATTCAAATTCGCTGTAATCGCGAGTCGAACAGACGTGAATTGGTCGGCGGCAGAGATGGGCAAACTAATTATCTAGATAAAAAGTTTCGAATAACGAATAAAAGTCGACGATTAAAAACTCAACGTTTAACGAATAAAAACTCCACAATTTTTTTAGCGAAAATCGATACTTCGATTTTGAACAGCCGCCATTTTGTCGTAAATTAATTTTTCATGATAATGAACGATCGGGCACTAGATTATTTAATATATTAACTAAATTTGCTCGGATGTTTTATTTCAGATAAACGAACTCGAAATTACAGTGGTCACCGCAAAACGCCTAAAATAAAAACTCCGCCGGGAGATCTCTGATATTTCTCCTATTTATTCATATTTTGCATTGAAGGAATTACTATAACCACTTTAAAATGTACAATTTCGAACACAATGACGTATGTTTAAAAAAGTCTGCAAGTTTTTTAAAAATAAATTCCGTAAGGTACATGTCTTTTTTCGAGCTCGCAGGTGGGCATAACTTCTTAAGCTATTTCTATCACGTACAGTATAACCGCTCCCATTATTCTTAGGAGCGTTTGATTCGTTTTTGATTGAGTTAGTCGTCCGAATACACGTCTAATGTAATCGTAGCATTACAGGTGAGAAGGGAAGCGGCCAGAATGTGTCCTTTTGGCCCACGAGTGCCGCAAACGTCCGAGAATGGTCTACGGTGCACCCCGCAGTGTCGACATTTCATTTCGGAACGTTATCAGTGGAAATGTGTCCGATTCATCGCTCACTTTGGTCGAGAGTGTTTTCGAGACATCGGTTTTGTCGCGGCCTGACACCGAACACGAACACCGACAGCCTACGAGCGGCTCCTTTTTGTTGCGAACTGCTTTCTACTCGATGGACCCCCGACGCTACCTGCAAAAACTGTTTTAAATTTAGCGGAAGATCTTATCGGGATCGGTATCTGTTCACGAGTCTAGTAGTTTCATCTTGTTACGTATTTTCGGCATATATAAAAAATTACTGATTTCCAGATAGTTTTACAGCAATAACGAATAATTTGTAGAGAAATTGTGGCAAATGATGCTTGCGATTTACTGGGATTATCCAGGGTGTGTCATTTAAATAGGTCCCTCGTATATGTTCGAAAACGTTGATGATACCGAAAAGTGTTTCAAGAAATTGTTAAATGATTTCAGAGAAGAAATAATTCGGTGTAAGCAGTTTTTTCAAATAGGGGCGCATAGAGGACACATGAAGGTCAAATATGTTTTTTAAAAGAAATCGTACATATTTTAAATACATTATTCGATGCAGCATTCCTGATAAAAAAAGTATTAAATACTTATGCCGAAAAACCATTAGTTTAAGAGATTTTGAATCTCAAGATTGCGAAGTGGTATTAGTAATAGGATGTGTACCTTTTAAAGTTGATACATCCTTCAACCTGAATGTTTTTGATCTTGAACGCAATTTTGAAATTAAAATTTCATAGCTTAATACTTTTCTTTATTAGAAATGAGCAGCTAATGTATTAAAAAACATACGATTCCATTTAAAAGAAACAAATTTTATCAGCATATGTCCTGTATGCGTCAGTTACAAAAGAACTTTTTTATAAGATATACAATTTTTTGATATCATCAGCGATTTTGAAGATATTCGAGGAGATCGATTTAAATGACTCACCATGTACATATTTGGCGGGATATTTTCTTGTTAGCTGAAAATAATTAAAAATTTCTAGATGCATTATAAGTATGAAACCATTCCAAATGATAGATTTGTAAAACTTGTTATGTTCGAATAAAGGGTAGTAATTGTTTAAATACTATAATACTTCCATTAACAAATACCTCCTATCTAAGAAAAGTCTACTCTTTTACATTGTACATTCCAGTTTAGGAATTTAGAGTAAATGTATTCATACTTCAGCTTGTAAAGTTCGTTTAACGGTCGAAATTATACGGAAAATAAAAAAACTCTTTTAACGAATGTATCCGTTGTGAATTTCGACGATGGAATATTCGAACTTTGTAACTGAACTAATCAAACTTAATTTAACTTCTGACAACCAAGTGATTAAACTCATGAATTGAATACACTTGTTCTCAATCACGTCAACTGTCAAATGGCTGCAGAGACGCAAGAACGGGAATTTAATGTACTGGCTTAAAGATTCTCATTCACTGTAAATTGAAAGAATTATACCAATCAAAAATTCTACTTTTCGTATTCGTTGAACATTGTTTCTAAAGCGGGAAGCAGAGAGAAATCGATAATGGAAATTCAGATGAGGCAGAGTACGCACATTTAATGCACATCATACCACAGCCAATTTACCGTAGACATTTAGTTACTCTTAAGTTTTTCGGCGTTAACGAGCGAGCTGTGTAATTTGAAGTGAGGATCTATCAGCAGACCTGACGGTGAACACCTCACAGCTGCAGCTACCCTAAACTTTCGGGGTGATATCCAACGTTATAATCAGCCACGTTGAGGGTAGACGTGATGTACAATAGACTGTGTTGCTTTAGTGTCTCGCACACCTGGTCGTCTCGTAATACAGCTTAACTATTTTAATGAGCAGCTGTACCGAGAAAGGTTTCAGACGGAGAATCCTCACACTTTAGGCATCTGTCCCCTTGCTTTTCCCTCATTATGGGGATATTCGATTTCATTATGCGAACCTATGCAATTATACACATTGCGTGAGATTAAGCTTGAAATCTGTGAATTATATTTAACACGGTTCTAGTGTAATGAAGTATAAGGTGACACTTTATTAAGGACAATACAGCGGAATAGAGTATTGTTATCAAAATACCAGTCAAAAGTGTAATATTTTACGTTGTTATCCTGTATTTAATAGTGTGGTGCGTTATTAACACTTTCACTGTCAAGTCACCCAAATATGGGTGACAGATAGATTGCAATGAAACTAGATTATACAGGGTGTAACAAAAGTATTGTAGGTCCCTGAAATGGGTCACTCGTGAGATAATTTGGAACGAATTTTTCCTTCGCAATAATATTATCCGAGGCTTTATTAACGACATATTAATGAAAAATCCCGACGAATCAGAGCGCGAATCTGCCGGCCGAGCTAGCGCCAAAGCGATGTTTACAAAGGAAAACCTTTTTCTAAATCACCTTACGAGTGATCCATTTCAGGGACCTACAACACTTTTGTTACACCTTGCTTACTACCGTTACTAAATTTTTACGTAAAATAAATGTCGCAGTATAATTTAAAATCAGGCCAACAGCCTTTATTAACATTAACTAAAGGCATATGTATTTTCTACAATTAATGATTTAAAAAATATACGTTCGCCTTTTTCCACTGTGGCAGTCAATGTGTTAAGGATATTATCGTGGAGTAGAATATTATTTATCAAAATCAAACGGTCGTTTCGTCTTCACAATAACCCAGGCAATAGAATTATCTCACTGCAGTGAATCTAAACTGAAAAATACCAGTTAATGCATAAATCGATAGTGAATTCATACGTCCGTCCGCAATACCGTGACAAACGAATTAATTCTTAATTCCACCGGAAGGAAATCCATATTCACTGTTTCTGGGCAGCCCCCAAGCATTTAACGAACGATCGATGCGACGAGGGCCGATCAATCGGGAGCAATAAAAGTACACCAATCAAGCCTGTTATCGCGGGGTTACACTCGCCCGGTGTTTATCAAAATTACCCATGATTCACCAGGCAAATCGATCGCAGAGGCATAAACGGCAGTTTTAGAGTTATTATCTCCTCGCGTAGGTCGTAACCGTGAGTTACGGGCGCGGCGGTATCGGTGTGTACACAGATCAACCTGCAGGAAACACGGTCCAATGGAAAGACGAGAAAACCGCTTCATCGGACACGAGGAAAATCGAATTACCGCGCCTGTTCGGTTCGATTCATTTATCGTCCCTCCCCACCCCCCGCCCCTCGGCCGATTTCGACTTCTATAACTGTACGGTGGAGCGGGAACACTAGCGCCGATCGACACGTGTCCCTTGTCCGCTTCCCGTGTGTCCCAGCCGCGCGATATAAATCTCGCAGAGAGAACGATTGATCAGCGGAGGGAAAACCAGATAAATTTTCCGCGTAGGAATTAAAAGCTGCCTCTCTTTCCTACGGGCAATCGAATGACGTCCCTTAACGACACAGCTTCTCGGGTTACAGTCGATTGCTGAAATGATACGGACGATGTTACGAGTTTAGGGCAAAGTGGCCCTAAAAAAGTTAAAGCAGAATAAAATTTGTTCTTTTCAATAAACATGTGCACGGATAATTTTATAATATAATTTAAACGTTAGGAGAAAGGTGTCTGAAACGTTAGATATTGTGCGAATACTTATTGCTCCTTTGTTTCTATTAATTTTAGACTTTTATTGTTAATTTTGGAAAATATGCAAATATCTGATTTCCTTTTTGCACGATATCTATTCGAGAGGCTTTCGAAAATATGAACGAACTTGTCGTTTTATACGAATTAGTCAATAAACCGTAATTGTTATTTGAAATTGATCGGTGTACGAATATTTGCTACACCCGCTGTAGTTTAAATATAATATAAAGAGTGTCTCGCAATAAAAGCTGATGGAAATGATACTTTAACTACAATTGACCTTGTGAAAAAGTAATGATAAAAATCTTCATTGCAGAAATCGTGGAACATGGATACTGGGACGAAAGAAATGTTTTTAGTATACTGCTTTATTAAGGTCACCTTGATTTTTTTAACCTGGAAACTGCATTTGTCCACCAAGATGGACGCCTACTTTATAACTCGAGTGACAATATTTGGAACATTTCCAGACGATCTGCAATACGAATTTTTTCACACAAATGTTTATTCACTGTTGAAATCTCTATTTTTTCGTTTTAATTTAATTAATTACATCTTTCAAACTTTTCAAATTGATATTTACACGTTATAAGAAGGCGTAGATATTAAAAATCTAATTTTCATGTGCCAAATATTAATTATTATCGTTCAAAATTCGACTTTAATAGTTACAGAATCTCTTAAGTGTTCATTCATTGGTTCGTTTACTCTATTTAACAAGCGACGTTGGAAAAACGACTGCAGCACAATGTAGCCGTAGTTCCAGTAACAGATCGGACAGAGTAAATTAGTTTTCGTCGAGTTAAATGAGGCGTTAGCCGGTCAGGAAGCGAAAGAATCGCATCAATCTACGGACGATTTATACAAATTACGTGGGAACGATTAACAATACAGCAGCGTGTCGTCCCTTCCGACGCGACGTATTATAAATCACCGTATCATTCACCTTTCAATTCTCGGTATGCACGTTTTACATCCTGAACCGTGTACGTTTCACCGTTTAATTCCGCCCCCCTTCCTTTTTTTCTGGCGTCTAACTCGGGCCACCGAAGTTTCACCGGTTCCCGTTGAGTTTCAGCGTGAACACGGACGCTCGCTGTCCTGTTTATAACAATAATCAACGGGAGCGGCGAATTCGGTGGCGGAAGCAGCGAAAAAGTTTGACCGTTGGAATTTATTTATTTTTTGTTTTTTTTTTATTTGTATCTACCGGAACTACTCTTTTCACTGACCACACTTGCCCGCCCGGCCCGTCATAATAGTTTTGTTGTGCAGAGAGTTTGCAAACGATACCGTAGCTGTTAGGAATTTAATGGAAAATGAGATTCGAAGTCAGCCAAGTGCAACTTAAATAGACTGTCGGATGTTACAATGGTAAAGATGAGGGAAGGATATGTAAAGCAAAAATTTGCTATCTAGTAAGTGTTCTCGCTAACCTAAAGCTATGCAGACTGCGTAATTAATGTCAGATTATACTAACACGTTTTCAAGTTTCAGAGCAAAATGGTGGACGATTGGAGTTGTCTTGTGATTTATCAACTCTATTGGTCGCTGTTTAATTTACTCATTGCATAATTTGCAAATGAACAGAGATACTAATTTTTTAACAAAATACAGATGATTATTTCAATCCATTCTATCTGCCAGAATACTTTTGGCATACAACATATGAGTAATCTGCGTGACACACATTTACAGTGATCAAATTATGCTGTTCAAAAAGTCCCACAATGATGGAACTAAACCTTGTTTTTTGTGTTAATTAAAGGTTACTGGACACGATGCTGGTTTTAGGTTCTCCTCTACATGTCACAAAGTCAAGCATTTCGAATATAAAGTCAACGCTGTTCAGTTTATATTCATTTTTTGAATTATTCACTTAGTACAATTTTTCTAACTTTATTTCTAGCGTATTTAACAAATAATAATAAAAATAATAATTATTAGAGCCATGGTACGAAAAATGTGTTTTTCGTTGTGTTCGTGTAAAAATAAAAGCACAATATCAAGGTTTTTATACTGGATAATTTGTTATTAACAATTATCCACTAAAAGTACATGAAACAAATTTAACGTAGCTTAGGTAATTTTAAAAAATACACTCAAAATCGTAATATCGAAAATTTAGGCAGATGGCTAATAGTTTGATCATCCTCTAGTAGTATGTAATACCGATGAAATATTATTTGCCGGGTGTAGTACATATCAGTGATTTAAATTGAATTGTTAACTGTCTTGCAGATACTGATACCACCACTGTTTATATATAATACATACGTAAATTTTGTTAAAAATATATAAACAAATGAAATATATCACACAATG
Organism: Dufourea novaeangliae; assembly: GCF_001272555.1. NCBI lineage: Eukaryota > Metazoa > Arthropoda > Insecta > Hymenoptera > Halictidae > Dufourea > Dufourea novaeangliae. The sequence goes on along the minus strand of NW_015374014.1, from coordinate 3,692,317 downwards.
CAATAAGAGTACAATAATTGACAGTTTCATTGTATTAAAATTTTCTACTTTTGAATAAACACAAAACTAAGATTATTCCGAACCTAAAACCTAAATCCACAACACGAACATAACTTTCAACATGAATTCAAATACTCCCACAAAAAATACATTTTCGGTAAAAAAGCAATCGCTTCGAATATTAACAAAAAAAAAAAAAAGGAAGTACGGTCCGTGTTTTGCAGCAAAGAGTACGCCGTTCAATCGAATCCCCTTCAAACGAAAAAATATTCCCGCAAATGCAACCGTTTTCACGCTTCGGTAACAAAATCGGGCCGAAGCGTTGCAATTTTGCTGGGGCGCGGGGAGTAGAAAAGCGGAAATGTATCGTTTAAAATTGAAATTTAAACTCGACGCGCGGCGAGGAGAGGGGCGAAAAAAAAATATAGAAAAGTGTCACGATTTTTGCGAGAGGAGCGGGAGAGCGGGTTCGCCGCGCGAAAATTGGACGCTAATACTTTAATTCACGGCGCTCGGCGGCCAGGGACGCGCTGTTCGGTACGCGCAGCCACCAGTCACCGACATTTAACTACGCCAACATGGCGGGTTACTGCGCAAAAATGAGGAATGCACTCGTGATACAGCCTGCAGTTTTTCAGCGTGCCTCCGTATGACAGCCGACGCGGCGCACCGTGTTGGAATTTATGTGAAGAACACGCGTCCGCCTGAATTCATCGCGTGTGCAGTGCTTACTCGTGCGCCACGTTTCGTGCGCTGGCGTGCCCGCTGGAACGCACAGACAGCGGTTTAAAGCTGCGTCTACACAATGTAGCAGAACACGTTATACAACAATGTCATAAAACGTGTAAAACTGCGTCTACACTATACACGGTGCGGCGGAATAACATGTAGGGGAAAGGTGTCTAAAATGATCTCTTGGGGTAAAATGATTCCTGCCTGCCCTGTGGCTATTACTGGTGCTATATCGTAATGTCGTTCTACAATAGTTCTTCCCGCACGTCACTGGTCGTTGCTCGAAGTGCCATGTGAATATTAGTGCTCTGTGTGTTGTCCACAAGAAAAATGTAAAATTACTGCAATATATCTAAGATAAGGTCTTCTTCAATGTTGTGTAACTGTTGTCATAAACGGTTTAATGTGACAATAAGTTAATTAATGTTTTGTTATCGCATGTAATAAGTTGATGTTATATTCAACCACTGAATGTGAATTGGGTGTTTGGGGTCATATGATCCCTCTAGTAGGATAAAATGATCCCAGGAATCATTTTACCCATATGCCGTATTATTGTTTTTTTGTTTTAGTTACAACAATGCCCCGTCAGTATGAAAGAAAAACAACGCGTCATAGCTGTTTTTATTTAAAAGAAATATAATAAATGAAATGCTTTTTAATGTTCGTCGTATTTACTATCAGTAGGTATAAAATGATCCTTAAGTATGCCTTCAAAGAAATGTGAATAAAAAATATAATTGACAAGGTAGCTAAATTTGATTTAAGGCAATGATAAGATAGATAGACTAACTTAAAAAAACTACTTGACTTTTATTTAAATAATAAGCATTTGTATTTTTTTATATGAATTACACCTTAAAGGGATCGTTTTACGCACCTTTCCCCTACAAGCGGGTACGAGGTAATTCCTTATGAAAAAATAAGTCGAAAATACGGAAGAAATTTGTTGCATTTGAGGATTTATTTTGGAGAAAATCGACTTTGAAAATTAATCTTTGAAATGCTTTTGTGTTCCTCATGGTAGTAAGTAGAAACGGAATACAATGAACAGACGTCCTAGCCAAGCTCCATTCAATTGGACGCGTATCCAGTACATTTTCAAATTCGATTATCTGGAAAACGAAGTCTCAAACGAAAAATTTTTATTGCATATTTTGTTCTTATTTCTTTATAAGGAATCACCTCGTACCCGCTTGTACATGTTATTCGGCCGCATCTTGCATAGAATAACACGTTATACATATAGCAAATTTATAAAGCTTGTTAGAGAAACAAAAAGAAAAATGTTTTAGAATATGATGTTACATAACATTTTTCGTGTTACATAGCAAGTTATATATTATCCAAAAAGTATGACACCATTATGAATAATGTAATGCAAAATTATACAATCTTATTACAGACTTGTCCAAAAGGTATAATCTTGTAACAAGTTATAAAAACATGTTATATAGCAAGATTATTCAATAATTGGTGATATGACACTGTTTTGCTGTATAATGTACACGCAACTTGAAGCTGCGTCTACACTATACATATAGCATCGAGCGTTAGAAAAAAGTTATATAACACGAGTTTATATGTATAACATTTCTCGTGTTATACAGCAAGTTATATGTTATCCATCAAGTCTGACGCCATTATTAATATTGTGATACGAAATATTATAAAACTTGTTATAGAGTTGTCCAAAAGGTATCTTGAAAGAAATCTCTTGAAAGAAATTGTAAAAACATGTTAATAGCAAAGTTATATAACAATTTGTTATATAACATTGTTTTTGTACGTAGTATAGACGCAGCTTAACAGTGTGCATACACAAGCTCGTGGATACATACATATACATATGTGTGACGCGGCAGTATCGGTTTTGCATTTTTCAGGCTGATAATTTATCAATCTCGTCCAACCCCCCATGGGTCCTGGCTTCCCTCCCCGTCACGACCCACCGATGAGGACGTGGATGGAAGGAGGGATAAGGCCGCTCGAATTCGACTAAGAACGATCGTTCTTGGCAGGAAAATAATGAGACTCTTTAAAGGCCGGCAGTTTTCATCCGTGGGAGAAACGCGGAAAATCGATTCTCGCACTTTGTCCACCCCCGCTCTGCGGACCACTGGTATCGGACCCGGACGAATTTATCTCGATGATAAGGAAGAAGAGGGTGGATGCGGAATACACACTAGGGGCGCTGAGAAAACAGTTTTGGATCGAATGATGATACGAGAATTTCAATTAGAGGTCCTTATTTCAAGTGTACTTAACGTATTCGTACTCTCATGCGTGTCATTTTTAATAGACGATACAGTAAAAACGATGATTCGTTTTATATATGTATGTATAAGTAAATATATACATTTCCTAGTAAATGTAGTAATATTCACAAGGAACGACGTTTATAGTTTTGCTATTAAATGTATATATTTATATTTCTGATTTAGTAAAAGCATGCAGAAACAAAAATGCAGTAATTTCAGTAAACACTTTTGCTAGCACTTGTTCATATGAATCTTATAATCTATAAATATTGGAATAATTTTTTTTTGTATCTTCCTTTATTAATATTCCTAATTATATACTTACAATTACTTATATTTATTTTATGCTAGTATTTTGGAAATAACGTAAGGATTTCGAATCATTAATCGTTAATCTCCAGAGAGAATTAATATTAGTTGTAATTTTAATATATAGAAGGAAAGGAAGAAGATTTTGGAGTAATAGGAACGCGTCTTCACAGGTTATATGTAAGGTAATTAATTTCACGGGTACAAATCATTTAGGTTATATTATTAAAATGAATAACTATTAATTTATGTAACTGTGGTATTTATTTTATTATAATTGTTTCTTTCTATGTGTATTAAATGAAAATATAACTTGACCTCTGTTCTTATATTTATTAATTAGAAGCAACCAATTTTCTTAAAGAAGTTTCCTAAATTATCAAATAAAGTGTTCAGTTTTCATTTTGGTTATCAAATATATTTATACCTTAAAAAATGATACTTTCAACATTATGCTTTTACTGCTATAGGAAATGTATGCATTATCCAGTAAATGAATACATTTACTAGAAGTAACAGTATAGTATACAGTTGTATATACGGTACATACTTCTGCTAAAATCGGACGTTAATGCATACATTAACTTGTAAATGTATACATTTACTAAACTTCTCGTTTTTACTGTGCACATACATACACGCCTAGTGTTGGGCAAAGGTTATTTTGAATAATCAATAAATTTGATTAATTTAACTGTCGGTTCAACCAGTGAGGGGGTATTTTTCCGCAAAAAAAAAGAAATCACAAATGAAGAATAATATTGTTTCGAAAAAGGCTTCATTTTCGAGAAAATAAACTTTGAAAATTAATGTAAAACGCCTGCATGCGTCATGGTATATAGTAAGTCAAAACGGAATGCAATCGATAGACGCATTCGCCAAGCTCAATTGCATGCGTAACCAGCAGAATTTTAAAATCGGTTTTCTCGAAAACGAAGCCATTTTGAAAAAAATCAATTTTCAACGAGATGAAAAACGTTCACATTGTCTCTTGCGGTAGCCATTCTTCGCAATACCCTGACCGTTTCCCCCAAAATGGCGAAACAGGGATGGGTGAATTTCATTGACTCGAAATAGGTGAGTGGACACGGGCGATCGAGGCTGTCGAAGAGGAAGGGAGATCGAATTTGCGGGTGGAGATTTAAGGTACAGTGGCCGTCACGGTTCACCGGAGGATTCATCCTCTCGGCACTTATCTCATACGGAATAACAATCGGAAATTATCGGATCATAGCACGACGACGACGGGACCGACGTTGTATTATTCGAAGATGTGGCCAAGCAAGCGTGCCCTATTCCCCGAGAACATTATTTAACCTGGGTCTTCGGCTTATTCAGCACGATGACGAACGGGGAAGGTCGATTGCCCGGTCGAGCAGAAAACAGTCGAGGACACCGTTTTATTATCGAGGCTGTCGTGTTGCAGCGGAAAAATTTTGTCAGATTTTTTGAGATCAAATTTTTGTCGATTTTAATGAATTGACTGCTATGGTAGAGAGATGTAAGAATTGGGGTGATTATGTAGGTTAATGATGTATATGTTTTAATGTAGTTCGAAATAGAAGCAAGAAATTATTTTCAAGGTGTTTTTTAACCTTCAGGCTACGTAATTAATTTCTCCGAGTAGTCTTTAAAAGTGTCAAGTTTAGTGAAAACAATTTTTAGTTTTCAACTTTTTCTGCATGTTATTAGCACATATGTATACCGTTATGTAATTATTGGTACATTCCTTTGTTTCATATCTGGAATTTGATGGTAAGACAATTTTAAAAAATAACTTAGTTCTGTTATCATTTTTGTATATCAGAATAAAGTTTCGATTTCGATTGGGCCATCCAAGTAGGAATACGTAAGTTAATAATTGCTAAATGCAAAAACACACCACATTATTCTGTGTCAAAGGATAAGAAGTTAATTAAAAACTGACCTGACATATTATATGAAAACGTTAATTAAAACCATTTAATCTATTTCAGAACAATATTATGCAAATAATAATGGTGTTTTCCCGGTGAAATTTCATAGCCTAATAAAAAAGGACATTAATTTCTATGCTCATTACAGTGAAACTTAAGAGAAAAAAATCTTTTTCACCGCTGGAATCGGAAATTGCGTGCCTTTCTGTACACGTCTCGCGAGTTTTACCGAGAATTCTCAACTGCTTTTGCGGAACTTTAAATACGGTATGCAAGTTCGAACCGTTTTTCATAGTTAAGGAGCGGTAGACTGTGTTGGTCGGACTTTCAAGTAGAAGAGAAGTATGTAGGATGAATCGCACGCGAAACTCTCGCAGTCTGGTTGCATACCAGCCGTGTTCGTGACCAAAACAATTTTTACAGGTCGCTGGTCAATGCTGACCACCTAATACTGTTTGATCCTGTGTGATTTCGATACAAGGAACAATTTTCGTACGGTTGTGGCCGAAAACCTTTGACAAAAAAACTAAACGCGCACTGCAAAATGTTACTACAATATATTTTCTCAGATCTTTTGCAACTTTTATTACGATATGAATGTGAAGTAATTACTTAATTTATAAATTTGTAAATTTTCAAAAGCTTGTCACGTGTATCAATCGATCGAAATAGATATACTTTTATTTATTTCTAGATCTAGTGTTAATAACCGACTGAATGTTATTTCTTGTCATTGTTTCGGAAATAGTAAAATGTATATATTAATAATGATATTATACTTTAATATGCTTAGTATAGGTATATGTTAAAATCCAATATGTTTATAATTATTTATGTCAGCCATATAGTCAGGGTTAGGTTTAAAAGGATCTTACTGCCTTTATCTGAACCTCGATCATTACACATTTTTCCGTGTCACTTTCTTATTATAGTTTTTTTTTATATGGAATTTTATAGTCGTATTATCACGTACGGTTATAAACAATCATCGTATATTTGCATATGGTTATTTGTTTCTTTTTCTTCTGCTTCTATCCTGGAATATATGTTACTGCCTTTCAGAAAGAAAGTTAACTTCTTAATGCTTTCATTTGAGTTCATTGTTTCATTAACAGTAAGTCAGAAATAAGTATTTTTTTCTGATAGCTTCGAAATAGTTACATTCGAAAATGATGTGCTTTATATTGGGGTTTTCATTGTACATTGGGCATTTCGATGTGTTTTCTTTCGTTATTAGTGTGACCAATTATCAGGGATGTGATTTAATTTCCTCATACCTGTTTAAATCATTCAAATCAGATTTATAACCCTTAGTTTTACTGCGTGCCAATTTTGTACAGACGAGGGGTGTCAGTCTTTGAATCCCGTTAGTCCTTACCACTTTGACTGCCACGTCACCCAAATTTTTATACGCATATATTTTCGACGATTTATGACTTAAAAAACGAGATAAGCTGTGTCTGACTACGTACGGTCATTTTCACTGTGGCAGTCAATGTGTTAATCTTCTCTGAATTTCTTTTTTTACGTCTCGGTAATACACAACTTCTGAAATGCTTCATGGGCCCAATAGTTTCGTTTCCTTGGCTTCCTTATTGTGTTGTATTATACATTTCTTTATACTTCTTTTCCATTATGCCTATATTAAGCAGTATTGTGAAAACAGATGAAACCTCTGCTTAACCGAGTATTTCCCTTTCAATTCCTATTGGATGTTCTGAAAGTTCTAGTGCTTTCCAATTTAACTTTAATTTAAACCGTGGTATTCTGCCAGCGATGATCACAGGATGCACGGGAACAGTATAGAAACAGGAATTTTCATTTCGCGGTGGACGTACGGAAATAAGGATTCTGCCGCGAAGTTTTCGAAAATCGATTCGAATCGACTCACGACATAAAGTTTATTCAGACTCGTCGAGCTTCTTCCCCGGGATTGTTTTTCCACTTGTTTCGCTCGATTTCTTAACGAAGAAGGATGTCTATTCCAATGACGAAGATCCAGTACCTTCCTCCCCAGTGAGAAATTAATTACTTAAGCGTAATAGACTTAAGAGGATACAGCAGCTGTGACTGCTTTTATTGACTTGAATTCTTTTAAATTCTATTTCAAGATTTAGTCGATTATGCTTGACGTGTGCATTTTTTTAAATTTAAAGTTATGCAGGGCGAGCCTCGTAACTGTAACCTCTTCGATAAATCCATTAGTGATAACTTTAAGGAAAATTAGTTCAGATAAATGTATGGTCTGTAAGGGTCCACATCATGCACTATTCGATATTTTCTTTTCAGATGTATCTTTAGTGTTTTCAAGGAAATCAAAATTTTTGTCCATAACGAAAGTTGTGGGTAATATTAAAACAAATTCACTGATGTGTATTAAAATGATCATTAAACGACTTTAAAGAAATTTTTGATATCGTACTCACTCTCTGAATGAAATGTACAATAAAATACTGACACACAACTGATCAATAGTAAATTAAAAAAAGAAACGACAATGACAGAATGTTTTTTGGTTACTGATATTCTACAAGTTTCCTGAATAGTTAAATAACTGAAGCATCGGTTTTTCAAATATTTGCGATTTATTTATTATAATATTTTTTTTATTAATATATATATATATATACATATATAAAGAATAAGAATGCTAGTCATAAGAATGACTGCTGGATACGCATATCCATCAGCGAGGTAATTTCAGAGCGTTAATTGGTAGAATTCCATTGAAAGTCGTTTAACGATCATTTTAATGCACATCACTGAATTTGTTTTATCATTGTGCACAAATTTTGTTATGAAACAAAATTGACTTATGTTCAGAAAATTGAGGATGACTGTTGCGTCCCTTTTGCACCGCAATTCCCCTTTTTTTATTCTGAGAATTTACTAGGTTTGTAAGGCCCAATGCACTTGTTCGTGACGATGCACGGGTCGCTGGATTGCGTCAATGATTTAACACAATCCTCGTTGAAAATGGCAGGATAACGAATTGATTGGATATTGATTAACAATAAACTCACAATTATTTAATGATTGTAAATATCACAACAAACTATTAATACAACTATTGAACGATGATTAAATGACGAAGTATAATACACAATGTAAGTTATGTGAATACTCCGGAGTCTTAGACGTACGTGTATACAGAGCGCAAGTTGTTGCTGACTCTGTCGCTGTTGCTGGTAGACTGACTTGGAAGTGAAATTGAAAAGCCATGAAAATATACGTTTTGGCTGATTGGCTGAAGGATGGAGGCGGTTGCTAAAAATATTGACCACTTATTGGTTGCCCTGGAGGAGGAGAAATCCGTCGGATTTTCCAAGACGTTATGGAAGGGGAACACCTCTCCCTCAGGTTGACGTGTACATGTGCAAACCATTAAGTTGGTCGCTCAAGGTTTAACTCGATCGGGCGAACTCTGCGCATACTCGAAGGGTACAAGTTTATGACCCTTTTGTCCCGAATTTTGTTAGGACCGCTCGGACGGAAACGGCTGCCGAACAAATGTCGAACCTTCGGTCAAGAGATTAAAAAAAGTCAATAAGCGTGTAAATGGGCGAAAGCAAGTTTTTGTTCGATAGCAATACTGCTGTGACCGGGCCGAAAAGAAATATAAAATTAGGGAACTTCCTTCTAAGGGTCTTGTTATTCAACTTCTTTTCGCACTTTAGGAAACAATGCTTTATGATGGGCATTGTCCCTACGGAGCGATCCGTCACATCTGGCATCCGGATGGCGCGGTACGTGAAGTCGACGGTAAGGTTTTCAATACAGTCCTCGAGACTGGACAATGACAAAGAAAAAATCGATAGTGCATGATATCGCCACCTTCGAACCATGCAACATTTGTCGAAACCAATTTTTGCTAAAAATATCACTTACGGAGTTATCGAGTGTTTACAGTTAGGTGTCCCACCCTGCATAATATTTTCAGATTAGTTTCAGCTTCTTTCAAGCCCTAAATGAACGAAAAGAAGTTCGATTCAACTCATGTTCTTTTGAAAATAACCCGGGAATATTTCATTTAGCATTAACTTCAGCAGTTTCATAATAAACAACCCTTAACTATTTATTGACGGCATGCTGTAAAATGTATATAGTTTTAATTCCTATCCATTACCGGAAATTATGTAATAAATGCATGAATATATTCAGCACAATATTAAAAATTTATAACGTTTAATGATACTACTGGTGCTGTCTTTTTGGGGTGATATGCTTTCAACGTTCACCAGGAAAAGCATCAATACTATCACTATCAACAACATATCTGCAAACATTTTCGCACTAAATTCAACAGATCGATGCTCCACGTTTTACTGTCACCTCATTACTGAATGAAAATAAAATCTCATACGATAACGCATGAAGTGTAGAAAACGTGAAATGCCGGCCCCCTCCTCAACGCTTCAAAACCAAACGTCGGAGAATCACGTTTTTCGTCAACAATGTATTAAACCAATGAAGAAACCTATAAGAAACGTTGTGTCACGATCTTAGAATCTCTGCACAAATATGAACGGTACAATCTGTCGAAATTTTTGGTCACTCGCGTTTTTGAACAACTCGTTACGCCATAAAACACTATGGAACACTATGGACGGGCCTAAACCTATGGAATTTGAATGCGTCTAGAGTTTGAGAAGAAATTGCAAAAGGGAAGTGCGCCACTTAATAAGGACGGACAGGGGCCGTTTATACGGAATGTCGTAATTGTCCCAGAAAATTCTATTCTTTCGGCTGTCTTTCCTCCGCAGTTTGGACGGACAAACTTGTTTCCACCCTCGCTAATGACTCCCGTTATCTTATTCCATTCACGCCTTCCATCAGCCGCTCCTTTATGCGATGTAAATCGGTTTTTTGTTCAGCCCTGGCGAAGGATGAAGTGGAAATTACTTGTGACCTTTCGAAAGGAGTCCCGCGCAAAACGGAGGACAAAGGTACACAGCCAGATCTGGCCCTTTGCCGTGGAACGATAATAATTGTTCTTCCGTAATCCGTGAAACACAGTCAAAGACGTGTTAAACTGTATCACGGTGACCCAGTGTTTTATGGAAATCTTCATTGCGTGACGACCAGATGAAGTGGAACTTATTACTCGTTGTTTACTTCGAAACAACAGGAAACCGAAAAGGGTATTCCTTTACAATTTAAATTAATTACGATATTTAAAAAAATTTACTGAATAACATTTATTACTCTTCATCAATTATGATAAGTACGGTTTAAATGTAGGTACAGATGTATGCATGTTGAGTAAAAATTTCCTTAGTGCGAATGCCTTAGTGCTTCGTAGCCTCATGCCGAATGAAGTTCGTGTGGGTAGTTAAGATGACAGAAAAGACACTTGGTGATGACAGATATCGGTTTATTGAAAAGTAATGATGGAATAACGGAGCTAATGTGAAGAAGGGAAAGGCTTCTGCAATTGGCTAAATCTGAACAAAACTGTAGGTGTTTATTATTCAGAAAATTAGATAGATTATTTCAGGAAATTCATTTTTTCTAAGTGTACATGCAAAATTAGAAACAATGCTACTAAAATAGTGGATACCTTCTGCCAATTCTCCCTTGGTCTTTTCAATCTACTTTTCTCCCTTGCTTTTCAAAGTACGAAACTGCTCGGTACTGTTTCTACTTGCGTGTGTTTCCAGACCCACTCTCTGTTTTGTTATTGATTGAAACGGAATTCAGAGTTCTCCTGCGAATCAATACTAATACGATTAAATCGGAAAAACCGATATCTTCGTTGCGGAACGAAAACACCGAAGATATTCGCTGTTGGTCGAAGAATTACGAGTAAACAAAGCAATGTTTTCGAAGCATCGCCAGGCAATTGGCAATGATTCCATGATGTTGTAGTAAGAAAACAAGTATATGAATCTAAAATGAAAATTACCTCTCGCACGACGGTGGCTGGATCACAATATTCGGTGATGTTTCATGGAAAAACGATCTATCTAACGAATGAACAGAAATCAATTTTTATAAAGATACAAAATTTATATTATTTTTGTTACAAATTGTTGTAAATATATATCGTATATATGGCATCTAGCATGGGCCACAAGTGAGATAATCATTGGTTTTCATAGTCCGTCTTAGAAGAATTAATTTCATATTTAACATATGGAAGTTTAACAAAATTGACTACTGAAGCTCTGTCTTGCAATATATATTCCGAATTCGTTTGATTCGTTTCGTAGAAGCTTCAAGAAGATGAAAGAAATATAACTGAAAATTTCAATGATTATCACTAGACTGCGAATTTTATGCATTTATAACCTAGTCTGTGAAATGCAGTGAAAGACGGAACTTACGTCAGATATAACAAGTTTATTCTTTTATTCTGAACTCTGTAAGATGCTCAAGAAAGGAATGACTTCTTCGAAGACTCCTCGGCACTGAACGTTAAATATTTCATAAACTGATGTCCATAAGCGGATGAAACAAAGAATATTGGGTTCAGAACTCAAAGCTCTATCATTGTGCTAAATTTCATTAAAATCAGCGTTACACCTGGGGATCCTTGTCGGTGCAGAGGAACCTTCGAACACTCATCGATGATTTACTGTACATGTTTAAGATAAAATCGTATTTTTTAACGTGTAATGAGCATATCCTTATCTATAAGACAATACATTCTTGCCCATTTTTAAAATTTTTACCTATGCACTAAAGCGATCAATAATTTCTTCTTGATTTAATTTACTTTTCAAGTTTTTCTTTTGCCAGGGAAAATGGTAAAAGCAAACAGTATCATTTTTACATGCACAACTATTACAGCCGTACACACAACAATATATTTTACTTTTATTTTTTTTTAGGAAAAAATTCCATGGTGTAAATTTTTATAACGTGTTCAATAATTATGACTGTTATCATACTGATTAATTTAAAAGCATTAAATATCACAAGAAACATAGAAACACTGGTTTTTCTCAACCTGTCTATTTAAACATTGTTAATCATATAGAATAATACAGATACTCGACCTGCTCTCAGTAGTTTAACTTTCTGTCACTAGTTGCCGTATCGAAATTCTTACTTTCCCTATAAAAATACTCATTTTCGAGTATCTTTCATTCGCCATTCCATATCCAAATCTGGATCCCAGAGCCAGAGCATAAGTCCACTATTTAAAAAGAATGACATTTTACATGTTTCCTTATCACATTTTTCACTGTTGCCGATGATAAAAATTATTTCGTTCTAAATTGTTTAGTTTTTATAATAAAAAAAAAAATCTTACATAGGGGATTTAATACAATATTTACCATTTCTACATATCGAGACTTATTTTAAATCCATTCAATAGTTCGAAGTTTTTCTCGTTGAATTCTTACCGAACGGTTCCCAAGTTCTAACGTTTCTGCACCGTTGATTAGCTCTCCTCTAAAGTTCGAGAAGTGTGACTTAATACACCCTGGCTCTGGGGTCCAGAAATGTACTTTTCCCCGCAGCTACCATATACAACAGAATTCTCGTTTCCTTAAGATACACGCGGGCGGTGGTGTAGCACGGCAAGGGAACGCGAGAGGACAAGGGAAACAAGAATAACGAGGTCCAGCTAGGGAAATGTAGCTGTTCGTCACGAAGAAAATTGAATTCCCCGTCGAAGCGCGGAACAGACGAAATTTATGGTCGCGCGTCTCTCGGCCCACAGAGGACATCAGAGAGAGAGAGAAAAAGAATGAGAGACACATCGGCTCCACGCGTTCGTTGTTAATCGATCGTCGGTGATTGCACGGATAAAAAAGTGCCATCGTACGGTGATTATTCGCGTTTTTCCTCATTCTCGGGACGTGCCCCCAGCGCGTCTGGTTTTCGGCCGCCGTCTGCCCGAATCACGACGATGGAAAATGTCTCCGGCCGTCCGCGTTTCCTATCCGGCCGAAACGGCATAACGTGCCTGAATCACCAGTAATTAGTGCCGTCGAATGGAACTATGGAAACAGCGATAGCAGATTTTCAGTGTAATGATAATTAGATCGTTCTGCACGGTTCACGCGGTACACTTGTACCATTGATTGCGAGGCTTAATTGCGGCGGGCACGAAAAAAGAAAAAAAAGTCCCACCCACCGCTCGTGCCCCGAATGCTGTACTGTGACGTTCATGGGACCTAATAACGGTGCAATCGTGGACTTCACGAGACGTAGGGTTTCAGAGGAATGTGCTTTGTATTGTGTTACGGAAAAAGTGTTTGTAATTACAGTCGAGGATTATGGGAATTGGTCGAAGGACCGAAGAATATGTCATTGTTACGGGTACAGAAGTGTACGAATTACTGAACTCAAGCTGCTAAAATTGGAGCAACGAGTGGGAACGTTCTCTTCAATTTGGAATTAATTTCTCTACAGAATACATCATTTTTATTAGGTACACTTATGTCTCCACTATAGGCGCCCACAAAACTCATTTTGATCGGTTTGTTAGTTTAACAGTTATGATTAGACAAAAAGCTTTCGTCAGATGCAATGTGTTTTCTACCTTATTCTGACTCAGTTGGATATTTAAGAGAAGAAATGATTTCCTACCTTTGCTGTTATCGTAAAAATTACTTTAGAAAATGTCATTTTGCATAGAAATCCGCAGTTTCGTTATGATTTATCGAAGAAAGGTTGACACTGTATTTTAAACACCTGTAGAATCAATCATTTTAAAAATTTTCAAAATTCCTTCGAGATACGTTTCTATATCTCTAAAGACTACAAAGAGTGCCCGATTTCGCGTGGAATGCCCCCTATTTGTAACAGGCGAAAGAACGATGACAGTATGAAATTTGGTTACACTTCGTGTCACAAAACGAAATTGAAAATCTTCCGTCCTTCGTCTATAGCGAATACACTTTGAGTTATTATAAGTGTATCTACTGAGTTAGTCAAACAGTAATGTCTGATTTATGTAGTGACGATGCTTTTTTTATTTCAATACGAAGCAATGCTCCTAATTAATGAAGCACGTAGATATTTTGAACGCTGACATTTCAACACAACGTTTAAAGAAATCATTGCAATTGGGTTAAACTTTCTTAAATTTCCTTGTTTAGAACACATGTGACGAGAAGGTGCACTTTCAAGCAAATATGCTTTTCTATTTTGGTTGGCTTATAGCACCGTTGTCATGCAGATAAGGAATTTTTTTGATTGTGTAGCCTTTTTTCCCGTTCCGGGAATAAAAATGCATACTTACTCGAAAGTACATCCTCTCGTTACTCAGTTGCAATACAAGGTGAAAAAAACAACGCATTATTACGTAGGTATATTTTGTTATTGTTAGGAGCAATGCTTTGTATAGAAAAACCAAAAAAGCATGATCTACTGCTGAAATGGGACATTACATTTTAGCCAACACAATATGTTAATGCACTCTGAAAACTATACAAAATTATGATGTACTATAGAAAGAAATATTGGATTAAAAAATGACAGTGTGAATTCGCTTAATGTTTTGTCGAGATGACGGATTTCAGAGTTCTTCTATTACAATTATTAAAATCATAAAGGTGCCTGTATCAGAATTTCTGTTTACTTTTATCATATGTATATTATACATTTGATATTATACCTACTATATGATCTTACATTATATTGTATATTTCACATTTCAATGCAGTACACGTTCACTAGTCCTTACGTTAAATATTTTGAAAGATTCTCTATAATTTGAATCACTTGAAGTTACGATTGATCCCAATTAGGATGCAGAATTAGATTTCGTTTTTTCTCCAAAGCTGCGACAACAGAAAATCAATGAATAATTCGTCAGTGTCTTGAAGAATAGACATTGTTCGAACATGACAATTATAATTCGACAGTGTCGGAGTTTTAGGCCTCGGCGAGTGAAATTAGAGGTGGAAACGGTACAAGGGTGGGTAGCATCTGGGCTTGACGTTACGTCAATGGCCGATGGGAACCGCACGTTTCCTCGGTTCCTCCGTCGCATTGGTGAAAGTGAGAAGGAACCAGGTGACAACAGGGGCGGGGTACGTATGTACAAGGCAGTACAACCACCGATATCCTAGCGCCCATTTCGTCTGAGGCTGTCGTGTGATTTATATGAGAACGATTTCGCGTCTGGCGGCGCGGGTAATCGCGCGACGATTGCCGCTTGTAATTGATTGCCAATTGCTCTCCCGTCGCTAAATCCCTTCCTTTTCGTATAAAATCATCGACCAGCCAATTTTATATTATTAGCGGTAACAATCGTGGAGATATTGACGCTCGGAGGATGAAATCAGTGAGATTTTCGTTTGACAGCCGACATAGATGCAAAATAGAATTGACAATTTCCTAAAAAAGATTAAAATTAATATTAAAATTGTTTCTGATTTGTTTAATTAATATGAAGCACTAACACGTTCACTACGATCTAGGATAGTACTGGGGTATTTCGGGGTAGAAAGGTGGCCAAAAGTAATACTAGTTGAACCAATTACTAATTCACTATTTCACATAACATTTAGAAATGAAATCTAAGAGAATTCAAGTGATCATAGAAATATTCATCCGTGATACAGCTTAAGCCTATACTGTCATTTCATTAAAAGAATAGTGGTTATTTCTTGGTACATTTAATATCGAGTTCAATCACAAGTAACTTCCGCTATACATATACGTCGAAACATTACGAAATTATACTTCAATATAACTTCTGAAGTGTTTCAATTAAAATAAATTTAATCTTTAGAGGACGAGAAGCCTATGTTTAGGCTTCAGAGTGAACACTGTTACAACCATAAAGGATAGTTTGAACAATCCGAAGAAAATACTACACTTACCACATAATATCGCAATTCGAAATGCAATCGTATTCGCTAATAACTCTGTATAAAAAAAAACATATATATTAATGTTTCACCTCGAACATATAAAATATCTTGCAAAAAACCTGACCGTCCTCTAAAGGTTAAGAAAGGAGAAACAGAACTTATTTATAATCTATATACTGAATGAAAGTTGTCTACTTCGAACAGTTCGTATGTGATAAAGTTACACGAAAGACTCTATAAAGATTGTGTTGCATCAGTGATCCCGTTACAAGCTTATGAACACCTTGTTCATTTCAACCGCAGCAATGTACAAATGGTATCCAGCACTAACTGAGCTAACCGCAATTACCGCGTCCTCAACGACGCCAAATAACCCGTTCCAGGAGCAGAAATCTTCATTTCGTAACGCGCGGAACAATCGTACTATAATTTCACCCTTATTTCGGTTAGCGTTGCACCGAGATTCTTAAATAAATCGTGGCAGGTCTGTAGTAATACGTTACCACCGCAGACCGTCGAACCGGAATTTACGACGCCATTGCCGCAAGATGCCGCGGGTTTCCCCGACGGAGGTATCGATATGACAAGCGAAAAAATATGATCTTTCACGAACACTCGAGGGCCCAACTATACTATCTCGACAGACGTGACTCGTCCCGGATAATCGATCAAACGGCCAGCCAACGGAAAAGTCGGAAATATTCGAGCTGACCGAGGGCTGCCGCAACCCGCGGACAGGGATGTCCGTTACTGTTAAGCTTGATCCACACTAGCGGTCAAAGGTACGGTGGATCACGATCAGTCACGATCGAGGATTTTATCAAGGCATTTACACTTAACAATCAGAAACAATCAAGTCCTCTTCAACAGACTCTTTCATTTTTGCTAATTCATTCGAGGAAGTGAACAATGTTCTCCAAACATGCTTGGCTATCAGTAGATGATCGAACCTTGACTTGCACTAGCGATCAAGGGTACGGTCAGATCACGATCAGTCAAAATCTAGGATTTTACCAAAGCATTCGCACTTAACAATCAGAAACAATCAAGTCCTGTTCAACAATCTCTTTCATTTTTGCTAATTCATTCGAGGAAGTGAACAATGTTCTCCAAACATGCTTGGCTGTCAGTAGATGATCGAAACTTGACTTGCACTAGCGATCAAGGGTACGGTCAGATTACGATCAGTCAAAATCTAGGATTTTACCAAAGCATTCGCACTTAACAATCAGAAACAATCAAGTCCTGTTCAGCAGACTCTTTCATTTTTGATCGTTCACTCGAGGAAATGAACAATGTTCTCCAAACATGCCTGGCTGTCAGTAGATGATCGAACCTTGACTTGCACCAGCAACACGTTCGTGGAAGGGGGGGAAGGCCAACCCTGCCCCCTCCCTGACTACGCCCATGTCAGATTACGTATTAGTGTCTTTCAAAAACCAAAGCTCAGAGCGTTTGGCGTAATAGTATGTCCTTCTTAAAAAGAATTAAACTATATTTAAAGTTTACCAAATAAAAGTTAAATAATGGTTTCTAAATATTTTTAAATACAGCCCACTTTGAGCGTACGATCTCAAGTTAACCCCTCCCGCCAGTAAAGTGTTAATACGGTGTGATATAGGAATTGGAGAATTCAGAAGATGATTCAGTGGTGACCACTCGTGTGAATCAAGCTTTAATTCAGCGCCCCTGGCGGCGGAAAGAAGAGTCGACGGAATAACGTTAGAAAATAAATTTCACCTCCGGTTATTATCCAAATCGGGGGAGGAAAGTATGTGGCACGTGCCACATTCCAGTCGCGGTTATCTCTCCAGAAGGGATCTCTGGCATTATCCCTCTCATAATTTCGCAGGCAGCTTACACGAGCTTAACTCTCCGCCCTGGTCCCGCGTCTACGCGTTTTTCCTCCGACCTCGCAACTATTCCCCGAGCTTGCAGCCTGGCCCCTCATAAACTTAACATAAGGGTTAAGTCTTGCTGGCCCTCACTACCCCACCCATTTAGTCTTTCCGTTCCTTTCGTGGCTGCCGCCGCACTCGCCTCGCTCGCCATTCCGCTCACATCAAAGGCTATGTTTTCCGCTCGTTACGCGAAATTATGCAGGAGCTCGGGTGGTAACACCCCTTTCGGCGAACTCTCGAGCAACACACGTCTCGTTATCTCGTTCGATGGATTTCGTAACGCTTTTAGTTCGTGCGACAATTAATTACCGTTCGGGTTCTCGTTAACCCTTGACAGAGACATCTCGTTTCCCTAATAAATGCGTTCGCGCCTGAAAACGAGAAATCTCGTCCTTGGGCATGTTCATTAATTTGTGATTATTTTCTACACAACGGTACTTTTCTTATATAAGAATGTTATTGGCTTTGTTGCTGAGGATGTTTATAATAATTTTGTTATCAAATGATAACTGGTGGCGTTGAAAGTGACCCATGGAATTTTTAAACAAATGAAAATCAAATACAGGTACGTGTAGGAACCGCAAGCGTTCAATAATTCTTTGTGCAATCGTGGAGTAAGCATACCTACATTGTGAGTTTATTGTATACACTCAAACCTGTTTTTGTGCGGTCCTTTTGTGTGAAATTTTTTTTATGCGATATGTAGAAAAAATATCCATTAATATGCATAATATGAATAAAAAGTAAGAATAATAAAGATTATTTTGCCGTAAGGTTGCTTTAATACCCAAATGTATTTCATCTTTACATTACATACACATGTACATATTGCGTCAGCCAATTTCATTACATATGGAATGCAACATCTACTCACATTAGTTGATTACCGTCCTTCGAAGTGCATATATATCTCTTTACCATTAAGGTAAAATTAGTTCTAAAGTGAAATTAAATTAATTTATTCTTGACTACCAAGAATTTTTTATGTGTACATTTTGGAAATTTTCGTATGTGTAATATATAATGTATAAGTAAATAAAATATTTTAAAATGTTCCCATGTGTAAATTAATTTTTTTATCTTGTTTAGAAAAGCAATTTCTAGTTACATCGTGAGGGTTTGAGTTATTTTCTACGTGAGACCTTTTTTATGCGGTCCCTATTCACCGGATAAAATTTTTTTTTTTAAATGTGTTGCGAACAATATTTTTTATAGCTACAAATGAAATTTCGGAATATGTTTTTTTTCTGCATTTTCTTTTATGCGGTCCCTATCCCCCGCACAAAAACAGGTTTGAGTGTAGTTTGAAAAGTGGCAGTTTTGGGGTACACAGAACCCCACTTCAGAATTCTTTTCAACAGAATTTTCTGTCTGTTCTCTCATGGAATATTTTTCAGTTTAGAATAAATATTTAATGTCAGTTCTATATTTTTACAATATTCCATTTTAATTAAATAGTTACTTAAATAGGTGCTTGTTTATTTTGGCGTTCGTTTACATGAGAATGCAGAACAACTAGTTCTGTATTTTTTCCTTACAAATAAAGTTTTGTTCATGCTACTTGTATTAATACTATGACGACCGATTAGTTTCGCGAGTGACTTTCAACAGTGGCCGGTTGTTTTTGTAGAAAATTAACAAAATATGGTTTTTGCTATACAGGGTGAACCACGAATCATGATCAGTGGAGATTACTCTGTTATTAGCAGTCCAATCGAAAATGTTTCTATTAGGTATAGCATGGTTTCAAGAGAGCTTTAACGTGATTATAGCAAATTTTTTGTCAAATTTTTTTTTCATGATTTTTCAAGATCACCTTCAATTTTCTTTCAAAAATTCAATTAAAAAAAAAAGTAACACATGTTATGTTATGATACTTACCGAATTCGTCTTGAAATCCTCTAACAGATAGGCGTAAAAAAGTTATAGGTGTATTTGCAAAAAAATGAAGGTGACCTTAAAACAACGAAAAAAAAGATTTCACAAAACATTTGCTATAATCACGTTAAAGCTCTTTTGAAACCATGCTACACCTGATAAAAACATTCTCGATCGAACTGCTAATAACAGAGTAAACTCTACTGATCACGATTCGTGGTTCACCCTGTATATGTAAGAAAATTCAATAATATTTAATACCTGAAAAGTACCAGTTTTCAATGACATGACTAATACCTGCACTACGCCACCGACTTTTGCATGTATCGCGCTGCCGTTGCATACGAAACTTTGGGTCCGTGAAATGCGTGCATAAAAATGCAGCTTCGAAACGAGTAGCGTACATCGCACTCGTTGTGAAGAACTGACTTCTTTGACTTTCTCTCGCTGACTGCCTCCAATACGCCTGAATTGCATGTTATCTGACACCTCCCCTCTCCTGACCCCGCCGCGATTCCTGTTCCTTTAAGCCCGGGTTTTTGAAAAAGCGTCGACACGCTTTTATTGAACAGAGTGAAAATGGAGACTCTACCAGATAATACAACGAAAATGGTCCGCTGCGTGTTATTCCGTCCGCTCGATGCGCAATTTTCTATTTTACCTCGAAATTGTTATTTTTTTTTTTTTTCTATACCCACTCCGAAAACGTATAAATAACCGTTTGGTGATTTGGAAAGCGAGCTACTAGTAATTGATATTACGCGACGCGTATAAAATGTAATGAAACCGCCTGATCCAATGATTCGTTTGAAATTCGTTGAAAATTCCGCGTTCCCTTTCGATGTTGTCTGGGCACTTTGTTGCACAACGTTCGAGGAGACTAAAAAAATGGATTAAACGCGAGCTCTATTTTGAACGCAAATAGAGGATAAATTGTGTTTCGCGTCCGCTTTTCCCTGCATTTTATCACTGCACCTATTCTACTCATTCACACTGTAAGTCTCAAAGCAAAACATATTCGCGGGAATTCTTCAGGAAAGTGTCATTTTTCAATAATATTCTTTCACTCTTTGTACGATAAATCACGTTCTTAAAGCGCACTTTACTCTCGTACTTTGCCCACGGATAACATCTTGGGACATGTGTCTCCTGCATAGAAAAATACGGTTAATAAAATCTGCTATCAGAAGCAGGAGATAAGCATGTCGTGCCTTTGAAATATTAATTTCCCTTACGGTGATCGAAGAAGCACACGTAATTTATCAGAAGTTCTATTTTTCTCTTTTTCGTGTTCCTTTCTTTTTTACTATTTTAACGCCGTATTTGCACATATTGGATATTTCTTCAAATTAATTACTATTGAGATAAGCTTCGATTTTTTATAAATATATCTGTTCGTTTATTTATTTACGTATTCCTTTTTCGTACTTAGCTAATATTCAGTACAGAGAATGTAACAAGATGTATATTCTTTCAAATATTTCTAATTCTACACTAAACTTTTGTAAATAAAGAATGCAACGTTTCCAGTTTCTTTACTGTTGCTTCGCTTTTGAAAGAATTCAATAACAGAGGTAATTCCAGCTTATAAATTGGAAAATAAAAATTGAAGTTATGAAAGTTTTCTGTTTAATTCGACGTTACTGCAGACTTGTGAATGACATTGCATTTAGGAACTGCAGTAACATGTTTATTTATCCGCAGATAAGTATACTCCATTCTGGTGTGGAATCTGGTGCCAGTATCTTAACAGAGGGAGGATTTAAGGCAGAATCTCGAGTATCGGACAACAATGAGCATTATACTCGTTGAATTATCATTACTGTCGTCTGTATCCATAAATTCATCATAAGCAGCAGGACAATAGGAGGGCATTGAAGGGAGATTCACGTGTCCAGGGCAAGCCTCTAACCCGGAAGTTATTAAGCCCTGACCACTTACCAAACCGAAATGCCGAACCCCTTGAAACGCCAAAATGTCAGAAAAGGACAACGTCCAGTTTCACAAAGGTTGATGCATGATCACGATTTGTTTGAATAATGGTACAAAATATCAAAGCTGATAGCTCTATGATGGGTCATTCGTCATAGAATAAAAATGGAACTATTTAGATATGTGATTCTATGTAAACTTACTTTAATTATTTTCTAATTCGTTTCCGTATTTTATTTTTAATTATTTGCAATCTGTTCCGTTATTCAGAATTCATTTGTGTAACGTAAATATCAGATAAACTATTCACTATATAGACAGTAATAAATTGTCTAATGACTTAATAACTTCACTTATATCTACAGGGTGTAACAAAAACGTTGGAGGACCCGGAAATGGGAGACTCGTGAGGCGATTTGAAACAAGTTTTTCCTTCGTAAAAATGTTACCCGAGGCTTTGTTACCGAGATATTAATGAAACACCACGACCAATCAGAGCGCTAGTCTGCCGGCAGAGTTCCTCCATTATATACAGTAGGTACCAAATGTTTCCGGCCAAACTGTAATTACAACATATATTTTTAAAAATATATAATACGAATAAATTAGTAACATCAGATTATGAGCCCCTCAATACCAAATAAGTTTAGTCTGATGCATTTTCTACTATCTCTAAGAACAAGCGAGTTATTCAGATGACCTGTTTTAAATATCCCACCCTGTATATGTATAAGCTGTCCGAAGAACAAAGACAGAACACATCTTATTCGTACACGGGACCCGTAACTACGTCTGTAACAAACTCAATCCTGTACTGCAGTGTACTTAGTTGTGTCCAAACACAAGTCTCTCATCGTAACTCGTGCAGTTCCCGTAATATATTTATACAGGGTGTACCACAAAGATGAATACCCCAGGTTAACTCGAACGGATGAAGTTTTAGCAAAATGGTTGATATGAATGTTCTAAGGTGTAGAAAGAGGCATTTGATGGTGACATTGATCATAACATAATGGTCAAATTTAGAAGCTATTCTGAGGTCAATTTGATTTTTTCAAGCGGGAATCTCTATTCTTAGCACAAGTAATAGAAAGAAAGGAAAATTTTACATTCAGATATGTGGTCATATCTTTATTTACATTATTACACCGTATTTAGTCGTGAGAATGAAGTTTTTGGAAAAAGTGTTTGATACAAAAGCTTTAGGATTTAAAAAGAGAGGCATCTGATTCAGAGGCAACTTGATTTTTAAAGTTTGACCAATACCTTCGACACCAGAAAAGAAATAAACCAAATATTTTACTTTCACATTTGTAGTCATATTATTGAATCATATGTGACCGTAAAATTTTTCGTTCTTTCCATTTCTGGTGCTAAGAATGGGGGTTGCCATTTAAAATAATCGAATTGACCTAACCCAGACACCTATGTCATGATCAAGATAACCACCAGATGACTCTTTTTAAACCCTATAACTTTTGTATGAAACAGTTTTTGCTAAAACTTCCACCTTCTGAGCTAATCTTGGGTACTCATCCTTTTGGTACACCCTGTATATTATAAACAGTGTATTATTGACTCGCTGGGTTTCCAACAATCCTATGTCGCAATACTTCGAAAAAGTATAAAATGACAAGGTAAATTACGATTACAACATATTAGCTCTCTCAATTGTAAATGCTCTTATTGTTTATAAATATATATGTAGCAAAACGTAACATTTTAATGACATTACTCAGGGAAAAGTATACAAAAATCAGGTATGATAGATAGGAAAGTTCATTCACTTTAAAATCTTTCGTTTCTATCGTCTCCTTTAAGGAATTGTTACAGCTTTTTCCATTCTCTAGATACACTTACCTTCATTATCTGCCGCTATAAACGTAACCTACAATTTGCCCTTACTTTTTAAACTTAAACTAACGATGATTCGCTTAACAGCGTTTCATTAAAACTTATGCGTGTTTTAAGCACTTTCGCCGTAGCGATTTATCGGTAAATTCTTACCGTCTACTCGGTAGTTCGTAACCTAAACTCGCTACCTCAAATTCTAATTTGCGTATACATATGTATACACGCATAGCGTTTGGTATGTTGCAAACTTTTTTATTATACTATTAAAACATTCATAGAACAGATTACAAAAACACAGCCATTGATGTTTCAAGTCTAGAATATAGTACTCAAACGTCATTATTCTAATACTAAAAATACTTTATATTTCTTATATACCTTCTAATAATTAATAGTTAGGTAGATATTTACGTATATTTTTCACACATTATCATTGACGCTACATTAGCATTAGATATTCAAAATATTCCAAATGAAAACATTATACCTTGTAAATATATTCTATCACTAGGAGTAACAAGAAAATGTTATGTAACGATTAATTTAAGAATATTCTGTTAATCAGTTAGAAAACTTGCAAAACCTGATGGAAAATAGGTTTTCCTATGAAATGATTTCTTCTACTTGTTGCATAGTTCTTTCTTCCTTAAAGCGTTAAAGGATATTGGCGAATTATTCGTAGACATAATTAGACAATTACATTATTATGTGCGTTATTATTCTACATCCGCAACAACTGCAGTATTATGTGCACAGTTATTCTAAAACCGACAGACGTCCATTGACCCAAAGAGCCCGAGGACATTGCACCTTCAGGATTAAAACACAATTTCATTTTATCCATACTTTTAAGCTAACTAGAAAACATTAAAAGCATAAAAAAAATTAGTTTTCACCATCAACCACTTAACTTAGACGTCCGTGACGTATACGGGCACGCCTGACCGACAGATTTGTGCATGTCCGTGATAGTTAGGGGCACAGCCGATACACCCACTACATAGTAGACAGTTTGCATATTTTAACCATTAATCTATAAGAATTATAGCTACGATATCTTATATACTAAAACCTATACATTGCCTTTCTAATACTGTCCCCTGTATATTTAATGAATAAGCAATGAAAGTTTGCACAGATTTGTTGCTAACACCCTCACCCATTCTTTCAGCTTTTGAATAAGTATCGTTTATTGGCCATCATTCTTATAGTTTCTTCTTTACAATAGTTTCGAGCCGTACCTTGTTCTGCATATGTGTGAATATCACAACCAGTTATATTTTTAATCGTTTTTTATTATTATAATAAATATTAATACTCGTAAGAGAAGTAATGTGTACTTATACTCTATCTTGCTGTTCCCTGTCTCCACTTTGTTAAAAATATTGTGTACTAATAATAAATCCTGATACAATATCCCCAGACTATGAATGTAAGGAAAACAAGTCTCATCATTTTCTACTGGTAAACTGTAATAAAAACGTGTACGCTAAGAGGATAACGTTAAAAAATATACTCAGTGGCTGGAAAAGACAGAAGATCAACGAAACGAGAACAGAATACCAAAACCAGTCGCGGGTGCCCATACAGGTTGTAACAAAAATGTCGGAGGACCCAGAAATGGGAGACTCGTGAGGGGATTTGAAACAAGTTTTTCCTTAACAAAAATGTTATCCGAGGCTTTGTTAACGAGATATTAACGAAAAACCCCGACCAATCAGATCGCGGGTCTGACGGCTGAGTTTCCGCAGTAACGTTGGCTACCAATCGAAGCGCGTACCAGACTCGCGCTCTGATTGGTCAAGGTTTTTCGTTAATATCTCGTTAACAAAGCCTCGGATAACATTTTTTGCTAAGGAAAAACTTGATTCAAATCACCTCACGAGTACTCCTTTTATGGGTCGTCCAACATTTTTGTTCCATCCTGTAGAGACAACAGTCTCGGACGTGCGAAAATATCGTTAGCTGCGATGGCAGGTGTCGTTATTTGCAATTTTTCCAGAATATCTCTAGCCGCTTCCTGGTGTGACAGACATACGAGAGCGCGCCCCTCTTCGAATTTGTGGACGCATCCGGACGTCAGATAAAATACCAGAACTCTATTCCCGCCGGTAGAATTGCAATTCCGCGGTACTCACCTATGGTCCCACCTTCGTCACCCTTCCCCGTCATTTTCCACCGTTCGAACCGTGACGGACATTGAACGCTCGAGGCGAATATACACGCGGTATCGCGTCACTCGGAGAACAACAACGATTCTATCGCCACGCTGTGAATGTATCGTGACGCGGGATATTCATTGGACGGGACGCGTTTCGTTAGGAGAACGGAAAGAGATCATCCGGCGAGAACTTTTCAGGTGTTTTATTTTATGTAATAATCACGCTGAAGTTATTGTATTAGGTAAGTAAGTGCAAAAGTTTCGACGGGTTTTGCTCTGATAAAGTAGATTGAGAATAATTTTAATTATGGTTTAATGAAGCACGCAATGAATTCTTTTGTGGTATGTACATTGTCGACAGAAATTTTTATCAATAGAAAATTATAGATTATAGAAAATTTTATTCTTGAATTTATGTAATTAAATTTACACGTTACTATAGAGTGGGATTTATAAATATTTTTTACGGTGTTTATTACTTCCATTCCTAATTTCTTTTTTGTTAAAAACTCAACTTTTGTTCTATTTTAAGCTATATAACACTCAATCGCATCAGTTTCTGTTTTATATAATAATTCATTAAACCTCATAACAGCTATGATAGTTAATATTTTGAATGCTGTTAACTGTAAGAATTTAAGACTAATAGAGTTGACAGTAGAGAATAAGAAAAGATGTATACAAACAAGTATAAAATCAGTCTTACAATTAGTTTCTTCTACTTCTGAACATAGTTAAAATTTCTCTTGTTTCACCTCTTTCTGTCCAGTATATTCCAACTCTGTAACATTTAATATAAACAAATATCTAAAAATCAATTGCATTTGAGGACAAACAAGAATATTATTTTCGTACCACTACAAATATAAAGAAACCCACATATACATTAAATTATAAATTATTATTTGAAAAATCGATCGATGCAGTTACTCGAATTCATGCGAGTCTACATACGTTATTTCTATTCATTTCCGGATGAAGCACGATTCCAAAACTAACGGCGGTAATCGTTAATTTTATGCATCCGAGCATATTTATGCGACACCTGTTGAGAAAATACGCCCCGTTTTGTTCTGATTTAAGCTTTCTCGATTTAACTCTTTAGTGTCTGACGTGGAATCGTGCCGTGTGTTCATTTTTGCAACGCTAATTGTTTGACCGTCATTTATTGCGCCATATAATAGCGATAAATTGCGTCGTTTTCGAGCGTGTAACTTCATCACCTTGGAGATCGTGGATTTCCAGAAACGTAATTGCTCCAGAAGGGATTCAACTTGCCCTTTCACGGAAGGGCGGTCTATCGCGTGCAAGAGAGAGAGAAAGAGGGAGAGAGAGCTTGGATTCAGCCATGATTTATGACTCTGCGGTCGGCAAGGATCCCTACAAATGCAAGAACATTGGTGGGATAACGTTTCCGTGATCTACACCGAGAGACTAAAAACGTTCGTTACGACTATATGTATATATAACATGATTATTGGTGTAAGAGGCGAGCCATTAATTTCAATCTATTAAGATAAATTGTAAATATTATATTTATCGAGACTGTATTGAGAAACGTTTTGCATTAGTTTCTGAAATCTCTCCTACATTAACGGTTCGGGTTAATTTAACACAAACTTAGACTTTAAATTTTAATTATATTCTTCATCAAAGAAACTTTTAAATTCATTTAGAACCAGTAGTTTAATACGGACGTATATATTCTTAATTAGATTGTAGCCTAACAAAGTTTAATTCAAGGAAATGCAACAGTTTATTGAACAGTGGATAAGAGTTACCCCGGAAATATGGTGTAGCTTTTTGATACACAAATAGGAAAATCTCCCCCACTTCTAAATTGTTTGTACACTTCCATGTATCTATGTACAAAAATGTAAGTACGTATTTGGACATTACATACTATATGAGATATAATTATAATATTATCATGAATCATTTATACATCGTCTGATATTACACAGAAATAAAACAAAATATTTCTGTGATCAGTTATAAATAATTTGGAATATGAAAGGGTTAAAAATATACGATACGCTGCAGTGACTGATCCCAAAAGCTCTGATGCTTTTGTTTTCACGGAAAAATCTATCTTGAAAGCAGAGTTATTGGGTCTCAAGGACGCCCCTGATGTTTCCTCATTATGCACCTCATGAAACACCCGGACTGTACATGCGCGCTCGTAGTCCCAGGGGTATTTTACCGTGGATTTCCGCTAGACGCATTCACGTTCTTCACTGGCTTCCTCACTCTTCCTCGCTGCCTCGTTATGTATTTTATTCCGCGGCGGTGGAGCCCGCAAACGATTTTCCAGGTAAGTGGCAATTTGCATAAACGAACATCCGAAACGTATTCCTGTCCGTTTCCCCACACCGTGATTCGTCATCTCGACGGTACCCGCCAACTTTCCGCTGTCATAACATCGTTACATTGCCACCGGGAATGAGATCCCAGCGAAATCCTGTGAACATCGCACCCTGGACACCACAGACGCTGCGTCCTCTATGCTTTTTCTCGAACACATACGTTAGCCATTCTCATCGAAACAATTTTAAGCCATTAACCCCTTGCCTTACGATTCTTTGGACGACTGCATTCTCAAAAATTACTGATCGTTAACACTAGGACTACATTGAGTGTACAATAAATTAAATTGTATAATACGATAATATACAGAATATATAAAACAGTCTGGCATAATATACCACAAAATAATATATGTAGCAAATTAGAAGATTATATAAATTCCGTTAAAAGCAGCATTATAATTTCATAATGGTGAAATAGTAAATCTGTAATTACGATACACCGGGATATAAATAATTTGAAAAGTAAAATAACGCAATCATGTGCGTTAATATTTCGGACAAGATTAGTAAAAGCTACCAAAAATGTGATTCATAGAGCTGAAATATGCATTCATGCACAAGGAAGTCATATTGAACACCTACTGTAGCCTTGTCGATAAATAATACTTGTAAACTGTAAACACATTGGTACGAAATATTAAAAATGTTTCTTTCATTTCTGAACTTGTTTGTCCTTGAAGGTCATTCTATTACACACTGATGAATTCGTCTTGACATATACTTTCATCTGACATAAGAAAATAAACAGCATTCCGTTTAAATAATTAATGGTCACCTTCGTTCCTCGAAAAATATTGCAAACATAAAAAATTGATAAGCGTTACTATGTTGGTCACAGAAAGCTGCAAAACTATTTCGGATTTCATTTCTTCTAATTCTTCCTATTTGCGAGAAAAACGCTGACTAGTAACAGCGTGAACACCCTGTATACAGGGGGTCCCAAAATATGTATAAGTCCTTGAAATGGGTGATTCCTGGAGTGATTTGAACAACTTTTTCCTTAGCGAAAAACTTCTCAGAGGCTTTGTTAACGAGATATGAACGAAAAACCCCGACCAATCGGAGCGCGAATCTGCCGGCTCAGCTCCCGCGGTAACGTTGGCTACCAATCGCAGCGCGTACCAGACTCGCGCTCTGATTGGTCAAGGTTTTTCGTTAATATCTCGTTAACAAAGTCTCGGATAACATTTTTCCTAAGGAAAACGTTGTTTCAAATCAGTCCAGGAATCACCTATTCGAAGGACTCAAAATTAAAATGCGGCCGGTTTTATAGCAATAATTTTTATAGCAATTATCATACAGAACACCTCAGTGAAGCTGCGTACGGAATACAAGGAAACGTTACCGCCATTATTGTCACACGTATAACGCGCAATTACAGTAGGAAAAGTGAGTGGTGAATGTATGTTTAATTACAGTGGGAAAAGTGGAGTACTAGAGAATTTATAGTGCACACTTTCCGGTTCTATTCCCGATCCGGGGCAAAGCAAACGAAACGATGCATAAAGTCGGTGATTGGACAACGACATTTAAGTTTCAATATTGAAACGTTACGAATGTAACAGACATTCGGTCGATTTGCCCAGGTGTTGTTTGCTCCGCAAACCGCGTCGTTTTTCCTTTGAATGACGGCCGATTTCCTGGCACCGCTGAATAAATAACGATAATGAAGCAATTTTCGCGTTGTTCGCAAGCGCGCCCGCTCGCTTAATACACCACCCGCCATCAATTTAACGGTTGATATTACGGAAGTGTCGCCTGAAATGCGACTGTATATCGATGAAAACGGTCCCCCGAAATTGCGGATGATTAATCAACCGCGCGTCCCCGGGCGCGCGACAGAAACGGATAACGCAGCCGGGAGTGGCTAATAAGCCGCGAACGATTTGCCGTAGTACAGGCCGAGAATTCTGAGAGCAGACGAGTCACTGACGGATGCCTGCGTGAACCAGGGTCCGTTCTATCGTTCCGCGTTATGGACGTGCCATCAGTCGCTATCACCGCAAGGATGCGGTTAAAACTGTTTCGACTCGCTGAATCGCTTCGAACTACGGCGTTTCGTACCTGTACAACGTGGGTCACGATGACACAGAGTTTCCTGGCACTTCGCGAAACAAGACAGGAGTATCGGTGACTGTGTACACGAATACGATTCCATTGAATTCCTGATTTGTTAAACTGGATAGAGTTGAACTGTGCACTTGAAAGCAGATTTGAGGTCCTGGGACAAAGTTTCTTGCAGAAAGGGTAGAGAAGGATAAGAGATCTAAAAGTGCCCATAGACCGATTTGAACGGGCGTTAGACCATTGGATAGCTAGCCAAGAAGAAATAGTTTGTACCAAGTTTAACCCCCAAGTGTATCACGACCAGGGGGGTAGTAATAGGGAAAATTCAGATTAACGGTTTTCCGTCTATTTTCCCGATTTAGTAGGGTGAAAAATTCTGTATACAATCTGATGGATAGTAAATATTACCTTGTGTTCAAGTGAAACTTGGTTGTTGTTTTTTCTTGAGTCGCTATCGAATGATCGAACTCACCTTCAAAATGATCTGAGGTCAGTTTTCACCCCGCTGTCTTGCTATATTTTTTGAAATGGCACAGTTGTAAAGTAACGGGTTGCAAGTGATTGGGACACACTTGCTAGAAACACTATCATTTATGATACTAATTCTGAGTAGGTTTGATCTAGTTCAGGTGGCGGGGAGAGGGTTTGGGGGAGGGGCGGCAGCCTTTCGCTTGATATTTCGCTTTGATTAAGTGATTCCTCTTTACAAGTACATTTGAATTATCCCGCCAAAATGACCGCCGTCACGTGCATCTCCTTACAAGCAGTGACACCACTGATTGGACGAATTTGGTATAGAAGGCAATATGGCGTTAAACTAACCTGTAAAGTACGCCGAAAATGCTTGGTTTTACATACGCATAACTTTTGAACCGCTGAATTCCTAAACTTAACACTTGCATTTTCAGATTCTACTCGTCGAATACTACCAGAAGATATAAAAAAAAGTTGATAACTTTTGGTCCGGGGAAGTAAAGTTTAACCAATTAAAATATTACAAAGTCAGAGAACGTGTGGTTGTCGCGTTTCGCCTACGTTCATAAAACAGCGTGTCCCGGTTAATGCCAGGAAATCCAGAAACGAAGAAATAAGGCGGGTCGGGAGCTGCCCTTAGAAAAAGGAGACGAGATTCGCTCCGACGTCTTTAGACCAGGGGCACCGCCCTTTGCGCAAACACGACTGCGCGCCCAGTTAAGAACATTTTATCGAGAAATATTCTTGCGAATCGGCCGACTCCGAGTGTCCCGCAGGAATCCTTCCGGCATCGCGGAATTCCTGAGGATCTCTCCGCGCCGAGTCGTCGTCGTCCGCTCGAGGATCCTTCTTTCCTTCTTAGCTGTCTCGAGTGCGCCTCACCTGCGATACACCGCCCGCCCAACCCTGCCAAGATAAATAAACGAGTGAAACTTCGAAGTCCTCCCTTAGAGATTGATTTTGTCCGTCGGTTAAAGGTACGACACGGAACCCGAATCGTTTCGAGCAGAGACAGCGATACAGAGTTTCGTAGGGTAAATCCGGGACGGTTGCTCCATCTCAAATAAGGTGGATATAAAAAATGGGACTGATATCATTTATTACGTCAGAATGAAAGTAATACGTTTACAATTTTACGCCGATTCGGCAAAAGTGACCAATATTACTTTGTTGAAACTTGGTTTATAAACTGAAATTCGTTGATGCTGAACATCTCTGTTTTTCCCCGGGGTAGATGCTCCTATTCGATAGCTTTGAAAGAAGGGTCAATGTGGCCAGGTATTTTTATTGAATTTTTTTAAATACTTCTGCGATTTTGTTAATTAAGATATTAAATGAAAATTACCTTAGAATTACGAGGGCTGTACCGAAAGTAATGCAAAAGTGGGCATAATTTGTTTATTAAGCGATATAGGTTGTTCAAATTGCATATGTTAGAGTAACTTTTCCGCTATTCAAAGGTACTACTCAACATAGTCGCTATTCTAAGCGATGCATTTGTGTCATTGTTGAACTCGACTCTTGAATCCTTCTTGAAAAAAGTCGGGTGTGCACTGTTGTATCCACTTCTCAACAGCCACTTTCACCTCATGTGGTCTTTGTTTCCGGATCATAACCATACGCTCACGTTTCAGCCCCTATTACCAGATCGGAAAAAAACGTGTGATCGTTGGCTTCAAACGCTTCAAGAAGATCATCAAAGAATTCCACCCTTCTATCATTCAAATCGAGTGTCAACTGCCGCGGTACCGACTTTGTACACACTTCCCGATACCCTAAGTTCCTCCCCGCTTCTATCTGTCATTGTGACCACAGTCCACTTGTGCAGCAACTTGTGCACGCTCTGACGATTCGTGTCAGTGGTTACACTCGATGGTCTCCCACTGTACGGTTTATCTTCAATAATGGTTATCCCTTTTGTAAACTTTTTTATCCACCATGTGCATATTGCTCTTGTCAACAATGTCATCTCCGTAGGCATTCTGTAGTCATTTGTGGATGTCCCACAACTTACAACCCTCCTTTGTCAAGAATTCAATGATAGCACGTTGCTTCTGCTTGGAATCCATTATTTAGCTGCATGGAAGAAAACGATTCCGAAACACCTGTATAGAAAAAGAGTCACACCAACGTATGTACTTCGAATGAACAACCTAGATCAGTTAATAAAAAAGTTAAGCTCACTTTTGCATTACTTTCAGTACAACCCTCGTACATAACCTCTAAATACTTTTTTCAGTAAATATGTCCAGATAAAATCATGCTATTCAGTTAGGTTTTTTTACTAAAATTAAAGGAATGTTTCGAATTTTAATGCATCATTGCATATATTGTCTGAAATGTAGCAAAAGGGACAGTTCACTCGGTTCTACTTATGTAGGATATCTCTTAATGTATAAAAAGTGTTGCAGTGGTGGATGTAGGATGCAGAAATAACAGAGAAGATTCATATGAGGGTATGCTCGATATGACTTTGTTTCCGAGCCTGTTTCGTAGTTCAGCAAGTATTTGTCTATCTCAAAAGACAATGCTCGAAATGGTACGATCTAGCTCGAATGCAGGTGTAAACACGTAATTACTTCACTGACGACGCAAGTAATAGAAAATAGTGTTTGCGAATTAATCAGTTCCAATGACCTTCAGATTTTTCAGATGGGCAGTGTGTATTAGGTTGGACGAAAAATTCTGTCGTATGTGTATAAAATTATAAATATCAAAGTTAAACCGACGACGTGTGTCTGGTTTCGAATGAGTTACGTGAAAGTATTCTCACTCAGTGTTTACGCAATATTTCTCGGCAATATTTTCTGTGTCATCATCTATACTGTTCGCGCGTTACACTGCATACACATTTTCTTTGGAAAATATTTTTGAAATAAAGAAGGCTGAACCTGTACTTTAAATCGATTTTTCATGGAACACGGAATTCCACCAACTTTATAAATTTCTGAACAGAGTCCACTATTCCCAAGAATGATAAAAGATATATTATTATAACATCAAATATAAGTTTTTAAGAATTAATACAACAAATAATAAAATATTTCAAACGTAAATAACTTCTACCCTAAAATTATTCGATCGCACTGAAAAAGAGTGAAGATCATTACAATTTCCAGTATAATTAAAACGTTCGGGCTGATAAGAAAACAATGAGCTGAGTTTCTATTCAAGTAACGAATGCTATGCAATTAATGGAAGCTTGGAGGAATCATTAGTTGTAAGAATCTCGGCACACCTACTCAGAGTAAGAACGATTAATTATACACCATGATCTATCGAAATTCTTTCTTCACCAGTTCCCTTAATTAATTTATGAGAGTCACTAGAGGGATATTCTATTAATTGAATTTGAATTCTATTAATCTAATTTAATTTGAAAACTTTGTTTATGAATACCAAATAGTTAAAAGAAAGAAAAAATGCATATGTGTATGTCGAAGAATGACAACATTCAGAATTGAAATACTTGTCCCTATAACAGTGATGGGCAACTCAATGCCCGCGAAACTCTATTCTGTATTTTTATTTCATTTTCAACTGCTTCGAACTAGATTCTTCCCTAATTTCATTTATATTCTCTGGTTATTGATTTTGTTTAACTCAGTTGTTAAATAACATAACCACATGCAGTTCATTAATTATTTTTAGTTCAGTTATTATTTTTCACAGAAAATGTTCAGAAGTAAGAGCCGAATAATCCTTAAGGAAACCTAGTAATTATACAAAGTAGTGAAAAGCGTCGTTGAAGGAAGTTTCAAAAAGAGGATGTGATCATTCGCATTCAAAGCGTAAATGTTTTGATTAGAATATTCGAAGACTCAAAGGATGAAACAGGAAACATGATCATACCGTTTCAGTTTGTAAAGTTAACGAATAATTTCAAGTTTCCTCCGTTTCTGGTACGGCAGGCCGTGGAGATAACAGAGAGAAAAACGCTACTAAATTTACATCGCGTTTAATTATTTCATTTTTGTGTTATACCGCACAGAACGTAAAGCCCACGACTCATTTCAAATAACTCAACCGCCTAAATGACGGGGTTCAGCTCGTTTGTTTAACTTTATTTACACGAATAAAATTACACAAGGCTGCGCGCCGCAATATCGTCCCGTATTTGGCCGTACCTGCGTAACTCATGATAAACCGATTAAATCTATTAAATTAGAAAGTATCCGAGAGTCGAATTCAAACGGAATTTAAATAAATTAAAATCGAACAGAAATGCTTACCTTTTTCATCAGTCTGCGTAAACTATATGAAATTACACATCCGGTCAAAACTTTGGAATCACTCCATAATGTTACAAAATTGGATATTTCCACGATAAATGAACAAATTTAAACAAATCTAAATAATTTCATTGATTAACGAAAAAAATAAAGGCATCAGTAATCATCTTAAAAGTATTATACTTCAATCAGGAGAAAGATCTCTCGGAAGATATGATTTTAGTAAAATTTAACAAGCGATTCTAAACTTTTGGCCGGTAATCGGTAATCTATATCACTGGAAACATTGGTGTGTGATGATATTCCGATTGGTCACTTACACTTGCCGCCAAAAATTAAGAAACAAGACACTTCCTATGAAGCTTTGTACGGATGTTACTTGTGTGTATGCATAATTGATAAATGCTAATTTCACATATTTTTTATTTCAAACATTTACACACTTGAGGGATAAAAGAAAATATAGTACACAGTCCCTGGTTAACTGCTTTGTTTCCGAGCGTTTAACAAAAAGTGTATTTTCCTCCAGCCCAAACTTTTATAAGCACTGTAGCGTACAGAAATAAGGACGTTGAATAAATCTCGCCTAGTATGATCACTCCTCGTATACAGGAGAAAAGACGAGTATTCACACACTAGTGACACTGATTTCATATTGACAATACTATCTTCATTATTCTTCATTATTACATTAAGTAAAGCATGATTTACTTCCAAGTACACTAGAACAAGTTAGTTTTCATTAACGTGTAGTCTGATGGAAATAATTTAATGGTAAAAGTCATCGGTGTATGGATATTTTCTTTTGCCACTGTATATGTTTATCCAAACAACTGTGTAGTTACTTAACGTATAATATGTTTCACTGAATAGCACAATAAACGAGACTTTGACACGTTGATGGTCGATGGAATACTAACTTGCGCTTTCCTATTTGAGTTGGACCTGGAATATTGAGGGGAGTTCGAACTATATGATTGGTGCACCGATTTGGGCTGAATTGTATGACTATTGGAAGAAAAATTCTGGGTGAAAAGAGAAGACTGTATAGTGGAGGTGGAAGGAAACTTATGTACGCTTCCATAACTACTGCAATATCAGTTTTCAAAAAGTATACGTATCCTAATAGATAAAAAATGTAGACATATAAGAGATTTGTATAGAATTCAGCAATATAAACAAAAATATGATAATTACCTGGATCCCCTCTCATCAAGGAATAAATCGCAATGAAAAAACAAACACTGCCTACAAAAGAAGCGGCAACACTTTCGCCAAACGATCCAGCAACTCCGATCTCATATCAGGATCTAATCAACCACATAAAAATGGCTGTACAAGATGACCAAAATTCATAACATTACAAAGGATTTTTACAAACCAATACAGCAATACTAATAGAAAAGAAGAAACAATTACAGCCTGATTATTACTAGGTCACTCTAAAATTACACACGAATACTTAATAAAAAGAACAGAATCACCTTACTACACTACTGGTACAAATATATGTATAGGGTGGTTCACTAAATGTGATCACTTCAATTGCCCGTAAATTATTGGCTGTATGAAAAAATATTTGAAACAATAGTTGCATGGTATCAAGGGGACATTTAATACAATAATATGTTTTTTACTATGTTAAAGTTTTATCAAGATATTACGGTCACCTTCAGTTTGTTAAATGTAACGCCCATATTTCTTCCTGAATTTCGATAACATATCAACTACTGCATAAAAAGGTATGATATTATATAGGGTGTAAACTGAACAGATTCTGAGATATCAGTTTTAACATGTTCGTGAGATTCGTCCGATTAAAATGAGACAAAACATAATTTAATTTGGACCACATTTCTTTATTATTATCAGTATAAAAAACATATTATTGCATTATATACCCCCCTTGATAGATACAATGCAAATTTTGTTTAAAATATATTTTCCTAAAGCCAATAATTTATGAGTAATTGAGGTAGTCACGTT
The DNA here is from genome assembly GCF_001272555.1 of Dufourea novaeangliae. NCBI lineage: Eukaryota > Metazoa > Arthropoda > Insecta > Hymenoptera > Halictidae > Dufourea > Dufourea novaeangliae. The sequence continues at coordinate 3,655,467 of NW_015374014.1, read as the reverse complement.
AGGTGAACCATCCTCTGTATCAATTAACCATTTCCTGATTGACTGCAGAAGATAAGAATCACAAAGGTAGAGACATAATATAAACCTTAACACAGTTATCATTTCACAGGACCACTTAAGGAATACAATCAATTTTCTATAAGACGTAACTCTTTACTGTAAATTCTAATTACCATAAATTAAAAAGAGAGAAGAAAAAAGAATCGATCGCAAAAATCGTTTAAACGGCAGCTATGTATGTATAGATATTTAAATATTATTTATCCTGATAAAGAGAATTGGCGGACCAGTGTTGAACGCTCGAACGCAGAAACGTCTTCGTTTCAGAATATTGGAAAAGTTTAAATCAATTACAATCCATCGGCTATCGGCTGGCTGGCACGTTGTACAAATTAACCATCAGAAAGTCACCGGAAGCTGTCGTAAAAGTGTGCGGGTAGCTTTTGATCGTGACCCGTCTGACAGCACGAAAGAATTCGAAATTCCTTTGAGAATGAGAATCAGACCGGATCGAACGAGGGAGGTCAGGGGTTGGGGGCTTTGTTCATTAGCGGCCAATTATTTTTGTTCAGCGAAACGGAAGAGTTTTCGAGTTGCTGGTGATCTGACGCAACGGTACTGAAGCTACTTGATATTTAGGTGACATGAAAGACAGCGCCTTATGTACATTTTGATCGATACTTTCGTTATATAAAGTTTAAAACATACGCGCCTTGTTACCCGACGAATGTTTCAGTTTTATTTGGAATCTATCGAAGACTTGCAAAACTGCGAGGTGATCGTAAATCACGCCGAATGTTTGGTTGGTCGAATGAAAAAAGACGAATTTTCAGCAATTGGGCCAAGTTATATAGAAACCTACCAACCCTGAAAATGACAAAAAATTAGATGAACACAGTACAGACCCCATAATTTTGTGATCCTTACTTTGCAAAAAATTACCAACTCGTAGAATAACATTTACATTGTATAATATAACAATTGTTAAAACTACCAAGTTGTAGTTCCATTTTAGACTTATAATTATATTAATATATTACAAATATAATAATTATACTACTCTCTATTAAATAAGCCACTAAAAAACATTATAATGCAACAACAATAAGTAATATACACCCAATAGTAATGAAACAATTTTTTTCGTAAGTCAAAATCTTCACACTAAATTTACTTCATTTTAGATCATTCAGGATTGGTAGCTTTCTGCATAACTTGGCCCAACTGAACCCATGAAAGCAACAGTGGGGTAAGTTAATAAATACGCTTTTGAAATATTTTACAGTTTAGAAAAACTCTGGTAAATTCTACCATAAATTTTCATACATATTTGAGTATACATGAATATATTGATTATACTAATTGTAAGTATGGTCATTATGTGTACATATGATGATAAGATTAATTTAGTATGTTGATTGTAGTATACTGAGTATATCCAGAGAATTATTCTATATTGATCAATACCAACTCACATCGAGATGATGTTCTTAACATCCCCTATGGAGTTATTAGTGAAGCTAGAGATACATCATTTATGTACAAGATAGAATGAAGGTAGGGCCACCTTATCAACTAAAATTTACAAAAAAATTACTTAGACGATTAATGGTCTCAAATTCCAAAAATGAGTGAAGCATAATTAGTCAACAGGGAACAAAATTCCCTATGATCAATAGGAAATACATGATGATAAATTAATTATTGTATATGTATATGAGAATACCAGACTTCTCAAGACCGTATTAATTGGAATTACAGTTTCGTGAGTCCTTTGTGGACGATGAACCCATATATGCGCAAACCATCAACGTGGGCAATGAACTCGTATGTGCGTTCGACAAAGGATGTCACCGTAATCACGGAATTTACATATGTGTTCGGCAACAGCAATCAACGTTATTAATATACTGATATATACGTTTTGTAAATCTTTTATTCATGCTTTTGACAGAAGATAAAATCGTAAATGGGTTACCAGCATTACCACTACTGCAATGCCAGGCTCGACTGCATACACTATACAGGGTTAGTCAATAAGAACTACTATCTAAAATAACTCGTTACCTAGTGGCTGAAACAAACAACGTTTTACTGAAATATGTAGCACTTTAAAGGACACATGGGGCGGACACAATTTGATTTTTTTATATCTTATTTTTTTTGAAAGATCGTTCTTGATCCTCGAGTTTTTTGAAGATCAATACATCGTTTTCATATAATACCATTATGTTATAGATCGCTGAATTTGTCCTTCCATTAATAACAATATGGTATTACAAAAAAAGATGCATTGACTTTTAGAACACTCAAGGTCATCTTGCTGTCTAAAAAAAAATGAGACATAAACAAGTCAAATTGTATCCATCCGATGCATCCCTTAAAATGCTACATAATTCATTAAACCGTTTTCTGATACAAACAATAGGAGTAACGAGTTATTTTAGATAGTAGTTCTTATTGACTCACCCTGTATATTCCAAGTGTTCTGATTGCCAAAGGTTACAATTCTGTTTACAATGTCTAATGTTCTGCTTTATAAGTACTATCCAACCAAAATTATGTTTCTCTACTTCGAATATAACATTTACAAAGCTTTATATGATTACTGAATTTTTAGACTTTATTCTGCCAAAAGAAAATTCGCAGGTGTTCACGCATTTTAAATCAGTGAATTTCGTTAAAATTTCCAGGTTTAATCTGATTTGCGTTAAAATTGGATTAAGTTATCACTCATCCTGTCCTCCCATCAAAAGCTGACGTCTATTTTTCAACGAACCTCGTTGTAAAATTTCAAAGATAAGCGAAATTATAAATATAACCTGCAGCTAATTTATTTTCGAAACGTGCCATCAAATTTTATTTAAAAAAATTAAATCTGTGTCAGTACCTATGTATTTTTAACTGTATATTAAATTATCTAAGCAAGTATATCTATTATTATTTCCAAAAAAATACATGAATATAGAGATCTAATGCGCTAAGCTATTCCACGTTTCTTTTTTTTTTGGTAAACTGTGAAAAAGTTTATCACGTAGAAAATTAAAACGGTTACGTACTTTACAAAACCATAAAATGAAAAAGTTCACGTAAAACTCGCAACTGCGCCAGTAAATAAAAGTTTATCAGTACCGTTAAATCCGTATTGATAAATCCGCTTTTACGTACCACTACACTCTAGGTACATACGTCCTAAAAATCATGTTTCTAACATAAATTGACCACGTAATACACTTTAAGAAGGCTTAACCTAGTTTCCATTTCACTTTTAATTCACTAAATAGAGGTAAGTGGATAGGTTTGGGTCGGTTTTCAATTAATTTGTAGTAGTGATTAAAATGAAAGAGAAAAACGCTTTAAATCTGAAGACTTATACTTAGTAAGTTCTTACCATCGATTTTCCATTATGATTTCACTTTATTATTCCAAAGGAATCTTTAAAAATATAATAGTTCTAGAGCTAGTTATTTGGCTCATACCTTCCTTATGGGGAGATGTCTGGGTCAGATAGTTGGGATAAATGGGTCACTTAATTTTTCTATTGCTTTTGCAGTAAATATAGAGAAGCTTTATGTATGTATATATTTATTACCTATAAAATGATAATACATGTATACATATAAAAGTAATGAAAGGAATAAATGAAATAATGACTCTGAAAGAATAACATAATAAACATAAAATAAAGACTGATGGAATAACATACCATACGTTATGATATTATAGGAAGAAATGCTGTACTACATAGGATAATAATCAATAAATTTTATCAAGTCAGAGTTCAATTTACTGTACGTATAGGGTGTCATGTAACTGGTGGTACAACCAAGTAGGAAGTGACTCTACGTGAGAAAATAAGTCGAAATTATGTAACGAAATTTTTTCATTTGATACTTCCTTTACGAGAAAATCGACGTTGAAAATTAATCTGAAACGCGTGTACCAGTCATGGTGGTAAGTAGAAACAGAATACAATGAACAGACACACCAATCAAATCCTATTCAATTCAGGGACTTCTACCGAAACGTGAAATACCGGTATTATACCGGTATTTTAGGTTATACCTTCGCCCTATATAACCTTATATAAGCCCTACCTTTATAGAAATCGAAACAATACCGGTAGTTATTTCGGTTTTCAGTAATATATCGGTTTCGGTATAGCTTTGATGTCATAATACCGGTATTGTAGGAGGGTCGAGCGGAGGAAATGATTAGTGTATTGAACAGTTTATTGAGTCGATCTGACTTCGACGGGAGTCGGTACAAAACAAGAGTCCTCCCCGCTTCTGTCGTCTTTCTTATATACTATGGCATTCGTTCACACACACACACACACACACACACTCTCACACAGGACCTCCGCGTTCGGTGAATCGTCATCGACGGTAGATGTCGATCACACGGAAGCGGTATCCGTCTTTCATGCCTATGTCGGCGGCCCGCGTTGCAACGACGACTCGGTGGCACAACGACGATATCTGACACAATGGTTACGTCTCCACGTGTCCACGTGCCGGTTACTAACAAAGCCACCGTCGGGACAGCAAAGGCACATGCCGATGCCTACAGTATCAAAATCATACCGGTTTAAGTCCTTGATTCAATTGCACGTCCATCCAGCAGATTTTCAAAGCCGATTTTCTCGAAAACAAAGTCTCAAATAAAAAAATCTTCTATATTTTTTACTTACTCTTTCACTTAGTTTCACCCCCTTTCCGGTTGTACCACTAGTGACATGACAAACTATACAAATCTACCTTTTCTTAAAATCACCGTTTTCTAAATAAAGTAGAGCATACTGTATCCGTACACCATACACCCATTATCCGAATGCCTTAATATTTGAACGTTCTACTATCCGAACATTCTGATATTCGAATAGAGTGCCCGACAGCAACAGAAACCCTCTACTGTTGCAAATATGCATTGCTTACATATAATGTACAGAGAATCCTCGTTGAGTGTTCGAAGGTTCCATGGCACTGAGTGTTCAAATGTCATCCCATTAGGGAAGGGGGCTGTGGAACCAATCATTTGACTGGTATATACTTGATACTTGATATACTACATACTTTGATAACCCCCCCCCCCCTCCTGTTTTTGTTGCTGGGGCTCGGGATTCGTGCAAAAAACATGGAGTGTTCACGACTTTTCACCTACCGCGTGAATGCTTCGTCGCGGACCGACCCTCGAGCACTCAACGAGGATTCTCTGCATATTTTCTTCAAAACGATCCAATTCTGCTGATAATCATTTCTGTTTCAAAATTTCTGTAATCTAGCAGCCAAAATAATATCGAATCCAGAAATACTTAAACAGACCGTAAATTTTCTTTATCTTTATTTGAATAAATGTAGTTTAATGGCAGAAATGTGCTTTATTATTCGAAAATTCTTTTATCCGGACACTTATGTCTCTATTATTTCAGACATGGAATGCTATATTGTACCGAGCAATTTTCTACGTATGTATAATACTTTTTTTTCTTTTCTACTTGTCAAATGTAGAGTCAACGATTGAATGTTTAAGTTTGCATTTCTATCACGTGCATACAAGTTCTTCCTCGAGGTATTCAACGATTAAAGCCCATCCAAGTATTCGAATAATATATTCCATAAGTTCTACGATCCACCTTCTCTCTTCTTACAACAGGGTACAGTCGAACGACTGCAAATCGAATAAATCAAGCGAAAACACTATCCACTATCCCTGAAACGTTTCGCGACTCGTAAATCCACGTTCCCGCCAGCGGTCATCGAGGGGAAAATGTGATCGCGACCGCGTAAAGAAGTTCCAGGTGTTTATTTAACGACGTTGGAGTGAACCCGCGAGCCGAGAACGCACTCGACGAATCTCGTCCAACCGAGCTGAATCGGAAAGTCGGTTTGCTTGGCCGGACCGACACGTCGGGAGCTTTAAGCTAGGTGTCCATTTGAGAGTATCTCGCGTGAGTCAGCTTCAAGAATACTATCACATTGCGTATCCATTTGAGACTAACTTCGAGAATTTTTGCTCTCAGGTAGTACCTAGAATGCTCACCGAGGTCATACTATCAAACCGAAATCTCAAAATCGTATCCATTTGAGATTCGTCCGTATTTGTCTGTTCTGCAGTTTGTTTTGAACTAAGCGTGAAGTCAGACTGTGATTAAGGACGTGGAAAAACTTTCTACTCGTACTATTACGTACAATATTATGAAGAAAAATGAAGCCATTGAGTCAGCGTAGAGAAGAACTAAGAAATAGTAGACATTATTATTAATTAAAATTTCTCTTACTTAGCTTATTAACAATTACCACACAGGAGCGAACAATCGAAATCAACGGAAGAGAGATCAGTTGCTGGAAGGGTTTCGAACGCAAAGAAATTTCGAATGATATTAGTTGATAATATAAATTAATACTACTAATTATTAATAATTAAGTACATACTTTATTTCTATTTCTGTGTCGTTTGCGTTCCATAGTATGGATTTTTCTTCGTATACACTTATTAAATCATTAATTCCGTTCCTACACCAATTTTTCTTCCCGGACATCATGTTTCCCGCGCCACAATTCTCTCAGGAGTACGAAACTGTTTTGTCATAGCAGAACGACCGTTGGACAGTAGTACGGCATTGCATCCATTTAAGATCGAGATACGATAAGTCGACTCTCCGACAGTTCTCTTTTCGGCGATGTCCACTTGTAAGGAATACACTCAAGAGCAACGCGCAATAGTTTCACTCTCAAGTGGACACCCAGCTTTATTCCTCCTCGCGGCTCAGCGTGGCCGTCGCGCTGAGAAAATGCAGAGTTATTAGATCCCAGCGGAGAAAGAGGAGTTGCCTGTGGCCTTTCAAGTCGCACGCGTTCGGGCCGGGTCAGGCCGGACGTAAAATGGAACAAGCGCAAAACGACGCTCGACGAATGCGATTCGCCGCGAAAAACGACGCGCCCGTTCCCCCGGCGAAATTACGCCCCCCTCGCTAACTGCGAGCTCTTGAGAGGCTGGCCGCCGGGCATCGATCTCCTCCCTCTGGGACACGGTGCAATGCATCGGCATATACACGCCGTCGACTGTGTCCACCACGGTGACTTATGAATCTGTCTTATACAGGGTGTCCCGAAATAATTCTGAGTCCTTGAAGTGGGTGATTCCTGGTTCGATTTGAAACAACTTTTTCCTTAGTCAAAAAGTTCTGCGAAGTTATGTTAAGGAGATATTAAAGAAAAACCCTGACCAATCAGAGCGTGAGTCTGCCGCCTGAACTCCTGCGGTTGGTTACGCGCTACCGCGATAGCTCAGGCGGCAGACTCGCGCTCTGATTGGTCGGGGTTTTTCGTTAATATCTTCTTAATATAACCTCGGAGAATTTTTTCACTAAGGAAAAAGTTGTTTTAAATCGAACCAGGAATCACCCCATTCAAGGCCTGACACCTATTTTGGGACACCCTGTATTTGCGATTTCTGCTCCAATTCGAGCCACCATCGATTGCGTTCGAAACCCTTCCAGCGACTACGTATCGCGCAATGACTTTTTCGATATATAGTCGAGTATAGTCAATTTTTTTTATTCTTTCCTTTAATATACGTACGAAAGTGTCCACTTTTCATATCTATGTGAACAATCTTAACAACGACCAGTAAGCTGTGAATTTTATGCATTTGTAACACAATATTATTTTTGTAGAATCTAACTGAGTTCTAAATGCATTTAAGAAACTTTGTATTCTTAAGTTTTTAAACACAGGTAAACAATCGTAGCCATAACGATTACAAAGTGTAGTGGAAGAAGGCCTTCGCGAGATGGGAGATATTCGAGTAAAATTGTCAACAGGTATTTCTATGAAAAGACTGCCAATATTTATGCGTCTATGATGTATGTATACATATCTACATGTGAAAAATAAAATAAAATTTTTGCTATTTTTGTTTCCAGATGGAACTTTTAATAAAGAAAATACGGGTATACGAAATGTCAGGTAATTATATTAAGTACTAGTCTGTGAACAAAGATCATGTCACGGCCAGAAATTATTATGTCAAGGAATTTAATTATATTCACGCGTTAATAGAGATAACTCCAATCACTCTAGCTTGAATGCTTTCCTAGCAAGAGTGAATTCAATTATGAATGGTATCTCACGCAGTGGGGCAAAATTCCAGGGCTGAAATTGTACTATTTGACAGTGTCCAGAATATGAAACTATGCGTGCAACTATGTTACAATCCTTGCCCAAGCTAAAGTCTTCTGGCATTAGGAATTATTTACCAGTTTCTGAAGAATTGTGAAATAAGAATATACCTAATTTCGTATAAAATACGCAATTATATAGTACGTTAACACATCATAATTGTTAAATTGCTACGTTATTGTAAATATATGCTGTATAAACCATAAATGATTTACATCAATAAATGGATTAGTAAACACGAGAGATATTTTCAGATTTATAAAGTAAATCTTTTAGCTCTAAACGAGAGCATTTAATTAAACTGATTAACGTGATTACTGCAGAAACTGTTTACATACGAATTGTACATAGGTTGATGTTCTCATAAAAAGTCGATGAAATAAATTTATATACACTACATTGATGAAAAACCGTTCTAATAAAAATCAATTAAAATCAATGTTTGGTAAAATAAAACATCGGATTAAAGGAATTTTCAGCAAAATCTCATAAATATTTACGATTGACAAACATTTAATTAAATAATATTACGAAACGTTAACGCCATTCAAGTATACGATATATTACGAAACGATGAATCTTTAATTACCCATGAATCCTGATGAGTTATAAAATCTATCGAAATAAATTAAAGGAAAGTTACTGGTGGATCTGTAATCGTGGAGAATAAAGTAAACGCGAATTCGCTCTAAAAAAAAAAGGAAATCACCGGTTATAAAAAGTTATACACGGAGAGAAAATTTTCAAATGTGAAATCCGTATACCCAGTGCCTCGCCGAGTGTACCAGGGACGAACATTAAAAGCATTTTATCTCATTATAGCAGGTAGTACGGTACGAAAAATCCATTAACCCGCTACCACGCGATCGAAAATAAATCAGTGGAGGAACATCACCTGGTAAATCCACCATAAAATCCGGTGGGTATTAACAAATCAGGAAAGTACTTCCTCCGCCTTCCCTTTTTCACTCAGCGGGCTTAAGAGAATTTAGGAACCGACCGATGTCATTCTGCGTTCGTACCAACGGTTAACTATAGGTTACTAACCTTCCCAGGGCACGGAGCATCCTTCCCCGGGAACTTCGGACTGGGTGTCTCTGTGTGGGTTGGCTGGGTCCTTCGACCAGCTTACGTTTCGTCCACCAGTTCGAACCACTGAATCCTATTTTAACAGGCACTGTGTTAGCGTTTACAGTGAAAAGAACAGACGACAAATGTTATCATCGAAAACAGGCGAATTTGTATAGTATGTATATTTGTATGCATCGTAATATCGTGTATATTAGGGATATCAATAAGTACTTGACTATTTCTTTTTTAATAAACTGGTCATAGTTTTAGTTAACAACTCTGATTGGTCGGTGTTTCTCGTTAATATCTCGTTAACAAAGCCTCGGATAATATTCTTGCTAAGAACAAAGTTATTTGAAATCATCCCAGGAACCCTTTATTTCAAGAAGTCGAAGCTATTTTAAGACGCCCTGTATAAACAGATGAAGCAACAGAACGTTCAAATCGAGATTTCAAAATTTCTAAACTAACGACGATCACATTCCTCTATGAATTTTCGTTCGAAAGAGCTAATTTCCAGAAACGATACCGGTTACCAAGGAAATAGAGAATCGACACCATAAAATCGTGACGTGTAGACCATCAGCGTTCGACAGACAGGGGCAAGTTTCGAGCGTAGAATTCCTTCCCCTTGTAGCGATGGTCTTTCACCTGGTCCCTTTTTCCTCGTTCACGCCGCAATAACTCGAGCCGGAAAATGCGGGAATGTGCCGAAACCTTAACTTCATTACAGCGGGTCGCTTTAATTTTAGCGGTCAGCGCCGGCCCGACGGGAAATGGGGAAGGGGGTGGGAATGAAAGTCGGGAAAGAAGGACGAAATACGAGAGCACCGCGGTAACGAGCGTTGTTACGAACAAACTACCCCGCTGCCCGACCAGAAAGAGGGGAAAATTTCGAATTGCCGGCCGACCACGGTCCACACGCTTTTCACCCTGGAACCGTCGATTTTTTTTGCTGCGCCAGGCGTGCTCTTAAATAAGCCCAGGCGCCTTAAGGACCGACTGTTGGACCTTGAGTTCGGGTAATGAGAGATCTACGCGTGCGAAGAATGATGAATCCTTAACGAATTCTTTTTTTAACAGTGAACCTACCGGTTTTGACGTACTAATTTCTACCTCTTTGGAGGACTCGGTAGGTTTAGTGTTAATTATAAGGTTGACGTTGTATGGACTACTGGGTAATTAGTGGAAGCAAATGTGTTGTCTTCTTGGTGCAGATTTGATCAATTTGTATAGTATGGTATAATTTGGGTGAAAGGTTAGATCTTGTCGTAAGGCAGAATTTCTTTGGTGTAATTTAGTGTACAGTAGGACCACCGTATAACTAAAAATTAGTAATATATATAAGGAGTAAACATTACATTTCTATTGTTCTAAAATGAAATAAAATGTATATTATTTTCTGTGGTATTGAAAAACAAATTTGTTATTTGTTTTTAAAATTAGTGTAAAGCGGAACGTATGTTCCGCGTTCTAGGGGGCCCTACTGTATTTGCATTTTGTTCTTGACCTATAAGTGCTGTCTTAGGAAATAGATTGTAGACTTCTCCTTTGTGGTTGGTATTTTATGCAGTTATAAAGTACGAACCACAAGATGATCATTCGATATGATTGCATCGTAAACAATAAGGAAGGATGGCTTTTTTAAATAGATAATCATCATAATATAAACTGTTTTTCGAAATGTTTGAAGATTATAAATCTTTGTACCTACCATACAAAAATGTTCAAAAAATGGCACTGAGGAAAGTATTTTTTAAATATTTCACCGTGAACCTAAGATTATTTCGTATCCTGTTCACGATACTTTTCAATATGTTTCTTAAAAAAGTACGTCTTTACATTAACCCTTTTGATATTCGAGTGACTGCTTACGCAGTGGGTATGGCACATTCTTGTGTAACAATAACAAACGGCACAGCACGTTTCCGAAAACGTAAACAGAAATAAATACAGTAAACCAGACGACGTGGATAGTGAACCTATCATTATTTCGGTCATTGTATGTTTATAGTTGCGACCAGTATCGGATACTTATAGCGGTTCTACTAACGCCAGTGGAAATGTGGTGATTCAATATGAAGAAATAAATAGGAAGTATAAAAGAGAACGTGAGGTTAAATGTAGTATTATTTATTATTAGGTTAGTTATTAGTTATTATAATAAAAAAATAAGTTGAACGTGTAGATTAAAATTTGAGTTGAGTGTAGAAGTGCAGTTTCAAATATAGTATATTTCTTTTAATAAAGGTTTCATTACCTGTTCCCGGACGCAAAGAATTAAGTTAAAAGTTTGAGAAAACCGAAATAGAGTTTTACGACACCGACGTTAAAAAAAATTGTATATCACCGGGGAGAAGATGAATGGGGACGAAGCGTAAAGTGCTGAACAACTAAAATTTTCTTCTGCAATCTTGAATTTTATATTACTTCTTCACCCTCTAGTATGTAGAACGCATAAAGTGGATTCATTATTTTCTGAGGTGAAATGTTCCGTAATTCTGAACCTTTGGGATTACCATGGGGTATGGCTTGAGTTTATTATGATGTTAATCTCTGCGAACTAAAAATAAAACTTCCCGACAGAAGTCGTGTCTCGGTTATTCTGTTCCGTCAAGAAGAAAAAGTGATAAAAAAGCGAAATAAGGTCGAATAGGCTGAAGTTACTATATTCCACGAAGTTGCACGTCATTGTTTTATCTATGTAAACAGTGAACGCAGTGGTAAAATATTCGATTAAAAATACTACGTTGAAATGTTGCTCACATGACGTAGAGTACGAGTAAAAAAATATTATGCAACATGTTGTTGAGGAAAAGAAACTTAAAACACCTCTAGAACTTTTTGTCTTATTGTAAAAATAGAACAATACGGTAATGTAACAGTAGGCAAAGTTTGGTTATCTTTTTCTGTTTCATTGAAAACATAATAATAGCTGTTTCGAGTTGTCTAATATAGTATTAACAAAGTAAAGAATAAGGAAACAGAGAAGTTATTACAACAAGCGATAATCTACCAATATTCGGTCATACTTCAAAACTGACAGTACAATAGAAACAATGATATTTCTTACACAATAACAAGTCGAAATTCTACTATTCTCGAATAAATCATTTTTCACTGTGGTTTCCTTTTTTTAATATTATTTGCCTGTGCATCCCACTGAATGCAATTAGCTAATGCACCTGTCCATTACTTTCTGTTTCCACTTCTAGGAAGCATTCGCGGCTGTATATTTTCATTTTTCCATCGAACTGTCAGATTTTCTGTGCCTTCAATTTATCTGGTAACGATGTAACTGCAATACGCAATTTCATTGTTACCGAAAATGATCAATCGCATAACTTTAAAGAACGGAACACTTTTGCAAAACATTACTACATGTATTATGTCTTTTACATTCCACCTTATTACAAACATAAATAAATACGTTAATTATTCGGTTGGTATTAAATAGGTGTTTCAACATACGGATTTTGTTGTCCTCGATATAATTATAAAATATATGCAATTGTGTCAATTCTTTTTATAAAGTATGAGGGCTAAACTTTATACAGTGTACTAACAACGCTAAAAGCATGAATATTGAACAGTTATCTATTTCCCTCCAACTCAATATAATAAGAAAAAGGTACAATGAAACTTGGCATTTGTAAACTGATTTTTTGTCTTCATTATTATTTCACTTATGCGAATAAAGTGTTTAAATACTTCCATTTTTAGTTTATTATTTCACGCTATTCAATGTAGGTACATTTATACTATTCGTAATAAAAACGTCAGTCTCATCCAATATTATACATGTCTCGTATTAAATAATACCAGAATAAACAATTGCATTGTATACATAATATAATAGTTAGCTGGAAATTTAAACGCCACTTGGGTAATTGAAATAACGGAGATAAAATAAAATTTCGCCATATTAAATAGTATCAGAATACACATTTATATTTTATATAATTCAGTAACTTTCTGGAAATTTAAATCCCACTTCCAAAATTGAAATAACGAGCCAGTACTCGGTAGCATTTTCTGTTCGGTTGTTGTAAATTTAACGTGGTATATACCTTCCACCACTTGCTGATTTTTGTCCTGAAACACGTCAAAATATCGAATATCGCGGCACACACATCCCTGTCGCATGTAACGCTTTCCGTCCATTATTTTGTAATAATATGGCAATAACGAGGTCTTGTAAACGTGGCGCGGTCCGGCGGCTAACAACGAACACTTTTTGTCGCGTGCTCAAAGGGCCCCGGGGATTGGCTCTCTTTTATTGAAGTATTCGCACGCGTAATGACATTCCGGAATATAATTTACGGGCAGACGACGGTGGTGCCTGGGCGTGCAGCACACGGTATTTTTGCTTTCTGGCGGTTCGAGGGGGGGGATTCCAAATTGTTCGTGTTTTCTACATTCAAAAGCTGGACGGGAAAAATATTTTTCGTCGGTCATTCCTTCGCGGAGAAGGGGATGGGTGTGCGTAGCCCCCGGAAATACCGACAGAGGAAACCGAGGAGCAAAAAGCAGCGACTTTGACACGGGAATATTTTTAATGCGAGTCCTGTATACAAGAATTAATTCCCCGGTCCGAACGTGCCGTGTATCGTGCTTGGCACACTTTAATTAACAATTTAATTAAAACGACACTCGTAAAAAGAGCCATTATTTAATGGAATCCGGGGATTTAAAAGCGCCCCACCTCTCCCCCTTAACTCCTCTTTTGACAGAAATCTGTTACAAAGGCTTCCTCGATAATGCACCACCATTTTGTTTCGCTTGTGACGGCCGGGCTGACCGACCGTGGTCGCGTATATGTAAAAAAATATGTAAAGTACACACAGATTTCCACGCGAGCAACCGTCGTATATCGTTTCCGTAACACGATCCACGCGAAACGGCTGCACAGGTGCCCCGAAGATGGAAATTTTCTGTTATTCACGAAGACCGGACTGTCGCTGGTTCACGGTGTCTCGTAGATAACGGAGTTTCGCCCGGTATTTTATACTGAAAATGAACGTACGCGTTATATGTACTCCTGCACGAGTACTCGCCGGTTTTCCAAGATTTAAATTCAAAACTCACTTTGCTTCGAAACTTAAAACTGACTTAAATTACTAACTCAAATTCCATCGATAGTTCACACAGTGCTTTTATTAATCCACGTAACCGTGGAAATACTGATGATTTCTTCTCTATTATGTAGTATAATATTTTCAAAAATTGCATAATTTGTAAAATTATGGTATACTATACAGGGTGAATCACGAATCGTGATCAGTAGAGTTTACTCTGTTATTAGCAGTCCGATCGAAAATGATTTTATCAGATGTAGCATGGTTTCAAGAGAGCTTTAACGTGATTATAGCAAATTTTTTCTCAACTCTTTTTTTTTCATGATTTTTTAAGGGCATTTTCAATTTTTTGCGAACACAGCTATAATTTTTTTACGCCTATCTGTTAGAGGATTTTAAGACGAATTCGGTAAGTGTCATGACATAACATGTGTTAGGCGTAAAGAAATTATAGGTGTATTTGAAAGAAGTTGAAGGTGACCTTGAAAAATCATGAAAAGAAAAGAGTTGACCAAAAATTTGCGATCAATAAAAACATTTTCGATCGTACTGCTAATAACAGAGTAATCTACTGATCACGATTCGTGGTTCACCCTGTATGTAGCTGAGAATTTTGTACGGAAATACTAAACTAATTTAAATAATTTTGTGTGTAACTAATTTGTTATTTAACTTTTTACATTAAATAAGAAATATATGTACTGAGCAAAAATCGGGTCGTGATTAAAAAGAGGAACATTGACCGTATATCCCAATAAATCTCGATAGTAAAAGAGAAAAGTTATAACTAGACTGTGGATGTTTATGCATTTATAGCATTCCCTGACTTGCACAACGTAGCAAAGTAAAGGATCTAATAGAATTTAATTGTATTTAGATATTATTATTAACGTATTAATATCCCTAGTCCAGGATACCAACTTCTGTGCAATTTTGATTTTCATATGCATGTGTTCAAAATTGCAAATTTGCATAAACATCCGCAGGCTAATTATAACAAACTGGGAAATAAGGTTATTCATTGAAGTGTATTACCAAATTGTTAACAAATCCAAATGGTTGATAGAATAAGGTAATTAATTATAATATTCTAAATGGTGAGGTGTAAAATATTTAATACCTACAGTGTTCAACACTACAGCTTGAACATGCAGTTTTAGTCCGTTTTCCATCTTGAATGCGGAAAAAAAAATCGAGTATATCATTTTCTTAATAAATTGTATTTATAAAGATAAATAATTGAATTTGGGAGCATATATCCCAGCAGACATTATAAAAGTCACCTTGAAATGTATTGTTTCGTCAGTCTCAAAAGGGTTAAGTGATTCTATCGTTTTGCTCGAAGAAAAGTAACAGTAATTTTGACAATTTTGACAATTTGAAATGAGATATGGAAGATGAAGGATAAGGTTCCTGCAATATGTATTACTCGTATATGGATATTTTAAGCTTTCATGTAATAACAGGAATCTCGAAATTCCGTATTCGAGCCGTCCACCTATTTTAATACACTCTATGCCGTCTGAAAATGTCAGGTTTCCAGTTGAGCTTTTACAATGCACCGACGCATTGAATATTTAAATTCTGCATAGCCTGAATTCTCAGTTTTCCACGTTCCGTTTCGACAATAAACTAAAGAATATATTGTACATTTCACTTTACTATTGAGATGAGTCCTAAGTAACTTCCACCGTGTATATTAAAAAACTATTGAACAATAATTAATTATCAACGGTAATGAGAATTGTTAAACCGAATGTAAATTATTGAATTTACTAGTATTGAGGAACGTGTCACAGATTGATATTAATTGCAAAGTATGTTGAATCTTCAGAAATTTGGAAAATAAAACCGGAAGTTCCGTATGACTCAATCTTATATAAAATTGATCTAAAAGTCAATCGATAATAGGTCAATATTGGAATGAAGCTAATTCGTAAAATAATGTAATTTATAATAGTGTACTGTTCCCGGGTTGCTGCTAATGACCAATACAAGCAATTGATAGCAAGTAATTAAGAAAAACCTCAAAGTCAATAAAAAGAAATACATAGTATAGACAACTCGTGATTAACATAGCACATCTTTTTCGCAAATGCCTTGTGTATCATACACGAAAGTAATTCTTATTACTGTCGCATTTTTTATGTTTCATTCAGCAGCTTAATAGATCGCCGAATTTTATTGGACAGTTAAAACTTTTAACCAGATAAAATTGTACGTACTAATAAGTCTCTCCTCCCTTTGGACTACCAATAACTTTCTATACTTTATTAGGCGACTGTATCTTTTCAGGCTACGTGACTCGGTTCTCTCTATGCAATTCCTCCGCAACACGTAATTTTTCTTCACGGGAACTGCAACGCATTCCTCTGCGTTTAATGAATTACGATAAACTTCTGTTCCAAACGATATACCACGAAAATATTGCAAATTGTTACATTTCGAGCAACTGTTTCCAGAAAGTGTCGCAAGCTACACAATTGAAATGAAACTTTTAATTGGCAATTGAATATGAAAAAGGATTGAAAAGAGATTCCTCGCACGTTTTGTAAGTATAAAGTATGCAACAAAATGAACGCCGTATTGTTCTGTGTACAATTTTGAATAACGCTGGAAGAGACATAATTTCGAAATAATAAGACCAATTTGATTAACATTCAAGCTACCGTCGAACGTATTCCATTGACAAACATTCAATTACTTTCCCTCCTATCTGTTAGGAATCGTGAGTTTATTTATTTGTAAAATGGCCAATTTAAAATTAACGTTTACCGATATAAAAATTTTCTCAGAATTTCCATTTAACAATTACTATTATGATTTGTAGACAATGTAAATCAATATAATATTTTATAATCTTTTATTGTAATCTCCGCAAATTACAATGTTGAATATTGAAAAAAAGACGATTTCTAAAAATATTTCCATTTGTGGATAGGGTGATAAACATTTATAAAAAATTAATAATATCTGAGTGTCTTCACGCTCAGGAGAGTTGAAGGATTCACGAGGTGAATTCTTACATAAAGTGTCTTGAAACGAGGGCAACAGTTTCCAATCAAACTAGCATAATTATAGTGAAATGCGGTCACTAACCTATTGTATTCCATTATGACGGTCTTCCATAAGCCATTCGAAGCGGGACGCACCCATTTCTGGTTTATAACAAAAGGGAGCTAAGAGTTTAATCGCGTTGCTCACAGAGCGCTGTCTGATACGCTGTAGAACCAGAATTAATGTCACTTGATTAATTGTACTTACTGCGATGACACAAACCAATTTCAGGTGTTCGCTGCTTCAGACGTTGTTCTATGAACTCGTCTAAAAATCTACTATACGCGTGTTAATGTATTTATTATATTAAACGCGATTAAAATGAAGGTGTTTTATCAAAATTTGTTCCATAAGGATATTTCTGAATTAAAAATATTTTTAATAGTACCCTCTACTTTAAAGATTTAGAAACTTTTTTTTACTGAAATAAGATTGATATTAACATTCTTACTAATAAAAATTATCAAACCATAAGGTTGGGAGTAATTTGAAAATCACAGTTCATTATATAAATTTTGCAATGTCGTGTATGAAACCCTTGCTTCATACATATGCATTTTGTATTTCCTAATGAATTAAGAGGTAAATTTGAATCAAAGCGGAACAATAGTCAATGATGAATTTGAGGGAATCAATTAGTTCCGGTTTCGATATAATTCTCTGCTGAAGGTTTAAACACGTCGAGGGTCATACGCATCTATTTACATATATTCTGGAGGTCCAGCTGCCATGAAATGCGAGACAATCGTCTTCTGGCTGTATCACATTTGTGGCCAGATAGAATTCCATTACTTAGCGCGAGCCATATCGCTGCATTTGCAAGAGACCCGTGATTAGCTGCGCAAAGCTAACCTAACGCTTCATGAATTCCATATCAGGGATTGTACCTCGCGAAATTAACTGATCGTAGAGCGCGAGGAACATGTGAACGATACACGCAATACTTTTTTATCAACATCCATTTTCTAGTTCTTTCCTGATTTTGATTGTGACTCTGATTACATTACAATTATTAATTTCCTAAGTTCACAATAATTGCAGAGGTAACAATAACTGTACATGTTCGGAAAACTGTTTACTTTCTAAAAATAGGCAAACAGAATTTGATCGAACAAACTAAACGTTTGTTTTAATTATTGTTCACATATTGAACATAAAAAATGCGTTCATTAATGGTAGAAACGTGAAGTACAGATACAAAAGTGCAATTACCTTTGTTATTTTTTGCTAAATACGAAATGACACGATAAAATAGAGAAGAATGACCCTGGACGATCAACGCTTGGTGAGGAATTTTAAATAATAAAATAATTGGACGTTTAGCAACAAGATACGTTACGTTTTTAGAAGAATCATAACCGGTCCCTTTGGAAGACTTCTTTTTATGGGGAACATTGAAAGATGATGTTTATCACGAGCAGCTAACTGCTAATTAGAGAGCATGCAAAATACTTAGGTTTTGTGCATCAACTTCAATCAAAGAAAGAGCATTTCAGTCTTGCAAAACGTTTAAGTGCTTGTATTATTACTAAAGGTCACCATTTTGATCATGTAATTTAATACAAATAAAATGATTACACATTTTGAATTTGTCATTGCTTTATCATAATTTCTTTAGTCGAAGGTCATTTCAAGGTCATAGTATCCTATATCGTTGAACACGCCTTGATATCAGTTACTATGTTATGAATTGAAAAACGTATGGTGCCATTTAAAAAACCACACATGACCTTTAGAAAAACCATGAAGATAACAACAATCAGAAGATAAGTTTATAACATCCATATTAGCCACCTTGAACAGCACTATTTTCCTCTAACATATTCTCCTATCTTCAATCCTAACAAAGGTATTGTGATGTTCCCTTTCCCGTGAATCATCCTGTACATGAAGAACCTAGCGAATTTTGTATGTATTTTAAAATTAAATCTCAAGAATGTATTAATTGTATTCCCTTGACACTTTCAATGAAAATATGAGCACTTAAAGCGGGATCGGATAATAGGAAGTCGACTATAAGCTACTAAGCTGTTACACCCCTGTAATGTCATGGATCCTCCGGTACTTTGGTCTGGAACCGAGAGAGGTGTACTACTTTCGCAAGTGCTCACTTCTATTTCAATGAATATATCCATAAGTCCCAAATTCATCCTATCGTCCCACACGTTTACTACTCTTTTACGACCTAGTGACGAGTCTGGCTGGTGTTTCAGAGACGAAACGAGCCTCCTCTTTTCCGTCTCATTCCTAACTACAGTGAATCCTCGATGCGTGTTCGAAAGCTTCTAGGCACTGAACATGAAATATTTCATAAACTAAAGGCCATATGCGGCTGAAGCAAATATCATTGGCTTTAGAATTCCAAGCTATATCCAGAGTGCTGAACGTAATTAAAAAGTCAGCGTTACACCTGGGGACCTTTCCTTATCAGTGCCGAAAAGCCTTCGAACACTCATCGAGTATTTTCTGTATCTCTCCCTTTTTCTTAACCTGCTTCACATACTCTGTTAACTCCGACATAAGAACTAATTCTAATTATTTCTAATTTCTGCAGCAATAATGTCAAGTCCAGCGACTAAATCTCCTCTATCAGTGTTAGCATTTCACCCACGATCTCCCATCAGATATTAAGAGACCAGAGAGATGAAACAGGGCGATGAGCGGATCAGTCCAAGCGATCGCAACTTTACCACGTTAGCTGCCATATGAGCCACCGACGGGTCACATCTTGCCATACCCACGGTACCTCGAAACACGCCGGCGTGTCGCATCATATTTTCCAGTATTTTATTGATTCAAAAGTTAAAATATAAAATAAGTTGTTCCTACGGTTACATAGCGCATCAGAAATGTTTGTTTCTCACTAATGTAAGACGATGTTAGAGTTTCCTTTAATTCGATTATAAAAGAGAATAATGAAGATGAACTTTTGATGCCATATCATGATTTGATACGTCGACACATAGGGAAACAGAAGTAAAATCTTCACCAGCAGACAACGTGTTGGACGCTTTTTTAGAGGTTTGGACGACGGTATCGGTCGTACGCTAGCTATTTCCTGTGTTCCACGGGCTCCCGAAACTCAACGGCGAAAAGGGGGTGACCCGGGAACAATCGTCTTCCCAGGCGCAACAAAAGCTGGCCGAGTTCGGAATTGTATTGCCCGATACGAGCGACGCAATAGCAGTTGCGGAACCACCGAGCTCCGTGGAATTCGCGTTAATGCCATTCTGTTCCCTCCTCTGATACCCTGGCGCTCCCGTGCAACTAACAGTCGCCAGGCCGTTCCGCAATCGGTCATTTTCTGCATGCAATATGCTTTTCAGAGCACGCCCGAAAATCCCCTAAAATATTCCTCTGCTTCGGCGTACGTACCGCGGGTATCGTCGGCCCGACAATTTTCAAGGATAAGTCGAATAGATTGGTGAGCTCTTTGCAAATATTGCGCTTTCTACTGTTTTCTCGTAGTCGTTCATTACTGATCGCGAGATGGGTTGGAAAAATATTTTTTTTCTTGGCCGTGAAATTGTTATCGAGATGTGGCTTACTTTGTTTTAAATTGGTAAAAAGAATTAATGTGTTCGTGTTTAATGTTAAATCGATGGATGATAGAGACTTACGTAGGACATCCTGTATATTGAATAATTATACAAACGTAACTTTGGGCTAAAGTAAATTGTATACCTATTAACATACAAAGATTAAATTCACACGAATTAATAAGAAAAAAATTAAATAAAACGTATGTGGTGTGCCCCTTGATGCCATTTAAGTTTCACTCCTCAAAATTTTCAGAAAGTGTACCGTTAATATCATGAGGTGATCAAGTTAGCTGAGACACCCTGTATAGAAATGATGAACATTGCTTTAAATCTCGTATGTGGATTTTAGACTGTTTGGGTTGGTTCAAGATTTGGATTTAATATCATTTTTACATTATTACATTAAAACTTAAACGACTTAGAACGAGATCATTTTTACCATAAGAAAAAGTGAATATTTTGTACGGGAAACATGTATTCCTAACAGAATACGATAAAACTGAAGCTTTAATAATATTTAATAATCTTATCATTTCGTCTGAACATTTGGAAACCTATACAAATATCGGCAGTATAATTACTACAAATGGAAACAGCGGATAATAGATGGATTTCTTTAACTGTATTCTATTCGAAAGTAAATTTGTCAAATTGACAGATTCAATTCTCTTCGAATACAAAAATTCACATGAAAAATGTCTTTTCTAGTATTGTTTCATTTGTTTCGATTTGCTAAGCATAGAATCATTTATTTTCAGCCGTACTACGAATAACAGCAATTCCTGTAATATTTTCAGCGATACTAGCCAGTGTATGAAACTGCATAACTACAACCAGTTGCCATCTCTAATGTATGATGCAGCAAAAGAATAAAAGCATGATATTTCACGGATTTGTTTATCGGGCGCTCGTACGCCCCCTCAAAAGGGAATACACATTTTTATTCATTCGAAAAACGGATGGGATGAGAACCCTGCCTCTAAGGATTCTGCGTCTCTGAAGAACTGGTGATAAATACCGCCATTACTCTCCTGAGATAGCCGATGCAAGATATTCTCCTAGGTCCTTTTAGCGCGGAGAGAAAAACAGAAACATTTACAGACGCGTTCATCGATCTATCTTCACCGCGAATAGCAATCCTGGTTGCCCAGATATACATATATATAACTTGTTATCAAAGATCTCGCCTTTGGGATTCGGTTTTTCGTACTCAGCGAGAGTACATTAGACCCGGAGGTTGTTTGGAGAATGGATGAAGTCTGAAAAAATAATATTTTCATAATTCGCGAATGAAAACGAATTCACCATTAACCCGTGACGAAAATGTTTGGTCGGCGAATGACTCTCATAGTGTGTCGGGCGAATGACTCTCATAGTATTGTATCTCGTAATAAGTGTAAAAGATAGAATTATACTACCTCTGTTCAATAATATCGTGTCGACGATTACGCCCAAACGAAGAATGTCTTGGAAAAGGCAGAGGGTGTATGTGGAGTGCCCCGCGGGTGGTGCGAGTCATAGGATCGCAGCCACGATGACCCTCGCGGTGCCCGCGGGGCAACCGGGCCGAGGGGGTGGTACTGGGGGTACCACCTCCTTTCGCGGTCGGCCTACGAGAAGACAGCGTCGAGAGGTGGCCGATCGTAGGAGGTGGAGGGACGGCATCACAGCCGTCCGGGAGGGGAGCAATCGCCCCCCTCCAGAGAAGAGTCCTCCCCTTAAACACCTGTAGGGGAGGGCAATGGGCAGTGCTGATCGCGGTTATACCGAGTAATCCCGCTACCAGCCCTCTGCCCGAGGGTCACCGGGGGGTTTTTAGCGTGGTGAAATCCCGCATTGGCCGTCTCCGCCCCCAGCGGAGGCGGTGTACTTTTTCAAGGTTTTCCCCCCGTAAAAAAAAAAAGAAAGAGGGTGTGTGTGGAAGTAGAGGTGTCGGGTTGTCATGCAATTTACCTAGTAAGAAGTTGCATCATCCCCAGGAAGGGAAGAAAACTTCAAATTCTTAAGCGTATTGTTTGGAAAACTGAAAAGGTTTTAATGTCTTGTGATGTCACTCCGCATAGTTTCATATAATTTATATATTTCGGTGATTGTTACGTTATTTTATATGTATTTGGTAAGGGTATGTTCCATTCCAAACGCCGTTCGGGTCAATGTGACTCGTAATGGAAGTTCCATGTTTAATTATGCTTTGTATTGCAAACGTTTGTGATTTAATGCATTCTTTGTAGTTAACGGATATTACAAAGCGGGTCAGTACGCATAGAAGTGATTCGTGCAGTAATTATAGTTGCACTTACGCTCATTCACGGAAGACTGTTACTTTTCTATGATTAAATTACGTACAAAGATTCGAATTTTATTTCAAAATTAGGAAAAATTTATCAGAAAATAATAGTAAAAATATCGACAATGAGAATATATAATTAGAAACGGCATACAAATTTTTGCACTTAATTGTTATTTGAAAAGTATGTGAACGAATATGTGAGTCACTGTATGTTAAATTGTTATGAACTATTAAGATGGGAAATATGGAAGAAGTCCAATAAAAAAAATGCGATTTAATAATAATGAAATAAACGAAATTCCGAATAACGAATAAAAAAAAAACAGAGTCCCGCAGGACAATATGTTGTTTCGTGCTGTATGGTTCCCTTCCTGACATTTTGCCAAGATTTATAAACAAAAAGAGAGAAAATCAGAGGAGCGCATACAGGAAAAGTGGCTATTCACGTTCACCGACTCTCTTTCTGGTTTGAATACCATGTATCGGGCGCAGTATCGATATCGTAGGGGACTTTAGGTGCCAACTAGTTTCCCGAATTACCATTTAAACGGATTCAAATTGTTCCACGGTTCACGTTGTTCATAGTCGGACCATGCTTTCACGGATTATAGGCCGACACGGGTTACCTCGCTTCTATCGAATTCAGTGGAAATCGACGTCGGTAACCCCGAAGCAAATAACCTGACCATTTTTACACGAACCAGAATGCAAGCCAATTACGTTTGAGTGTGCTTTCAAGGCTTTATCGCGACGTTTTTCTTTTTATCCAAGGAATCCTGTTTTTTGTAAAATTGCTTCTTAACCATAGGAATCCTAAGGTATTGGAAAGTTTAAGGTCAGCCCAAGGATGGGCCGTTTTGTGTCCATGTAAAGAAAAGTGCCAAAAATGCTACTTTCTCTACTGGCACTATTTTTATTGCTATAATACTTTTATTACTATATGCATACCATGTGGAAATTTGTTTCTAAAAAAAATACGCAGTGAAGTGTACAAATAAATGTTAAAAAAAGGAAATACTCCAATAGTTAATACAAATAATTACACGGTAATTTTTTCATTTACTAGGAAAACTTACACTTATTTACTTTGAGTCTTCATTAAGTTATTCATCACAACATTTGTCTTCACAATGTGCGTGCCACAGACATACTTAAAACCCACATGCAAAAATGCACAAGTGGTTAATCGTTTATTCCCAAAAAATATGAATTCCTACGATATCTAATGCGTTTGTTTACAATCATTAAATACAATTACTTTCTGACCCAAGACCAGATTAATGGCAGCTTACACAAGTTACTTCATGGACAAAAAATAAAGTTTAAAACTTTGTAGATATTTTTTTCTCTACCTCCCTTGGTTTCTCTCCTAAGGTTGCTTCAGTTTGATCCCTTCGGCGGGCGTTTGAACATTTGAAAGAGTCTAGTATAATACGTTTGACAGTTGTAATACTACAATTCTTCATGGCAAAACAGCACAATTGTTAGCGACAATGATTCTCAGAAGATCAAACGAGCTTAAAATTTTCTTCGAATTGCGAATTCCTGTCATCATTTCCTTGTAATAAAAGTATGTTAAATTCATGAATGGAATTCTTGTTACTTTTATGACTAAACGAAAATGTAATTAAACAAAGTCAAATTTTCGATTTCATAGTAGGAATGATCTGTTTATTCCTTCGTAAGGTTTCGGTTCTCGTGATTTTTAACCGAAGTTCGATGATGTGTAAGTGCAGTTGATAAAGTGATACACGCGTAGAACTATTATCAGCGACGGTCGAGGGACAATTAGAAAGTTCCGGTAGCGGCAATATTGTTAAAACTTTGTAATTGCGTGTAATTACCAGGGTTGGTCAGCGGTATGTGGAACTGGCTCAAAATTCCGGTACTGACGGTAATACATGAATTCTATATTAACAGATACTGAGGATAGCGATGAAGTATTATAGGTAGGGAGTTACAGTGTCGACAATCTCCCGGAGCGTTTGTGTAAAATAGTAGCATCGATTCTCAAATGGTTTCAGATATACCTACAAAAAAATGTGTGGGACAAAATTGCAGGGATTCGACCGCAATTTCTACTTACGGAATGGATATATTGGGTGTACTAATAAGTAATCCACTAATTTCTATAAAATTCTGCGTTTTCTCGGAAAGAACTCGAATATTTAGGGCTACTGTAACAATATTTATTATTTGCCTGCAACATCCGATGTTATTTTGACTGAATAAGAAATCGGGAAGGTATTCAGAATGTAAATTTTAGTACATCCTTACTGTAACTATAATAAATTACTTATTGGTACACCTAATATTTCGTCTATGTCCACGCATAACTGAATTAATAGTGACATAGGAAGATAAAATATCAGAAATCAATTAAATATTTATCATAGTACGATCCAGACTATTTCTAAAAGGCTTTGATCGAGTATTTGGATGATAACTCTAGTAAAAGATGTTACATAGCCTTCGAGAGGAAAATAAAATTGTTTACCAAAATGGCAGCCATGTAAAGCAAAAATTCATTAAATTTGCAAATGGTTCAGGTGCTAAAAAAAATAGCAGATATTGACATAATAGTAGTTCACAAGATAAAAGGACGTCTACTTTATATGTATGACAAAGCTGAAGTAGATTGGTTAACTGATTATTGAGATATCGTGGCAGCCAATTTGGAAAACATGGTTTCGAGAAAAACGCCTGTACTCGTGCAGCGGACCATCGTTCTCCGGTGTATCGTTCCCTTAAAATCGTTATTATTTCGTCATTTCAATGAATTGAAGCCTATCACTTTGGGAACACATTTTCAAGGTATTATACTTTAAGAAAATACAATAAAAAGAATCGACTTTTTGACCCCTTTGAATAGGAACCCCCCCTTAATGAAATGTATCAGTATTCCAATAGAAATATAAATTCGTTGCAACTCAGTTCCTAATTTTAATTAATTCATATGTCCGTCATAAGTAGACTGCGGATTTTTATGCAAAATAACATTTTCTGAAGTAATTCATACACACGAGGGCAAATGTAGGAGTTTTTTTCTTCTCTTAAGTATCTTATTCGGTTTAGAATACAATAGGAAACTCGTTGTACCTGATGAAAGTTTCGTCTTTCATTGTATTTCACTGACCCCTATAATCTATAAATGCATAAAATCCGCAGTCTAGTCATAAGTACCGAAGTGATCGGAAACTTTTCGTCGGCAGTGTACGTTTACTCGATCGACGCGTAACGTTAATAATATCATTTCTATCCCCTGACTTTCGACTGACACAAAATCCGAAGAAATCTACGAATTAGTTCCGTAGGCAGAGCCGGGGAGCAAATCACATAAAATATGCAAACGCAAGCGGGTCGGGCAATGGGACGAGATCCACGGAGGCAGAGGTGTTCGAAATTTTCTTCATCGCCGTGCCAAATCCCGTAAATTTCGGAAGCTATTAAGTTTATCGGGCCGGGTAAGAATCCCCCTAAGTTTTATAAATGGCGCGCGACCGATCTGCCAGCGTCGCCGTTGCCGCCTTCGGTGCAATCTACGAAAAAAGCTCGTTCTTCAATTCACTTAATTTTACCGCGGCGTGGCGTACGGGAGGGTAACAGGGGGCTGCAGACTTTCCTGGGACACGGCCGATCGATATATCGTAATAGAAAACGTTTCATCCGTCTCATCGTCGTCCCAATCCATCTCCGAACGATGGCCCCAGTGTGTGGTTCAGTAAGGCATCGAAATCTCCCGAACAATAAAACCATCTAAATGACCAGTTTCCTTAGTTCACGATTGTGAACTTAGCTGTAGCTGAGATGTTTACGTTGGATGATTTTTTAACGATTTATAGGGAATTATTATTATTTATGACATTATTATTGATAAATACATTTTTCTTTTGTGACTCCTGATCGTAAGTGTATGATTGTGTGGGTTATAGACTGTGGATGTTTATGCAAAATATCAATTGTTAAAGAGTAATTGATAGATGTTAGAAGCACAAAGAAATGCATTTAATATATTAAAAGTTCTATTACGGTCAAAGTAAAATAGAAATCGTATTCAAATATATTGAATTTACTATTCTAAAATCCACAATCTAGTTATGATAATATTGTACGCTGATTTATGAAATTTGAAATTGAAATTCCCAACAGCTGAATTTCTAACAATGTTGCTTTCATAGTGAATTATCTTATTAACACTTTCCTTCCCACTGTGGCTATATGAATACGTGTTATAAATTATAAAAGAAATATTAGTATCGTGTATTTTTTATATACGAATTGTAATATGCGTTTTCAAACTTGTCGGTAAAATAAGACATTACTTTACTTCGTTTCATTTATTTTCTGTGATTCAAATGTTGAGCAATGTCAGAAATGCAATAAAAATCTACAAGGCCTTAATTTTTTTCAAATATTTCAAAGGAGTTTACCGATAAAAGGTAAAAAGAATGAATTTTATTATATATAATAACTTTACAATGTAAATTGTTATACATAACTCCGACAACAGTCAAAAAGTTGCGAAATGGCAACAAATGGGAAACAGCATTAAACGCTTTCAAAATGTTAAAATGTTCTTGTGAATTATGTCTCATGTCATATACACAAAAATTGAAAAAGAATATTTCTTTGCGATTGATAAACAATGTGGGAATGAAGAACTTAACTCGATCATGAAAAAACGAACACATAATCGTTGCACTTACCTATACCTTCAATAACTTCTTATTCTTTTTTGGACCTTTGAAAAAATCTATATTTTTTAATTCAACTTGAATTGACATTTTCATCGGAGCTTAATTTACTGGTCTCCTTTTTAATGATTGAAAGTTAATATTTGGAATTGAAATATAGACGAGAAATTCGTGTTTTATTTTCGTTACACTATTATTTCCCCCGAGGTGCGCTTCTACGTTTTACGGTATAATTTATATATTATAATCGGTATTATAATTAAATAACTATATAATGACATTTCATATCGGACAGAGTACAATGTTTTCAAGGTACGAAGTACAAATTGAGAAAAAATATAGTGATACAAATAAAAGAACTGTTAAATAATACGAAACCATTAACAAGTGTTTTACTTTACTAACTGAAATGATATTATTAGATGATTTTTACTAAATTTGCCAATACTATTTGTAGTAAGACATTGAACAATTTTATGTAGCCTCATAATTATCTGTTAAATATGTTCTAACAGTTAAAAAAATCGTTTTCCTGCCCCATGACTATTTTCACTATCTGTCAAATTGTTTGTAAAAATCTCAACAGTAATGCAACAGCTCATTTACATTTTCAGGAACTTCTTCTCGAAACTACGGTTTTAAATCGGACGTTTTCACCAACCGTGACAAGCTACGTCCACTAAGCTGACAGTTGGGGTGAGGAAAAGTGGACGGGTTTTCTCGAGCCGTTTCGACTTATGTGACTTTGCGTTAAATTTCATTGACCTTCTTTGACTTCCCAGAGGTGTGATTTTCCGAAGAGAATCCGCGCTCGACCTCAACATGTGCGCGGGAGGTAATGGTAATTTAGAAAATCTCAAGGCGATGCGATTCGCACGCTGCAATTCGTCACCCGTGGGAAGGAAATAGTGGCCCCGGTATTTTCTTAAGATTCCGTATTCTACACCTCTTTTGAGGGCTGCTTTCACCTGCAATTGTCAATTGTTCCAAATTAAAATTCTTAAAGAATTTGCTAAACGTTTTCGGATGAGTTTTACTTTATGAAAATTAAAATAAAAAATAATTATTCCGCATAGAGGATTTAAGTTAACATTGTACATATTCACGCATCCGTGATGCCTTCTAGTAAACAAAATTCGATGGGAATAATAACTTTAATAGAGGACAATACTGTCCTCTTTCGTCTAATTACCTTAACTTGTCAAACATCCGAGAAAAATGAGGTTCTACAATTGTATGTTTACTTTATTTTTGTTTCACACGCAATTTAAACATAAATAACTGAAGCATAACTAACGTAAGCATAATAAACGTCTTTATTATTGCTAGAAACTGTTAATTATTCTCAAGAAGTAAAGTAACTTCAACTTCGTAATTAAATTTTTATTATTTCTAGTAACAACTTAGGACTGTCTAACTTAGCAGGGTAATAAAATCTAGTAATTTCATTTGCAGAGCATTTATAACAAATAAATTAGATTGCTTCTAGAGCCCTATAGAGCACGTAAGGCATTCGAACGTGAATTACAATGTGAAAAATATGTGGAAATCCATATATTTCGAAAAATCTTGAAAAACGATAATTTGTTAAATGGTATATTTTAACTAAGGAGGGCAGAATAATACTTGCACGTGATTTTTAATCTCATGAAACTTTTAATAACGGAATTTCCATGATTTTCTTTTTAAATCTCTAATACTTCCAGTTCGTATAAGTATTTATGATTTATTTATGTGATTCTCAGCACTACTTTATCTACCTCGCAACTCAATCTTCGAATCCATCCCGGTTAGACAGAAAGAAATAGAATTCAGGTTTTAAATTTAACCTAAGGTACGCGGTTAGATCGCTTTTAAAGTTCTCCCGATACCGTAATAATTATGCTTCAAGCACTTACTTGTCTTTTAACGCGACGCTCGCCCATATCGGATGCATAACTTATGTAACCTATGATCTTCTTTGGCGTCGATCCTTTGATCTCACGAAGGTCCTGTATAGCGGATACGATCAGCGCAGCAATTTTCATCGGCTTTACGATCCGAACCTTTCTACGCGATATTTTCTTCTTGTTCAGCTTCCTCCTCGGGGCCATTTCGCCGAGCAAATTTTTAGCGAGAAATCGCACGCCTGGTAAGTAGAATTCGAACTTGAAATTTCACAAAATCGTCCTCAGCCAACACCGAAATATACACAGAACACGAAGAATTTAACCATTACCGGCTGCCAGAAAAATTGTTTCCGTGTTCGTATGTTTTCATCCCAACAATTTGAAGTTGTCGTGAAATACCAATTTCAAGAAACATTCTGCAACGCGACCGAACTGTCACGGAGGACATGCGAAAACTTCGATTTTTCCCAGGTTTGTTCGATTCAGTCAAAATAAACTTCGATTTGTCTTTTGGAAATTTGTTCCTGTAGCAGATAGTTGATAGTTTACATTTTTCTAACAAAACTTGACAATTAGGGTAGTAATTGAAGTAGCTTTTAAGTAAATATTAGACATTATTTTCTTAACTATCATCTATCCATCATTTCCCCAACTTAATTTGTTCCTCGGTGTCACATTTCAACAGTGGTAAATAATTCATATACTGAAGAGATAAATAATTAAATTTGCAAATACTTTAAAACAAAAGTCACCGAGCCTCGCGAAATTTAGGTACATATGACAGAAAAACGTCACTTCTTAGGAGAAAAATGTGTCAAATTGACATAAGGAACGGATGAGGATCAGATATTTTGTTAGAATAATTGTATATGACACATATACTCTAAAAATAAATGCCAACTAAAGAGTAAATCTGTCAAAATGAAAGTGATTCGTTAGTTTCGAGAAACTTCAGTTTTAATTACAGAAAACCGTGAATTCAGCACTTAGCTCATGAAATATTAGATTTAATCGTACTTCACAGCGACCGACCGTTAGCGATAATTAGTGATGATAACGAAAGTTGTAGGTACGTGACCACCAATGAATCATTTACAGACAATACGTGGTATGTGCGTTTCCACAATTAATCGAAATTCGGAACAGCATTTCAAACTATCGCATCTGCACCCATATATGTACATATGTATACGCACATCATTATTGCTCAGAAATTTATAGTATTTCAGTGCTCTGATAATGAAGTTATATCAGAGTTACTCGGAAAAAATTAATTATTAATTATTATTTAACACGCAAATGCAACTCACTACTTAAATAATCTTTATTATTTCCCCGCTTACAGACTCTACTGAAGTGTAATTAAAAGTCCATCAGTGTTATAAATTCTTTGATTGTATAGCTTATATGCATTCTATATGTTCAACGTATGCGTAATATTAATGTATTTCACATAATGAACATGGTCTATTTTTTATAAGGATTGTGTAATGAAAGTTATTAACGTCCTTCAATTACATATCTATATTCAAAGTGTGAAATATTTCATTTCACGAAGTCATGAATCACTAAAATAAGTGGATATTCACGAAATTAAATAAACTATATCACAAATAAGTTTTATATGTAGTTATATAATATGTTATTTACATAACATTTATCTCCACTATTGACGGTATTCTAAGGTTAAAAATAAACTAAAAATTTCTTGCATCTGTAGTATTGAAGTATCAAATAAATGCGCACAATTCATCGACTGGTATTATCATTTAAAGTAATATAATGACGCATGACACGTATAATCCCGCGTGTATTCTGGAAATCTCCCTCGAAACGTGTGTTCCAATTAACTAGAACGCACCCACGGTCACTCCCAACGGTTACGTTTCTTTATAACAAACCGCATCGAATCAAATGATCTCGCTGTACATAAATCATAGAGCGTGCCATAAAATTCAAATTTAAATCCCAAACGACCCAACTTTTCTTTCCATTCCGCACACGTATGAAACGGCATCGGTTTCGCTAGACGGAGAAAAAACTATGCGTATTTTCCACCAACCGCTCAATCAGTCAACTTTACGATAGACGTGCTATCTTTCTCGCAGCAAAAAATGCTAAAGTCTTGAATAATACATCGCTCCACGCAGATGCACTCTGCATCGGTATCAGTTTTAAGGAAGCGTAATTGCCCTTTTAGTGGGCTCCCCGCCGGGTGGTTCGATAAGGTTGGCACGCAAATACGTGCAAATTAGTTCCCGTCAGAGATAGGTAGCTTGGGCCTACCGTTGCGTTGATATGCGAGAACGTCGTTACAATGATCGAAAGTAAAGCTGCTATCAACCGCGGCGAGTCAGGACCAAAGGAAGTTTATTCAACTCTTGCGTGTGTCAGTCTAATTTATTCTGCTTGACATTAGATCCGTGGCAGTCCGTCAAATAATGTCGGAAAATTACTTACGAGCTAGAGAGAGTGATGTCTTCATCCTCGTGCAACGGAACGATACAGCGCACCATAGTTTTTTACGTTTGAAACGAAATAGTTAAAAAAGGTATACTAGGTAAAGATCTACTATGAAAAATCTTTAGAGGTTATTGTAAAGTGACGAAAATTTTTAGTGTACTGGTAGATATTTCTTGAGTAGGCGCATACAAATTTTCCTAGGAAATTAAGGAATATTTACAGCAATAAATAGTAATAAATTCATTTTCGGAAGCTAAATGTAGAATCGAATTCCGAGCCGTTCTCATGTGAAGACATCGGGGGAAAAACATGGTACGTCACACTTTCTGTTCTTTATAGGGGAGTGATTTTAAAATTCAAAATATTGTTAATCGATCTTATATTACCAAACTCTATTTTTATTTCGTTTTGGGATTAACCACTCTCTTAGGCATTTCAAAAATATTGTTTGTTATAACATTACTAATGCACATACCTATGTCCATTGTTTTTTACAAAACATCGTGGAGTTGTCAGCTTTTTTCTCATATACTACACATTTTTTCAAATAATTACTTCTTACGTTACCCGTAAGCTGTCATTTAACATCTCAACTTGACTTTTCAATATTGAGTTATTCGCGGCTTTATCAAATTAGTCTCATGTTTCACTTGGACTTGACATGTTATTTCCTTTTACATCTATCTTCAAAAAGTTTGTACCTTTAGATCTGATAGGTTGTTCCTCTTTTCAATTATATTATATTAAAATAGTCTCTTTTAACTACCAGACGGCAATAATCAGAAAGTGAGCATTGGATATATCATGTTTATTCCCTGTGGTCCAAGTGTACAAAAGTTTAAGCCTTGCTCTACTGTAAAAAAAAACAGTTTGCCACTGAAATTTTTCAAAGAATTTTTATGAAGTAAGTAAGTAACAAAGTATATGAGTAGCATTCCCGGGATTAACCCTTCAACAGGCGGATAAAATTATGAATTACAGCCAATAAAGTGTATACTCGTCTTGTACTAAACTACTTCTATCCATGATAAGAAATGTAAAATTGTAATTTAACTCGTAATTAATTACGTATTCTCTATCAGATTCTTCATTCAATAATAACACTGAACAAATATGACGCTGTCTATCGATTCGTTCGTATCCATATAAAAATTGTCACTATTGATTATCACTATTAATTTGGAATACTATAAATATTATTTTTCTACAAAGAATGTAATATGTCGTTTGAGACTGGTGAACTTACGGAACAGCAATACGAATAGGGTGGATGCAACAGGAAATGGAACACGTATCAGTATGAACATTAATATAAAAACGAGTAAATTAAGTTATTAAAACAAGCAAGTGATTAAATATTGGTTAGAAAGGTTCATTCACATAATATTGTTCATTCACTGGTGAAATCTGTATTTTTACTCTTCAATTTAATTAGTTACATTCTTCCAGTTTTTCAAATTGAAATGTACCTATACGTTCTAAAAATATATAGATATTAAAAAATCTAATTTTCATGTGCCAAACATTTATTAACTTCACTATCTTTTAAAATTCGACTTTAATAGTTTGCAAATAAAATAATCAACACAAACAAATCAATACAAAATCTCCTTAAGTATTCATTCATTATTGCGTTTACCCTATACTTATCTTGTGTGATCGGTTTAGAAGTCAACGTCGTATCGATTTCAAAACCAAACCAGTTATTTCCCATTAGACATTAAAGAGGAATTGCAATGGAGGCAGGATCGATGGAAACAAAACAGAATACAGCGATCACTCGATGAATGCGACACCACGAGCAATGACGTTATTCTCACCACTAGGGAAGTCCCCTGTGGAATCAATCAAAACAGAGTGATCAGAAGCAAAACAGAGGCCTGATTTCGGGCAAAAAACAAACGTATGAGGGGCTTAAAACCTTTTCGCCTTCCCATGAATCCTCCAAAGTGGACCCAAGTACCTTGCACTCATCGAGACCGTACTGTAGTACAATCAGTAAAAAACTTAGACAACGTTGGTTATGCTAAACCGTTCCAATTAATTCCCATTCTCATAAAACAGCCTCCCAAAAAGCTCCGAGTCCACCGAAAACACCTTCAGTCTCCCGGCGCCAAACGAAAAAATGACTCTCCGTCGTTCACAAAAACATCGAAATCATTTCTATTCCCTTCACTCTCGCCGGCCTCCGATTGAGGAAGCCTCTCGGGGATGATCGCCCAGCGGTACTTACTTCCTCCGCGTCGATCGCCCTAAAAAACGAGGAGAAATGGGAGGCGAAACCATCGGGCGGTTGCACTTAGCGCGGTCTATTGATCGACAAGCGATTGTAACCGGCTTTTCCCGCGGCTCTATCCTTCGGGTGAATCGTAGGGACACACGAAGCGGATTGCAAATTGATCTGATGCCAGGGAGAACGCCTGGTATCCGAGCTGCGGCCAGTTATTACGGTGATGGAGGGTCGCGCAGGGCTGTTATCGAGCCGCCGCCTTCACTACAGGGGTAGGGGTTGTGGGGGGTGTGGGGGGTGTGGGGATGGAAAAAGGACGCGTATAAAATAAGCCTTCGGGGCGGTCGGATCAACGACAAGCTCACCGATAAGTTTCGCCGCTAATAAGCGCAGACATCGTGCAGTCCGGCGGGGGAATTAACACGGCACGGTTTAAGCCTGATATCTGAAACGACACGCGAGTGGCCGCGATTTGCATAGGGCCGCGGTTAGAAATGCAAACTGTCGCCGGGGAATCTGAGCTCTCCTCGATATCGGGGCCGGCGAACACACGTTAATGGGAGAAAGGAGGGGTGGGGGTGGGAAGAACGAGTTAACACACGGAGCAACGCGATTTGTCGGCGAGCCGTTAATGTAATTTAAAGCGCAGGCGACGACGCCTTTGTGGGACATTGTTATACCGTTCGAAGTGTGGATTGTATTATAGTTACGGCGCACTGGAGTTGGTTGAAGTGTAATTCGAATGATGGACGAATATGATTTTGACGAGGGTGGATGATTGATTAATGATTATGGTCGTTGAGCAATCGGTGATTTTGATTAGTGAGTAACGGAAATGAGCAATGTGAATCTTGTCATAAGACGTGATTAAGGTATCAATACTTAATCATGAAATTATTAGCTTTTAATTATGATTGAATCGGTAAGGTTGTCAGTGATAGGCAAATTCGTGACTTGGATAGAGAGTGTCTAATAACGAATAAAAGATAACGAAGAAGTATTTCGATATTTTGAATTGATTAGACGTGGAAATTCCAAGTTTTGTAATGCAATAATTGTCCCTTTTGGATTAGTAGACGCTTGGCAAACCATTATTTGGTCTCGTTATCTGTTTAAAGATCGGGATGACACTTTTAGATCCTGCTGCCTTCAGTGTGTATTATTCGCATGAAATTGTGCCCATCTCTGATAGTAGTAGGACGTCAATAGTAGTACAGAATATTTCTTGAAAAATGTGTACTTATTAAGTAACCAGGGGCGTAGCCTTCATTCAGGGGGTGCACAAATATTAACACATTACCACAGTGAATAAGGCTGTACGTAGCCAGACACACTTTATTTTGTTTTTAAAGTTATAAATCGTTGAAACTATATGCGTTTTGTTAATAGAGGTTGTTGATCGTGTCTCAAATTATACTGCAATATTAAATATTACGAAAACATTTTGTAACTCTAGGAAGGGGGGGGGGGCAAAATCCAATTTTTCTTCTGGTAGGGTGGGGCAATTCCCTTGGCTATTCCCACGTATGTAACTAGATGAAAGAATTAATAATTAAGAAATAGGCAACTGTAGAAACTCGTTTGCAAATACGTAATACTTATGTTACTATCTTGTATGTAAATTACTGGTTCAGTAGTTAAAGTTAAAGTGACTTGTTAGTGACTGAATAAATAGTACCGACCTATGGTTAGAAGATAAACATGTAAATCCATGACTACTGATAAGTCTTACAGACACTTAATTCATCATAAAAAGATCGAGGTAAAGAATTACTTCAGTAAACACGGGTTAAAGTACCATTTCCATTACAGCGATCAGTTCCTTATATACACTACTAACATACATGTGTTCAGAACAGTCTCAATAAATTTATTATTGTCTATTGTTAATGTCACAAAAAAACTCCAATGGTTCTCCGTGTACTATATTTTCTATCATTTCTATTCTTTGCCAGACAATGCAGAAAATCCATTGTACAAATCCTTAACCAATCATGTGAATTTTTGTGCACAAACCTTCATATCCCGTCTGTGAGGGTGGTATTTTCAAGAACGGGATGGACAAAAAAATTCTGACAAAATCTCCTAAAGGTCGATATAAATCGAACTTGAGCATTTTAAACCGCAATTCGGATGAGAAATAGGGTTCCAATAGTGAGAGGGATAGGTGAAGTGACAGATTCAAGTCTGTGCTGATCTTGAAATTTCCAGAAAATTTATAAACGAAGCAGTCTTACGGACGACACGTGACCGGTCCAGGGTAAAAATAATACCCTCTATTACAATGCAATTAATAGGTACATATAAAACTATGAATTTTTCTTCGTACTGAAATATTTTGGTACATTCTTTGCAGAATTTGTCATTCGTTCAATTTGAATATACGGACAGATAAGGCTAGATGGAAGGGGGAGTTAAAAAAAACGGGATCTAGGCGAATGATAAGGCACGTAGTCGGTGGACTTTTAGAAATTTCTCTGAACGTTGTGCACTGGACTGAGTAGCAACAAGAAACCGGCATAAGGTTTTATAAATTGCTCCTGTGGCGTGAAAAGGACCGATAAGGGGTTATTAAAATGTAGTCGAGTAAATGCCGCGATAAAGAACATCGCATGGTGTTTTAAAGGGCACGATATTACATGATTGATGAAATAGAAGTGTTACCCTTAACAGTATATCACCTTCCCTGTCATGAATAAGTTCATGTACACCGTCTTAACAGTTCTGTTATAAATATTCGAGAAATTACACGGCTTAGCGTTATCGTATTGTTAGCCACCGCGTGCTCGTTTCTTTCAATGCAGTCAAGAGAACACTGCTCGTGAACAATACAATATGTAAATCGATTACAACGTAACTATATACATTAGATGTAGCAATAAATGATCCACAGTTTCTTTTTTGTAAACTGAAAACACAGTTTTTTACCCTTCTCTTCTTCCAGAATGACAATAATGAAAATAATATTGAGTTTCTGGTATATAATCCAATTTTCTATTGTCATTAAATGAATATTTAAAGGGGATTAACAACTTGTAAAAGTATTATTGAAGAGTTAATAATTCGAGCAATTAGAATTTCAGATAATTGGTATTCAACTGTGTCAGCATTCGATTATTTTCAACAATCCAGTCAAAACTTTTGTGTTTGTTTAATTACCAGGACATATTCGTGTATTTAAAATGACAATTGGAAAGTGTGTAATCTCTATAATTCGAATCAGTGCATAATAATGGAAGGCAAATGATAAAATAAAAAGAATTTAGGAAGTACAGAAAAATTTTGTAATCCTTGCAGGGTGCGTGATGCCTACAAGAATTCAAGTCACTGAATTGTCATTATAAATCGAAAAATCAAGCTTTCAAAACGCGTTTTATTGAAATATTTATTCAAAAGCGCGTCACTGAACTCTCGAGTATTAGGTACGGATTTCATGCAAAGCTTTTTTCCTTCCTGTTTCTACTTAATTTTTCACAACGCCGTATCTGATAAAGTTTTTAATGTATGTATGCTTAGGGAAAAACTGAATGCTGTCACCTAATTTAACTCTTCGTGATCTTGTTTGTGGTGTACAACTTGCAACACTATGCTCTCGAAACGAAAGTATCCTGACCCCTTCAAAACGACTGTAAGATTTTTTCAAATAAGTAGACTTTTTCCGACGCTGGACGACACACTGTGATCTTCCAAATTTGTTAACGAACCATATCATTTGTTAAACAGACATATGTTCCCGTTCATAGGTATTAGGACCGCTGTCGAACATGAGATAAATGTAGTGAGGCATTGTGAAATATTGTTGAAGGTCTGAAATAAATGTCGTTCAAGGGATGTTAATCATCGGTAGACAACACTTGCGCTAATGTAAAGCAATAAAAGTGGGCCAAAATCTGTAATTTTGCTAATTATTTACTTCGAGTATTCCTCACGGATTATGATGACCTTGAAATATCTTGTCAAGATCACCAGTCGGGACAACTTTATTCTATTCATATTATCGCCGCTCGGCCTTAGTTTCCGAGATATTCGAAAAAAAATATTTTTTACCTTGGTAATTATTTACCAAAGGGTGTTCTCCACAGACTTCAATGACCTTGAAATATGTTGTCAAAGTCATAATTTTGAACTTTTTCTCTACACATGTTACTGTCGGTCTATACCGGATGTCCTAATATGTACTTATGAACGGCAGTGTCTGTATGTATATTCATAGAGTCCAAGAGTTTCCATTCTGATCACAAATAATGTTATTGTGAATATTAACACTAGAACTACCAAGCAAGTCAAAATACAACAACGATTAAAATATTATGGCAATACATTTTCTCAGATCTTTTGTACCTTTTATTACGATATTAAAGTGATGAAATTAGTCAATTTCTAAATTTTTAAATTTTCAAAAGGTTTTCACGTTTATCGACCGATTGAAGCAAATAGGCGTTTATCGTTGGTACTTCTAGTGTTAATTATGAACACTAATGAACGTAATATATTTTATCTATCAACGATTCTAAATTCCATTATGTTCTCCAGCTACGATAACAAACAATGTAAATAAATATACATTATATTAGTAAAATCTTTTGCTCTATAACTGAGCAGATTTCCATCTACTTAAATTACAAATTTCATGTTTGTGAATTCTAGAATCTGTATTGGCTCGTCGGATTACCTTGATTGAGGCGTTACATCCTGTTCAGCGAATTTCATCAATTTAAACCGTGACTTTAGTCGATGTAAACACGTATTATACATAACTGTTCGATTATCGTTTAATCAGTACTACAGGATCGGAATCTTTATCCATCTACAAGGACGATCCGCATCATTTTGACCTACGTGTACTTCTTTTGTCCGCTATCATAATCTCTCTTCATCTGTATACATTCCAAATTGTTCGAACATCCAAATACATAAAAACACACGAACCAATACAAAACAAACAAAAGTATAAAACATTAACCAAACATTAACGGATTATTCTGATCCGCCATCCAGCATTAAATCAATTAAATCCTCCCTCCACCTCTCGACTCGTCGAGCAACGCCCGACATTTTCTCGTCGGTCGCCAATTGTATTTTCGATCCCGTAACTGTCTAACACCTATCCGCTTAAAATCCAAGCATCCGCGACACCACGTTATAAATCAACCGGCACGTCGAACTGGAGACACGGAACATCTATTTCGCTTTGCCTTTAGTATAGCGCCGAGGATGCGGCGGCCATAGTCGGCGGGTAGAGGGCGGTCAAGATAGGGAAAGGTCAATTAATCTTTTGCTCTTATGGACGATTCGTTCCTATGCTTGGCAACGGAACGAGGATCGAAGGTCTGGCTCGACGAATTCTAAATCGGGAAAGAATCAACGAGCGCGTCGTGCAGCGTCGGAGAAAAAGCGAGTACAAGGAAAAATAAAAGGAAGGAACGGAAAGAAACGAGGATCTCGTGATCTTCGCCGTTCGCCAAAGCGCCAGTGTCCGTGGAGTGCCTCTCCATGACATTATCCGAGGCCACGATCGCGGGCTCGTTGACGAATCCACGGGCACCATGGTAAAGAGGGACTTTCAATTATATTCGTATTCAATTGCGCCCTTTCTTTCACCCCTCGTCTGAACGCTGGAGCCTCCACTCAGGCCAGACACAGACCCAATTGCTTATGCCGGGTAAACAAGTTCAAAGGGACGACAGTTCCTGTAGGTCAACACTAGAATTCTGGGTGTACAACTTTATATCGACCGATTCAATTATTGCGCACCGCCGCCGTCACCACAGAGGTCTTTTATTTTTCCCCGGGACCGAGCCGACCCTCCTCACCGAATACATGAATCCTGCATGAGGGAACATTGGAGAGCACAGGGCACACAAGCGCTCCGATGATTTCTGCTGTACAACCCGTGCGTCGATCAGCCACAAACAGCTGGAACTAGTGAGCCAATTGTGTGTATACCTTTTCGGTGGAACGCAATGGAATTTTTGTAATCCGAAAGGGTGTATTATATTTTACAAAGTGTTGTTTTGAGAATATAATTGCTCACTGAAAATATTCTTGTTAAAGGAAAGTGTGTCGCTAGTTGGAATGAAGCTTAACCAACGGAGTCAATATAATTGATTAAATGCTTATAGTAATTACACCGTCGAACAGATTAAAACCTTTTTTCTAGTCTGCAATATCCGTTTGGTGATGTTTGTAGGATTTCTTGTCTCCAACAGGATAGCAAAAGCAGAATTTCTAAATCACCCGCAGTTTTTGGAAAACGTGGGTTTTTGTACAAACGAACGATTCGAGGGGAAATTAAGTTCGAAAGTTCAAGTCTTAGAAGATAGACAAGAGTTTCAGTCATACAGGTATTTAGGAAACACTCTCATATCATCTAAGACTAAGGTAAACTTTCTAGAGTTTTTAGTTTTCACGGAATATCTGATCTGCATTTTTATAAAAATTCAAGTTTTTTAGAAACTGAAGGTGATAGACCAATTTTACTTTTGGATTTCTGTTTGGGACGAGAAACTTTACAAGAAGCATCTGGCGAATATTACAGAGCAAAATTGGTATTGGGCAGTGTTAATAAAATGTTATAACAATGTCTAATCTTTCGGTTAACTCGGTATATTATTTAGGTTAATAACTTTTTTCACATTATTCTATGGCTGGAAGCATTTGAAAAATTTCCATGGAAGTTCAGCACGCACTATAGCGAAGCGAAAGAAATTTTATTCAGCGTCTGAATATTTTATAAACAATTTAATCCTATGAAAACACGCCCGGTAGGCCAAAACATAAAAGTGAATTTTATCTCAATTTGTACTTTTTAGCTCCGTTACGCTTGCTCGCTCCCGCTTTCACCCGAAAGGATTCATTTGCAGAAGCATAAACGTCGTTAAGTATTGTAAGTATTTTTTTCAGTATAGTCGTCGCGTAGATGTAACATGATCCTAAAATTAGTCGCGTTAATTTACAACCACGCAATGTTTCTGCGAAAAATAGAACTACTTAGTAACTTTCAAGTTTCCGAATCAGCTTTTATCCCATTACAGTCACTCATCGATAGAAATAATTTAGAACATAAAAAAAATTAAACTGCCAAAGGTTTAACCCCTTTATTACGGCAGAAGTATAATGAATATTAAAATTAATTATATAATGACTGACTTGTCGTACAGTCGTGATCAAGAAATATTACTTTAAGTTTCCCTATACAAGTTAGGATGACTATAAAATTACAGTGATTACTCGATGAATGCGACACAAGCAACGACGTTCTTCGTTCCAACCATCAGTAAAAAAACACGCAATCCATGTTATTTTGATACTGTTGATATCAATGCACATGTACAGCACGACCGTATCTCCTACTGACACAACCAGTGTCCAAAAAAAAAAGGGTCCGTACGAGATAAGAAACTCGGCGTCAAGGGGTTAAAGACGGTAACCAGGGGTTAACTCGAATCAGACGCATCTCGTTTGTGCCATAACCCGTGCGGTCAGGTCATAATCTATACCCGAATCAGGGACCGTTAGTGATATACGATTGTTATGGTATTATCGTGAGTACAACCATTACCCGCGGATCAATTGCATTCGCGTAAGCCCGATCGGTGATTGCGACCCCCCTTCCCACAGTTCATGGAAACTGCGCAATCCTGGTACGATCCAACGGAATGCCGGTAATTCCCTGGATGCGCTTCCTTCCGCCGCGGTACGTTCCGTTCCGTATACTAGCCGGAGCCCGTGTTCAGTTTCCGCGAGTCCCCGACTGCTTTCGTTTCTGTTTCTGGATCGATCACTTTCGAGCCCGTTGGCAGTCGAGGGTACGCTCACGACCGGCAGTCACGTATGGATACTGGTGTGCTATTAAAGATCGACCGGCATAGAATTGCGTCGGGGGGGGGGGGGTATATACAGGGTGAACCACGAATCGTGATCAGTAGGTATCATTAGATGTGTTCCAATGTACAGAACGAAATGTTTACAAACAGTAGGCAGGAGCTCAACATCGGACCGCGTACAATGGCGTAGCATACGATACTCTTTGTAATATTACAGTTCGAATATTTCTTTAATCTTTCCTCGACCCAGGTGAAAAATAAAGTAACACATGTTATGTTATGATACTTACCGAATTCGTCTTGAAATCCTCTAACAGATAGGCGTAAAAGAATTATAAGTGTATTTGCAAAAAGTTGAAGGTGATCTTGAGAAATCATGAAAAAAAAAAAGTTGACACGAAATTTGCTATAATAACGTTAAAGCTCTCTTGAAACAATGATATACCTGATAAAAACATTTTCGATCGGACTGCTAATAACAGAGTAATCTCTACTGATCACGATTCGTGGTTCACCCTGTATGTATACTCGTGGCAGCGCGAGCGGAATGGCGGCGCCCGGTTTTAATGCACAACCGATGCAGGATCGCGGGACGTAGTCGTTCCGCATCGATATTGGATAGCAGAAACTGTTCCGAGCTGTTCGTATGTATCGAGGGTCGTACTGCGGCGTGCAGGTAAACGATGATTCGTGGTGAAGGGGGGGGGGGCAGGGCGATCTTATTTGAACGATTGGGTATAAATTATTGAAAAGATTAATTGTGCTTCATTGGAATTTATGGAGACGAATCAACGATTCCAGGTTCCTCTACTTTTGACTACGTTGCTGCTGATACGGTATCGGTTTTCGTGAATACGTTTTGGTGATCAGATTATGGGTCTTTAACACCTTGTCTTAGACAGGGACTTCTACCGAAACGTAAAGTACCTTTGCCCTATATAAGGCCTGCCCTTATAGAAATCGAAAAAATACCAGTATTTATTTCGGTTTTCGGTAATATATCGGTATCGGTATAGCTTTGATGGCATAATACAGGTATCAAAATCATACCGGTTTAAGTCCCTGGCCTCAGTGGTTATTCGTTAAAACTATGTAGTTAGTTCTTAAAAATGAAATAATAAGAAAAGTAATGGTAATTATTTACCTAGGGCGTTAGCTTCCGTTTGGACGCAACGATTGTTTATAATTTAAGCTTAAAGCTCATACCTATATTCAGTTCCCAGTTCTCGACGAAGATAAATAATATATTCCGGAATCGATCCGTACGATCTCCAACCACGCGTCCCGAAATTGCTCATAATCCAGATTCCCCTAAAACACGCATTCTCCCCGATGAGCCCGGTATCTTCGTCCCGCCATTACCAATTCCAGATGCGGATAAGCCTAACTGCCGTCTAAACAGCTTCGCCTGAGACCTCCAAGAACTGGCGACGGCGCAATCGACGCTCATGAAGAATTCAAATCCAGCCCCCGTGAGCCGTGGATGGTTTCCGGGCAAGGTTGCGACCGACGAAACTAGTTATCCGTTGTTTGATGCGTTGCCCAAGAAGAAAACCCACGGGACGGCGTCGTGTCTTGTTAATACTTTAATTTCGCGTGGGGCAAAGTGGGCGGGGCGAGCGTGCACGGACATCGGCGACGACAGCGCCGCGCCGTGGCTGACAAATAGAACTCGCGTGGCAGCGGCGTAGGCGGTGGCACGCGAACTTTCTGTAGCGCAACGGCTTAATTGTTTGCTCACTGAATTGTTGTTAGTTAAAGTGGAAAGTTGCTGATAACTCGCGAAAGCGAAAACGAACAAGCGAGAGTAACGGGCGGAAACTTTGCCGCGGGGGGGAAAAGGAGAAGCACGATGAAGTGGTAGAGGGGTTAGGAGGGCCGGGAGGCGGAAGAGTATTAAGCGAATGGATTCCCGCGCAAGCCGAGCAGAATCCACCGACGGAAGTGCGAGATCATCCAATCTGATCGCACTTGATCATCTCCGCTCGGGGGAAAATGCCGGGCGGAATGTTTCGGCTGTAAAACCCTCTGGATCGTTTCATCGGCGTATAACGTTAAGTGTCCGGATCAGCCGGGAAAGTTTCTGATTGGTCCGGTCTATCCTAGTGTCGGTTCAGT
Source organism: Dufourea novaeangliae (assembly GCF_001272555.1). Lineage (NCBI taxonomy): Eukaryota > Metazoa > Arthropoda > Insecta > Hymenoptera > Halictidae > Dufourea > Dufourea novaeangliae. The sequence goes on along the minus strand of NW_015374014.1, from coordinate 3,611,026 downwards.
TTTTTTTTTTATACTACCGACGACGGGGAATCGATGAAGAGATTAAAATCAGAATTGTATACACGCGAGAGGAGAGTTCTCTTTTTGCAGTGTCGCATTCGCTTCATTGATTGCCTTTGATCTCGTATCCATTGCTGGAACAGACGCGAATTGTTATGAATCTGTACGACGTAAAGTTACAGGGGAATTTATTTATCGCTCGTGGGAGAAGAAGAAGACTAGGGGTATTGCGCGAAAGTTTATGGAGCATAGGAGGACTGATGGATGGAGTGCAATGTAACGGTAAGATTCGATTTCGGGGGCCACGTATCGCGGCTCTTACTCGTAAAAGTAAGTGGCGAGAAGAGGTTCGTCCCATTTCCGTGAATTCTCGCGTTCGGTCGGCTGAACGCGCCAGACCGAAGGTACGAAATCTTTCTCCTGGTACGCCACAATTTCGTATCGTATCGTCGACCCGAACCAAACCTTGACCAACCACATAGTTCACCTCTCAGCAGTCATTTTGATTGAAAGTATACCAGAATGGTGTGAATGAACGCAATCAGACCTGATCCAAACCGTACGTATGTAAGTCATAGCTTAATGTCTTATTTAAAATGACTTAAAGCCCAGATTTATAGGGAAATGAAGTACTTATTGTTATTTTTTAGCGTGATCCACGAAAATATTTGTGCAACCTGCATCGTAAGTTACACCATTATGTTAAATTAGAAATATTTGAATCAGCCAGATATAAAGACTGTAATTTTGAATAACATTAAAATGATCTTCAAATCCCGTACAGTACATAATTAACTGTGGCCAGATTTAAAATGTCAATATTCACTAATTCGAGGAAATCTATGATTCAATTTTTGCGCAATAGGAAATCGTACCATTTAAACTCCGTAATGACTAGATTACGGATTTTATGTTTTTTTTTCGTGGATACGACCTTCTGATCCTTAACACACTTAAATGTTGAATAAAGTTTACCGAGGTTTTTATTTTCTTTTACACCTGACAGAAATCTTAACAAGGTAAAGAAACTTTCATTTGACTACAAAATCACTATTTTTGTAAATTAGTCCAGAAGTATCTGTATTTACATAAACATTCGCAGTCTATTGACGACGAATCCCAATGACGAAAATGTATTAATTCTCGACACACTATGTTACTTGTGCGAATTTAGATGAGTTTATACATTTACTTTCCAGTTTACTTGCAAAAATAGAAATTCTACGAGTGAGTTGTATTATTCAAAATATACTTAATCTACTTTTACTATTAAATTGATAATTAATAAAAGTGGGGTGGATGCTTTTATTTAAACAAAGAATTTTTATCAATTGCATCGTTTTATAGAGAATAAAAAACCATTCAATGTTTATTATAACCATTTTTTTATATCTACGATAGTTTTAAAGATATACAGGGAAACATCGAAACACTACCTTCTAGGGATGTTTTTACCCTGAAGAACTGAAATTGGGTCAAAACTAAAAATTACGGTATACTTGTCTTAAGGTCCCCTACAAACCTGCAAAGTTTACAAAAAATCAGAATTTTCGGGTTACCAAACTTCCCTTCTAAGCAAGAAGTGGGAACATTAACACGGCAAGGAACCCAACTATTCGATTTCGATTTTAACAGGGTTTTGCAAAGTGATAGTATACAGGTTCCTCGTGGTATATGTGAAATATCAGACACTTGATAATTTTTAAAATGTAAACAATTCACACTAGAACAAACAAAAATGACTTGTCAATAAATTCTTATAATCATGCTTAAAATGTTATAACATTACATTTTCGCAGATCTTTTGCAACTTTTATGACGATATAAAAGTGAAGGAATTAGTTAATTTATAAGTTTGTGAATTTTCAGAGGTCTGTAATGGCTATATCGACTGATCTAAATACATATATGTTTATCATCGGTAGCTCTAGTGTTAAAGTACCTTTAAGATGTACCATGAATATAAGTCAAATAAATCTAATTATATGTGTAAGGTTGTTTGACTGATAATAGGTCCTGCGATCGATTCCCGTTCACCGAAATATTGTTGTCTCACTTTGCCAACTCAACTTCGATAACATTGACTTATATCCACAGTACATCTTAGAGGTTCGTAGCCCTAATTGTTTATATATTTAAAATTACCGAGCATCTGTACCTAATATTTCAAATACATCACTAGGAACCAGTACACCATCATACCAAATCCATTTGAAATCAACGTTCTTCTCTTGTAAGCGGGCACCACTATACATTCTAACCAATACAGTTCTTAATTATACCACTAATCCACACGCCGTGAAATAATGTATCGCAAAACTGCCATTTCGCGACTGGCGACGACTAATTTTAATTCGCGTTCCTATCCAACGGATAAGCCAGGATTTGGCCGTACGTTCCCGGAGAATATAAACAACTGGTCCCGCCAGAATCTGATACGATCCACTTTCTCGAAAGTCCGCGACGACAGGCGGTGACAGTTCGATGCACAATTCCAACGTGGCGGCACTAATGCCATGCCGACGCTACGAATACATTTGCAAGCGCAAGCGGGCACCCGAACGAGGAGACCCCACCAAATACCAGATGAATGGCCGCGCACGGCGAATGTTCCTGCTCCACGGGCATCGACTGACTGGAACGACTGGAAGTACCAACCGGCTGAAATTCTGCGGCGATCTACTCGCGAATATGTAACATCGCGATTCGAGTTCCAACCTCCCTCCCCGGTACCTGTCCATCAGAACGATTATCCGTTGCGATCCGTTTAGAGGAAATCCGGTCAGTCGGCGAGGTTATTGTTGCTCCTTCCACTGCTCAGTCTGACGATCAAGTGATAACCGACGCGTCGGTGAGAGGAACCGCTGCTCCAGAAATAGCGAATGCTTTACGCGAGACGACTGACAAGTGAACACTCATTTTTAAGGAATGGAGTTGCCCGATTTGGAATATATTTTTTTAAAGTACTCATTGTAATTAATAAATCATAAAAGTTATATCTGCATTGGACGCATTTTACGATAAACGGCGAAATCTTCTTTTTTAAGAATAATCGACTAAAACTTGGCATCTGTGTGTTTTTTAGGGTGCTGAATCCGAAGAGATGTGGGAGTCAAAAAACAGGGGTTACAAAAAATCCATTAAGACACATGGATTTTGAAGTAAATTGGTGCGAGGGATCTGAACAAAATATTTAAAAAGTTCTACGGCATTTCTTTTTTGAGTTATGTCAAGAAAAACGATTTTTTATGAGGACAATTAGCTTAGGAAATTGTTTTATACAAAAAATAACGTCATATTCGGATTCAGCACACCGAAAAGATACAGATGCCAGGTTTTAGCTAATTATTCTTAAGAAAGATAATTTTGCCATTTTTTGTTTGCGCTCCAATGAGTAAAATGGGTCCATTGCAGATATAATTTTTTTGATTTCTTAGTTACGATGAGTACTTTCAAAAAATATATTCCAAATCTGGCAAGTATTATAAAGAAAACCATGATGAATGCCTACGTAAGTAGAAATACTGAACATAGTCAGCCACGGTACCATTCGCCCTGCAAACTACAAGTAGCCACCAACTCTCAATGATATTTTTTTCCGAAAACGAAGCCTCATATTAAGAAACTATTCTTCCATTCTTTCGATTAATTTTTCACACAGAATCAACTCCTTTCATGTTTCACTACCAACTGACAATACACCCTGCATTTGTCTCTTTCATAAGCCTCTTCGCAATTCTTACCAATTGACGTCACAATTAGAAACAAAGAAAAAACTCCAAACTAATGCCTTGCATAGTTCTTTACAGCAAAACTCAAATTACTCAATGAAAACATAAACTTACATTTTCGGATGATCCATCTATCCAAAACACCACTCTGAACTGAAATAATACTTAATTTTCCTCTGTATAATTTATTCCGGACAGCAGACGTAGCCCCGAACAATTTCTTTGTCCCACCGACAACGAATGCCGGGCGAAAAAGGAAGGAAAAAGTGTTCCGCGGAAGCAGATGCAGATGGGAGAGTCGATAAGCCGCCCAGGGGAGACCTATCTGTTGGCGGGAGCAAAAAGTTCCTTCATTTGTCGACCAGCGTCCATTGCATGTGTCCGATTCGAGAAACTGAAACTTTCACAAAGTCTCCGCCTCCCGTACCACGTGACACGTGTCCGGCGGCTCAAACTTTTTCCACAGGACGTCCGACAAACGACGAAGATTCCGCAACCCCCACGCAGTCGTCATCGATCCGACTTGCATCAGAGCCGCTATTCCCGCGTGAATCTCACCGCGACAGACGCGCCGTCCTTCAATTTGATCCGGGCTCGAGTTATGCCTCCCTCCGGACAACCATCGGTCGCGAAGACGCCGGAAATAGAGTGAAAAGTAAACATAGCACGTTTATGGATCACGTCAACCGTGGTCACGTACAATTCACGTGGTATTCTTGGCTACGTGCGGGACCACGGGAGCTTCCCTCGAGGAGTGCCGTCCTCAACAGCCTTCGATTCGACGAACGTACCGATCGATGGATAAACAGTAAAATTGATGTTCGATCGAAGACTTGTGATTATGTCTAATGAAATTTTAGATATACAGTGGGTGTAAAATGTATTCGTACACCCTTTAAAACGGAACAACTCTTTTAAAATTGGTCCAAATGACTTGAATTTTTTTTGTGAAGTTAGAGACGTTAATTTAGTAAATGATGTGAAAAAAGAATTTGAAAAAGTTGCAATTGGTCCGAATCGCGAAGAAAATATTAAGGGTCGTGTTTTACAACTTTTTAATCTGAGGCCATAATGAAAATTTAATAAATACATATCGAAGATTTATGTTAGTTATATACATGTTGAAAATTTCATCAAAATTCCACACCTCAAAATGGTCATAAAGTGTACCGTTAAGTCATTATTTGAGGTGATCAAGTTAGTTGAGATACCCTGTATAAATGTTATGCAGAATAACGGTTCTCTGAAACTGTTTCAAGAACTCAAATCGATATTATAACACATTTTAAACCCTACGTTCGATACAATATGTACTGTAATTTACAATGAAACGATGACGAATTTGACATGATTATGTAATATTGTGGACTTACTGCGATCATGTCCAATTGTCACGTTGCAGAAACATTCGAAAACCATAGAATATCTACAGGTTATGTGTCGATTATAATAAATGTGCATATTTGAACGTATTAAAACATTATACATTTAGAATATTTAATATTGATTGGTAATTTAAATGTGATTGTTTGAACGTGGGTCGCATGAAAATTGATTTACATTACGTTCGATTATACGTAAAATAATGTTAATATTGTTAACGAAGTTACATCGAACGTGAAGAACGGATATGAGAGCAGAGCACATTTTGATATTAACTCTAGAGTTACCAGAGTTGAATGTATACTAAATTAGATCCTATAATATACGGAGTGTCTGATAACAGATATGAGATACGCATCGTGATTGTCTCGTCCGCGAGTGTTCACTGTGACATGCACAAACTCACCTCTCGAAGGCACACACGTTCCGCTCTTCATAGGAATACTTGTTGTCCATATTGTCGAATGGAGATACACGTACAAACACCACACACAGTGCCTCGCACACTATACACGTAATAACAAAAAGAATCTAAACCGCCTAAACTAGATAAAAAAACTACAAGTGAACTAGAAGCAAAAATGACTAAATTATATTAAAACTATAATAATGAAACACAATAATTGTGTCCTTTATAATTTTCGATTCGCGACGAATTGCGTACTCGATGACGATCGTCGTCAAACTGAAGAAACGTTCGTTGAGTCTCGTCCACGAAACGAAAATGTTCTACAAAGTAAACAACAGATCGAACAATAACAGTCGGATGGTCTAGAGCTACCTGGCCTTCCAAGAATTTATGAGAAGGTTTCAGAATGCGTGTAATCTTGAAAGAGGGTGCATGATAATAAACAGACCTGTCCTTTGGCGCTCGTTAGTGACTACGTTAGGTCAACTGGCTATGGGCTAGCGGCATGGTCGTATACACAGGCCCGGAAACTCCCGTGGTGGGGGTTATTTCTTAAAGACGCCAAGTGTACTTTTGAACTTTGCCACGAAGCTAGGGTACTACGGTCTTATTGCTTAATCAATGGGCGTAGGAGTAGGACCTTGCTCTTCCTCTTATAATTTCTATGGTCTGTTCCACTAAAGAAGAGCCCTGGGAAGTCTGCCCAACTGTTTGCTGTGTTGTCGCGATCGCAACACGTCTTCGGCGCTAGTGTCTGTACGCGTCTTGGCCAATGACGTTCGACCGTCGACATGCGTCCTCGTCTGCGGTCGTCTGTCTCCATCGCACGTATTACAAACCTGTTCGAGAAAACCTACAATCTCAAGTAGTGGGGACTGCGTTCGGCACACGTCCATGAATCATCTGTGTTCCGTCGTAGCCCGAAACGACGGCTTTAGAATCTGACGTTACCGTTATTTTTTATTATTTATTTCCTTTGTTCAGTCAGTTTATCCGTTTTCGAGACCGGCCCCTTGCAATTTCAATTTCGTTGACAAAAGGGAATAAGAGACAAAAGAAACGAACATTTGGTCTGCAGTCCGCCACATGCGCTCGGTAATCTTGGACCCATTCGCGGCCGGGCCTTATCGGCGCGCGTTGACTCGCAGACAATACAGCCATAAACCCTACCATTGAGAGACTCGAAAATTCGTCGCGGTCAACTCGCACCGTGACCACGTGCGCGATATTTTTCTGGCGTCCGTTTCACTCTGAAGAAGAGGTTTTCCACCTCCACGTCACTTGGAAAAACTCAGGAATTTGCCTTCCCCTTCAGGGCATAACCAATAAGAAGGCGAATTTTGGTAACGCCTTCAGCAAACTTGGAGGAAGACGTCACACGTAACACGACAGTCATTCGCAAACACTCGTTTGGACAAGAGTCACACGGACTCAATTCATTCGTAAATATACTCTCGTACTCGAACAGTAACTCGTATTCGTAAACATACTCTTGTAATCGAACATTCACTCGTACACGAACATTCACTCGTATTCGAAATCATACATTCAGTCGAAAACATACAGTGGGTGTAAAAAGTATTCGTACACCCTTTAAAACGCAACAAGTCTTTTAAAATTGGTCCAAATGACTTGAATTTTTTTTGTGAAGTTAGAGACGTTAATTTACTAAATGATGTGAAAAAAGAATTTGAAAAAGTTGCAATTGGTCCGAATCGCGAAGATAATATTAAAGGTCGTGTTTTACAACTTTTTAATCTGAGGCTACAATGAAAATTTAATAAATACATATCGAAGATTTATGTTAGTTATGTACATACTACATGTGAGAATTGTTAGATTTACTACAGTTGTAGATCGAAAGTTGGGAAAACCTGCGATTTTCAATTTTTTTTTAATCGTTTCTATCTCGTAGCAACGTTAACCGATTATGATGAAATTTTCAACATGTATATAACTAACATAAATCTTCGATACGTATTTATTAAATTTTCATTACAGCCTCAGATTAAAAAGTTGTAAAACACGACCTTTAATATTTTCTTCGTGATTCGAACCAATTGCAACTTTTTCAAATTTTGTTTCACATCATTTAGTAAATTAATGTCTCTAACTTCACAAAAAAACTCAAGTCATTTAGACCAATTTTAAAAGAGTTGTTCCGTTTTAAAGGGTGTACGAATACTTTTTACACTCACTGTACATTCGTACACGAACATTCGCACTCGAACATTCATTCGAAAACACGTACTCGTTTCGACAAGAATCACACTGACTCAATTTATTCGAAATCATTCATTCGACAACATTCACCTCACGATTCGTCAGCTCCACCGGTCGAGCAATTATACTGATTATTTTCACTTAGAGAATATTGAAACAGTTGCCTAATATTAATTTGGCGGGCAACAATCGCAACTGTACGCGTATCACGACGGTCGAGTCTGGAATTTACAACTCCAGGCGGATTCGAAAGAGAATCCACGCGGACGGACGCAACAATCCGTTGTCTGGAAATGGCGGAGAATGTTAACGAGACACTGACCGATTGCACACGTCAAGAGTTAAAATACAAAAATAAGAAAAAGTTTATTTCGTTTGAAAGAATATATTGTACCTAAATATCGAGCAACATATTAAAAGCGGATTAAGTTAATACGTAGGTTTATAAAAGCCACACGTGGAAATCGCAGGGTAAAAAAGGAAGTTGATTTACCGAGCGTCTGAGCGAAAGGCTCTCATGACGCTCGTGCCCAAGGATGGAAAGAGACACACAGTGTTATTGGAACCGTGACAACGTCGCAACGAAATACGCAGCTCGCATTGGATCCCCACCAGGCTACGCAGCGAGGAAGGGAAATCCATACTGTAAGAAAATATTAAAACCCAAAAATCAATTTTTTAAAAATATATAGGTAGGCATAACCACTTAACCCTTCGTGGACTATGCCGTAGTCACGCGCTCGCGAGAACGATACACATACAGTGGTGGAGTTGTGTAATTCTAGAACTGACGACGTGTGACATTATATGAAAACGACCGGGCTAAGATGACGCAGAAGTATCGACTTACGTTTCAGGCTAAGGGCCTCGAGCTCGAGCTACCGTGACATTGTGTTAGTAACCTATCGATGTGATTCAGAAATTATCCGGCTTCAGACGCCCCGGGAGTCCAGTACTTGAAGGATTAAAAAAGCACTACAAAGGACATTCTCTCGATTGTACATAGAATAAGTGCTCCAAGCGTCCGGGTCAATGAAGGTAAATTCCTCCGCACAAGAATGTCTTCCGGGAGGACAGCTTTTAAAAAAAAAATGTCTCATCCACGTCGAGGGATAGGGGAGGGGTCATAGTTATCGACCGATTTCAACAAGCCGTCGCTGGCTCGACAATATCGAAGCCGGTTCGTGGAAGAAATCGAAAAGGATCCACAGCAAAGCTGGCTCCCTTTGAAAGACAACGGCGCCCTGATCTGGAGAGAACAATTAGACGACGAGAATCGTAAAACGACGTACCTGTCGCCGCGTCCGATCTGGAAAATAAGGACGGGGGGGAGGGACCAAGGGAAATTAAATCTACCCGCTCCAATGTCCTCCATCCGCCCTCATTACCGTGGAAAAGCGTAAAGATCCCGTCGAGATGGAGCAGACATTGTTACACGGAACGAGCAACGGGAACATCCGCCTTTTCCTAGAGACTCCCTTCTTGGATCGTGTTCTCATGCCTCGCGTCTTTCGCTACACGCGTCGGTGAGTATCGTCGTGCGCGACTCGCCCTCCTTAACCAAGAAACTTTTCGGGCAGGTACACACGTGTAACCGTCGAACTGGGATGCGTCGCGCGTAATTCCCGATGCTTCAGTAATCGCTAATCGAAATTACCCAGCTGGGAAACGGTTCGCTAGAGGAGACACGAACTGGGAAGTTCGAAACTTATTAGGAGCATAAGCAACGTATGTATATGGCCGATGGGAACACGCGCACCCGGGACGACAGTCTTGATGAATGGCTTCGAATTAGGAGAGGTGCGCGTGGAAATGAGCTGGCTCGGTTGAATGTAATCTATTGTCCTCGGCTACTTAACATTAGTCACGGTTTCTGCTGCGAAGAGATTCGTCGCGGATGAGCTCGTGGAAATGTGTCTTAGGTGAATGAAATTCATCATACCTCGTGGCGATGTACCGAACTTTGAAGTTTCACGGCGTTTTTGTTGATCGATTGTACGAATGTAATAATTGTTATAAAATGCGAACTATTAGGTTCAGGACGTATCAAGGTCAACACATTTTTACTCAGAATTTTATAATCTATCGATCAATATGGTGCAAAAAGTAGGCCGTTCCGTTAAAAGAAATCTTGCTGATCTCAAAATCTCTGAAATGCCTCCACCTATAGAAGAAGCACGTACTTTATAAGATGTGTCCCTTGATGCCATTTTATTTTTATATCTATGGACTAAATAAAAATATCATTTAACCTTCAGTGACTCCTCTCGGCTCTTTATGACACAAGTGAAATTTCGCGCATAAATGTCTCTGAAACGAAGGGATAGTTACTACAAAAATTTGTAACTTCCTCCTTTAAAAACTATCGGATCATGTAGCAGACATCCTAGGAAGTATCACCGAATTTTTTTCGATTTTTTTGGCACCTTTAAGATAAAAAAAATACAATAGATCTAGGCATGAAAGACCCAGGGAGGTGACGGAAGCACTGAAAGTAAGGGGGATCACGGAGGGTTAAAAGCATTTATTCTATTACATGGTTTTTTTTTAATTCGATACGGTGTTACAATAGTCCTTGAGGTAAGGACATAGATATTAAAGGCGTCAAAATTGTAAACGTGACAAACTACACTCTTTAGGACATCTAGAATGCTAATTGATAGTCAACTATTTCATTCAAAAAGAACTATATGCTGCTATCTGCTTGAACACTATCTACATAAACTGATAAGCGAAAAAAATGTAAATGATCTTTGGATGCAAAATGAATCTGTATTAAATTGTATGTCAAGGGGTTAATGCAACGTTTGTGTACGTTGTACGCGCTTTACACATAAATTTGATTGTATTTACATTATCATTATAGAAATCTGAAATTCTGAGAGGTCGCGAATTTTTTGAAAACAATTTATGGAACTTACCTTTGGAATGAATGATTAATTTCATCACATGGTAATTAGCCTCGAGTTCAAAATTAATATTTACGAGGTTACGCTCAATCAATAACCTGCATGCTTGAAATTAATACGTAATTAGTGACATTTACTGATAATTTTCATTAATGAAGTTATAGACACATGAGATGTGTCATTTCATGCTCGATCGCATTATATTAAACAGATATACGGACAGAGTGAACGATAAAATATAAATTGTAAAATAATGGTAATGTGCAAAGTAATGGTCTAAATTTTATTGTTACAAAATTCAATCAGATCTAATTCCAAATAAACGATTTTTTCGATTAATGAAGAGGAGACATATATTTCACTCTAATTTAAATAACAAAATTTGCATAAAAATTAAAACATTCGTTGCACATGACCTGTGAAACTCGGAAAGTCTGTATCAACTATGTAATCCACCGCGTATGTAAAACATACGTAACTTTTGAAGCACCAACAAGGAGAAATTCCCAGGTGTACCATCCGAGCTTATATGTTAATTATGCTGAAACTATTAAATGTGTAAAGTATATATGAAAAAGTCAAAATTAAAGATTGTGTGCGAGTAATTGAATATTTGCATAATAATCAAAATGACATCGATCCGATTATATAAGTATTCGACTGACTGCAGAAACGATTATATGTATTTCAATAAGTATACGAAACTCTGTGGACAATGTAATATTAAATATTTCAGAAAGTATTATCCATAAAATACAGAAACAAGTATTACTGACCTCAGAATTTCATGTTCAACAAATCTGTGAAACCCAATTAACCCTCGTGCACCATTAAATAAATTGCTGCATTACTATTCCTTGAATTCAACGTGGTCCAAGCTACAATTTAATTAAGGAACTATATTTACATGGCGCTTTATCGTTATATATACATACAAACTACTGCTGTCAAATCGATTTACAAGTTCCTCTGAAAGGATATAATTAAAAAGTAAAATCTAAATTTGGGTTAAATTGACTCGAATAGAACCCGAGGGTTAAAAAGTCAACGTTAACCCTGGGGATCGCTCCTGTAAATCTGAAACGAAATCAACATACGATTTCATATAAAATACATATTTCTCCTAAAAGTATACATAAACATATTTAACAAATATTATATCAGGTCGAAGTAGGTAGAAAGTACAAGCTTTCCGTTTTTCTCGAATTTCCTGTTCATTAACATTTTTGGTCTCATCCAACAGGATACAATCCGATGTAATCGAGCTAATTGAATTCGTAATCTCCAGCTTCGGATCTATGCAAACAAGATCGATATAAATGGAGCGGATATCCGCGACGTGAGCTGAACTCGTCGGGATTCGAGTATATACACGTATGCACGTATTCCATTTCCCAAACGGTTGGTCTGATCAATGTCTAATGACGTCAGCCTTCTGTATCCTTCGCATCCTTTCTACGCGATACTAATTCCAAATAAAACTGAATTAGATCCGGGCGACAGGGATGCGGAATAACGAATTACGCGGAGCCATTAAACACGAATACCGTCCTGTTGAATGGAACTCTAATCCAATATCAGACGCGGCGTGATTACAGCCGTAAGTGACTCGACAATCCCTGGTCCGGGAACCCTACTGGTGATTAGATTTATTTGCAGATGACCACCGAGTGGTATGCACAACATTCTGAAAATCAATTGGTCCCGCAAGTACAACGGGACACGGACAAGAGGAAGGCATGCGGGAGGAACGGCGAGACTGGGACAAGATTGGAACCGGTGAAACAATAGCTCCCCTCTTCGACGGACAGTTGATTACCGGAGATAATTATGGATGCTTGAATGATTGACACTAATCGCTTGCGTGCAATACTTAAGGCCTCGGATAGTTCATTGTTCTTGGTGGTGTGGGAATTCACTGAGCTGCTGGATCTATTAAAAAAATAATGCAGGAACTATATTTAACAAATATTTACAGTGGTGCTCGCAAACTTCCACCCATCTAACTACTTCAGCGTCCGTTTTTATCTCCATTAGTTCTTGTAACTGGCTCACGGAGACATGTACAGGATGTCCGAAAATAGTTTCGACTCCCGGAAATGAGGGGTTCTTGAGGTGATTTGAAACAACTTTCTCCTTAACAAAAATGTGATCGGAGGTTTTGTTAACGAGATATTAACGAAAAACCCCGACCAATCAGAGCGCGAGTCTGCCGGCTGAGCTTCCGCGATAGCGTTGGCTACGCGCTGCGATTGGTGGCCAACGCTATCGCGGAAGCTCGGCTGGCAGACTCGCGCTCTGATTGGTCGGGGTTTTTCATTAATATGTCGTTAACAAGACTTCCGATTACATTTTTCCTAAGGAAAAAGTTGTTTCAAATCACCCCAAGAACCCCTCATTTCCGGGAGTCGAAGATATTTGGGGACACTCTGTATACAGGGTGTATAGAAAATCTTTTCATACAATGCATACTTTAGAAGTTATTTAAGCCGTGCTAGTTGCGTGGATCAGCCTGCATTTTCACAATCTACTGATTCGTGTTCGCGTTATCATGTGTTGGATGTCCGTATCTCACTCATCTCTTGCTCTTTGTTAGTCGAATTCTCGGTACATCTACCGGCCAGATAAGCATCCAGATAAGGTCGCGAGACTCGGACGTTTAATATGTTAGTAAGTAGAAACGGAATGCAATGAACAGACGAGTTAGCGAATTCCTATTCAATTGCACGCGTATCCAGGAAATTTTCAAATTCAATTATCTCGAAAATGAAGCCTTAAATGAAAAAATATTATTTTTTGCAACTTATTTTTGTACGTATAATCATCACTCATCAGTTTTATCAAGATTTTTGGGACACCCTCTGGGAATGAGTTTAATTTCTTGCTTTTCCCTTTACAAATAAATGAACCTAATGATCTGTAAACTAGTGTATAAAATCGAATCGCTTCAGTTACACTCTAGTAAATGATTTATTAGTGAAGTTGATAACATCGCGTTGCGTTAGGGCAGTCACTGTCACTTACACGACAATGACGTCGATGAAACGGTAATTATGATAATAAATTTTACTCTTAATTAATAACGGGAGTTAGTACGAAGTTTTCGTCATTATGACAAGACCAGAATGATCGATAAGCTATCACCGATTGCGATTAATCATGGTAATAGAAGTGGAAACAACGGAAAAGCATTCCATATCCGGATCATTATCATTACACTCGAGGATTAATATCTTTGCTGGTAGAAATTATTTAGAGAAAAACATACTTTGCTCCATGGCTTGTAAGGTAACTTCGGTAACCAGGAAATTTTTATGATTTTGAATCTTTGCTGGTCGTAGGGGACCTTCATAGAAGTGCCGGGCAATTATTTTTTTGCTACTTCTTGTTTTTCAATGTGAAAACACCCCGTAAAGGTTAATGCCTGTTTTCTTATTTTCCTGTATATCTTGAAAACAACTACAGATATAACAAAATTGTTGGGATGAAATTTTGCAATGAAATTGTTCAAAAGTTGATTATTTATTTATTTAAATAATAAATTCTCAGCAATTTCATTACACAAATTTATAGAGAATAAGAAGCCATTAAATGTTCAATGGGACAATTTTGTATATATCTACCATAGTTTCCAAAATATACAGGACAATCATTAATCAAAATAGAAAAGAATTGCTTGATACTTCTATTAAAGTCCTCTACATCTCGAAAAGTTTTCCAAAATCAGATTTTCTGGATTACCAAAGTTTCCTTGTTGGTTGCATTGGAAATAAATTGCCTGATACTTTTATTGAAATTCCCTACAAGCCTGTAAAGTTTCAAGAAAATCCGAGTTTTCCGGTTATAAAAATTTCCGTTTTTATTGGAAATCCAACCTATAGATTGCACCAATATAACATTTACATTTAACCACAATCTATTTGTAATATACATATTTATAAACTATAATTTATTATGTAAATTCAAAGACGATTTCGACTAATAAAACATTAAACCTTGATCACTCCAAATATTCTACACAAAATACGAAATAGGATCACAAGGCAGATGCTAAAATAATCCGTGGCACGATCCATTTCACGGAATTTGTAAATATTTATCACCGAATGCATACTATGATAGATAAAGCGAAAAGGATGTCGGTATCAAGTCCCAATAACCGGCTTATTACTTTAACAGTCGTTCCATTGCTTTTATTCGCGGCCAAAGATAACAGTCGTCCAAAGTGACTGCAAATACGACACGCGCGACCATTCAAACAGCAGGCAAATTCGATGTTTTCCCGATACGAGCCACGCTCGAATCGTTACTGGGAAATAAAATGAAAATGCGACTCGCATTGCCTATAAACGTGGAAGGGCTACACACGACCACGTTCCAAATTATTGCCCGTGGATTTATTACTAAATGCACCGTGTAATTTTTCTCCATGAACCGCGTTGTAATTCGAATCGTGACGTTTATCAATTATAGCCGCAGGTGTGGTTTCGTCGGGAATTTTAGACGATGCCACAGCGAGATTCTCGTTGATTTTTGAATCGCGTTTTGCAACTTGATCCGTGAAATACTGATGTCGCGTTCCGCTTGCGAAGTCATACGAGAACGGGACGGGAATGCAACGGCGCGATGTTGACTAACGTTAATTATGGCGCTGTTTAATATATTACATTGATATTTCGCTGTGCAGAAGAGTCCCTGAATGACACACAGTTCAATTTGTGATCGTGTGTGCCGTGTGTAGATATGAAAATACATTTCAGCCCTTGAGAATATTAATGGTGCGAGTCAATTTTGGATGAATTGTGGCTGTTACAAGATCTTTTTATTCTATCTTGTGCATAAATGGTGTAGGCCTGACTTCATTAATTACTCTGCAGTGGGTGCTGAGTATATCATGTCAATATATCGTATAAACATTATATATTCGTATTAATCTATATCAATATTATTATCGCGATATACTCAGTATACTCACTATGATCGTCATAATCAATTATGATGTGATGATACATATAGCGATTAGACTGTGGATTTTTATGCAAAATGACATTTTAAAAAGTAATCCAGAAAAGACAAGAGCAAATATAATTATTATCGGGTTCAAAATAAAATAAACAACGTATTGCATCCGATAAAAGTTACGTCGTTTATTGTATTTCACGGAGCCCTATATGCTATGAATGCATAAAGTCCGCAGTTAAATCATGATCATGCTTAATCTAGTCAGTATATCCGGATATACACACATGAATATATCAATTTAGGGGAAATTTTATAAAATTTGTTTTAAAACTCTAAATGTTTCGAAAGCATATGTATTGACTTATACCATTAATGCTTTCCTGGGTACATTTAAACATAATGTAGGTCCGAGGGTATTAATATGTCACAAGTATAAAATCAATTTCGATAAGATTGTACTTTGTAGGATCGCAGATTGAACTTCTCAAGATTTAATTCCCTGAGAATTAGAGTAGTATTCGAATACGATGCAGCGGATGATTAAATATTAGCATTGAACAAAAATATGTTTACATTAGTAGTGAAAGACGTAAACTGGAGTTTTCTCTATTTAGGTAAAATATTCATATAAAAATGTATTTGTGAATGCATTTCTCTATTTAGAAAACAGAAAGTGGCTGAGCAGTATTGAAAACATCACAAAGTGTACTTTATTTTTGCTTAATTATTTTTAGGCAGTAAAGAAAGCCTCTGACAACTATTTCATTATGGATCCTTTTGTTTATAAAGTTCAAAATATAATCTTACAATTTTTAAAGGGTTAATTGTCATTTTAGTTACATCATTATTTGTGACATTCACATTTCAGTGAACTTTTGTACTATGGTGTAATCTATCTTATATTCAATATCTTTATTATACAAACATCAGAAATTTCCATGTTTAACATATAAATAATGGTAACTCATTATGTAAACTAATATTCTGTAAAGAAATATATAAATAATTCATATATTGATTATGTTAACTCGTTTGATTGAATACATTCTTCAAGGAATGAATTGAAATATTCGAAGTTTGGTGTGTAAATTAGCATACAAATAACTCCCATGGCGTCATTAACGCGTCAAATACCAATCACTGGTATCTCTTATTAGTGTTCAAAGTCCTTCATAAGGTAGTGGCAATCATGTCGCGATCAACTCTTAATCTATGCTTGGTATTCGTTTGTTTTCGTTTAAAGGTATTTATAGTCCTTACTTATTTTCCACCACCTTATAAACGGTTAACTAGAACTCTCAACACATCATTATATTCAGAGCATCTGCTTTCCGAAAGACGTCCCAAGGTGCAGTGTGTGTCCACCTTTTTAAATAATTTAAAACTATTTCAATTATTAACTAAGGTCTAATGTCTCCCAACCACGCGGCCAATGAAATATTTATACAAGGGTACGAAACGTGGAGGTTGTACGGTTTGACCAATCCCATCCAAAGAAACTCCACCTTGGCAAAATTTACACGTTACGTTTGCCATGGCAGCCAGCCCTCGAAAGTTTACGGACACCTTTGACCAGAAACGGTTTGCGACTGAATCTGTTAATTCGTGAATTAGATACACCTTAATACTCGGCTGCATTCGTCCAGCGTAATTCGCAAACGAAGAGCGGAAACAGATGCACGAGCTTTCGTGTAAAACGTTTCGGATTTAAATCGCTCTTGAAGAGAACAGCAATTCTTAATCAGCGAAAAGTGCACTTTCTCACGCAAGATCGCACGATATACGCTCAAATAATATTTAACGGGCGCAGAATTATTTCCTGTCTGTCGAACTGAATTTATGAATGCAATAATAATAATACCTTGTCTTATTTTGACAATACTGTTAGGACACATGAAATAGGTAATTTAGTGTTAGGTATGATTGTCGTTACCTTTATGAATGTAAATTAAGAACGTAGCTCCTTTGTGTATTGCCAAATTACACAGTGTACTCTACTTGTTTCAAGGTATTATCTAACATAAGAATAAAACCAACTATATTGAACACTAAAGTTAATTAGGGTAGAGAATTAAACACCGTTAAATTCGGCCATTTCCTTCAGATGGATTAAAAGAATGTAAACCAAATTCATAAATAATCTTCATGATGTGTGAAGATACATGTAAGTTTCTCTAAAAAATACTATTTAGTGATGCCAATATTCGGCGGAAAGATAGTAGCTAAAAGTGTTTTTCAAGAGTCACCTTCAAGGTCAGTATAATAATTATACAATGTGTTCCAAAATAGGTGTAAGTCCGTGAAAAGGATAATTCGTGGGGTGATTTGAAACACCTTTTTCCTCAGGAAAAAAATTAATTAACGAAAAACTCCGACCAATCAGAGCGCGAGTCTGCTGGCTGAGCTCTCGCACTAGCGTGTAGCTAACGTTACCGTAGGAGCTCAGCAGGCAGCCTCGTGCTCTGCTTGGTCGGGGTTTTTCGTTAGTATCTCGTTAACAAAGACTCGGAGAACTTTTTTCTTAAGGAAAGAGGTGTTTCAAATCACCCGAGGATCCACCCCTTTCAAGGACTTACAACTATTTTGGGACACCCTGTGTAACGTATAACGTAAATCGAACACTTATGTGTTTCAATGAAAAACATGTATAGAATCCATTTAATCTTACATTGTCTAATAAAATTCATTTATATAATAAGATCAACAACTTAATATCAAATTTGCAATGATAATTCTATATCAGCAAAATATACTTCAATGTGATATATTTATAACAGTATAGGTATAGTCGAAGCTTATTGAGTGACAAGTTTACACAAGCAAACTTCTGCATCAAACATTTTTTATCGTTGAGAATAAGAATAGAAAAATTTTGTACATAGTATCTACTCGTTTCTGTAGAACTATGAGGTAATCGTGCTTTACAGTACCTTTTTTATTTATGATATTGTAGATTTAATCGCAGGACAATGTGTTTCTTTATTCAATAATCCTGATTCGTACCTAATTTCTGAAACATAAACCATGTATCAAAGCTTCAATGGCCTGAACGTAGTGTATACATAGATAAATCTGTTAGAAAAATTGTAAGCTACTGTTAATCCTCGAATGGCAGGGTCTGAGTCAATTCTGACCTAGGAGTTCGGACACTTCATTCACCACTCTAGATTTGAGGAACCAAGTAAAGCGTACACTTGTTTATATTAGCATTTTATAAGATCATCATATTTTGAAGAAAGTTGTTCCAAAGCACATGTGAATACAAATATTTCATAAAATAGCTAATCAATACAGTATTAAATCGAAGGTCGAACTTATCGAAAAAAAGACGTTCAGGCAAATTGTGAAAGGCTTATCGAATATATATTGCGAAAAAGCCTCTAGACATCCCTGTTTCCACTTTCACTCGAATAACTTTCACACGTCGGTACAACAAGAACAAGATAGCATTCCGCGCACAGGCAAACATATTTATAAAAACTCGCCAGCAACAGCCTCGGCCTTCGTTAAAACAAACAAAGACAACCACTAGACGATCCCGTCCCAGCTCCAAAAATAATGACCATCCCATAAACAATAGTATAAAGGTACACGATCAACGAATGCTCCAGACACGTCCTCCGTTCCACTTTAACAAGTCGAATCGATGTCGCCCCGTCAAACCTACAATACTGCCTTGTCGAACGTCCAAGTAAGTGTACACAGGAACATCCAGGCCATGTCCTTTACACTGTAACGAACGATAAACTCTGCCCAACATGGATAGACGAGAGAATACTTCCCAGCGGCTGGCTTATCCCCCTGGGGACTCATTCTGACTCCCTGAAGAACAGGGGTAACGCCATACACACAGACGGAGCATCGAGGATGGACCTTAGGGACACTAGGAATTTTAGTGCTGCCCCTTCCCCAGTCTCGGTCGAAAGGCTACTTCTTCCAACTCGCTCGTACCTCCCTGCCCGTCGACGAACGACTTATCCGTTGGAATTTTTAAGTCTTCCACCTCACAAACCTGACGATGCCCGACGAGTAGACTCTCTTCAGCTCCACACATAACCGTCATCGGGGCAGGGGGGGGGGGGTCGGTTCTCATTCAGGCTGATGGAGAGCCGCGTTCCCACGTCCGTTTCCGGTGTCTTCGAGCGTGCTCGAGAAACTGTCCCATCCCCTACGGGGTCAATAGCTTCGCCAGATCCCCCGGAATCATCCGGCTCGTCGAGCATCCGAAACGTCCCGGCCCTGGGTTCCTTTTGTTCCGGGCAACTGTTTTTCGAGGCACTCCGCTCGGCTAATGACGGCTCAAAACGGATCGTCATATTTCATCGCGGGGCGTGGAATAGGGGGCGTCGTTCGCGTTATCGAAGCGCTCTTCCCCCCCGAATAGGATACTCGAGAATCGATCACGCTGTGTTGCCCAGGCGAGGGAAGAAGGGCTGATAAGTTTTTTAAGTTCCCACGGCGTTTACGGTGTATGTCGGGGCCTGGACGTTTCGGGGTTCAAAGCGAGCTACGCCGTTGAGAACTAAATTGCTATCGTGAAAGAAACTTCGTTGCAGTTGAATTTTTAAATGGTAATTAATGGACGGAGGGAGTGGCCTCTTAAGTGGTCGCGTTACGTATTCCGTGGTCGGACATTGGGATGAACCAGTGAGAATAATGTTTGAGGAAATCGGTCATGGATTTTGCAGATAGAAGTTAATTTTATGTTCCACGAGGGTGGGTAGCTTCAAGTTTGTTTTAGCAGACAGTTCGGAACATTTCGTTTGGAAAGAAGTTTGTACGTCATATATAACGACTACGCGCTGCGATTCGGATCATCTCTGATTGGTCGGGGCTTTACGTTCATATCTCGTTAATAAAGCCTTGGATAACATTTTCACTAAGGAAAACGTTGTTTCAAATCACCCCAGGAACCCTTCATTTCCGGGTGTCGAAGCTATTTTGGAAAACCCTGTATTATTAAACTGCGGATCTTTATGAAAATATCAATCATTAGATTTATTTATGGAAACTAGAAACAAGTAGTTTCTTTGCTATTCCAAAGGTTCTATCAACTCCCATATAAAATGGAACTCTTACTAAATTCTGTTAAACTCCATACTCTAGTGAATTTCAGATAATTGAGTATATTATAACTGCATAAAATCCCCAGTCCATTGATTATACTGAGTATAGTCATTACATCTATGATGACAATCATAATTAAGTATGACACTGACTATATTGAGGGTATCCCGATAAATGTAGTATTGATAAAGATCAATATCAACTGATATTGAGATGATATACTCAAACCCTGCTAATTGAGTTATAGGTGAAACTAGACATACACCATTTATGCGCAAGATAGAATGGAGTTAGTGCTATCTTCCTGTGTTGTTAACCCTTTCGTGACCAGCGGAACGTACATGTCCCACTTGAGTACTCAAACTGTATGTGACATGCCAGGTCGTTCCTTTGATGACCCGTGCGACACATATGTCCCATTTGAGTACTGGAACTGTGCGAGACATAGGTACCAGATCGCAGTTTCACGCGTAAAACCGCACTGGGGGAGTTTTGTACATGGGTATCCGTTTTCGTCTTGTTGTACCATGTATTTTTACGTTTACTTCTGGCTTGTTGGGCGAAATAGTCCAGGTGAGAGGGAGCATATATGAATTCTTTCCTATACGAATGAAATTTTCGTGTTCTTTTGCGTTTCTACTGCTATAAAATGTTTCAGATAAAGTTTTATTTCGTACCCCACCCATGGTTCGGAACATTCCATGTGAAGTAATTTTTAACATGTATAAAGAACAATGTCTAAGAGTAAAATAGTTTTAATAGAAATATATGTTGTAAAATTTGTTTCATTCAAGACACCTTTCCTTATTTACAACACGCAGGGTTCAGTGGGACAAATACGTCAGACAAAAGACTTTTAAAAAGAATATGAAAGCTTACGAAAAAGCAGAAAACCGATTTAAATTCTGCATCTATTATAGACGCGTTGATCGGTATATCGACAACCGATTAAAAACCAGTAATCTGGTCACGAAAGGATTAACTAAAATTCAGCAAAAACTAACTAATCATTAATACATACTTTTAAAAATATTCATGTACTTAATTGTACGTATGTATAGCAGAGAATGGAACACGTCCCATCGTTCCAACATATACTTATTCAATTCGTGAAATTCACAGCAACGGTTGATAAGGATCGAACGCCTTTCGTCTCTGTTCGAAAGTCGTTGATGGAGAAAATGGATCCTTATAGTCGGTGTTCGCAACAATATACATATATTATGCTAACATTGCTGAAAGTAGAAAAAAATGTTTTAAACTGAAATAGTGAACTACTTAGTACTTGTAATTTACTCTCAAAGCAGGGAAAATATTTCTAAAAATGTTGACGTTTCGACGACCTCTCCTGTATTTCTTGTATACGTGAATGATTCAAGGAATTGATTTACATAAAAAAGTTGTACAATTTGGACTACAAATTTTATTAATTTAAACTATGCTTTTAAACTGGCAAAAGATAGGAATTACACTCTGCCAGATGCACTCAGAACAAAAATCATGTCACAGAATAATAGAGCTCGTTAACCCTTTCGTTACTACAGGTGACTATAGTCACCCGTCAAAATTTCACGTTACTTAACAATTCACTTAAACTTAATTATCCCAATTAATTACATGGAGTATTTCAGTAGATTTACACTGTTTGCGGTGAAATGTAATTTCGCGACACAACGGACCCGTACATCAGTAGTACACTCGCAGTCAATTCCGCCGTAACGAAAGGGTTAAACAATGCAACGCCTTCATCAAAAATGTTTCCTTTTTTTCTATCTCGACGCGACCCTACCAAGTTACCAGAATCAGCCTGTACGAATAGCCACCAGGTAACTGGTCCGCAGTCGTGCTAATTAACACCCGCCTATTTTTAAATATTCATTGGAATATCCAGCCCGACAACACCGTTCCCATCCACCGAATGAAACTCGCGTCGAATACCAGCCGGATCGAAAAACCACGATAAGTCAAATGCGCGCGACGGGCGGCGGAAAAATTTTAACAACGCGGCAGCAGCCATAATTCAGCGGGCTGTTCGGATCGACAGCGAAGGACATTCTATTAAATTGTCCAATTAAGTTGGAATGCGCGGAGTCGCGTAAAACGGCAAAGTAAATTGTTCTCCATGCGCAGCCAATTCGGCGTCCGCCGACAGTTTGACGGGGAGGGAGCGGGTTCTGGGTTGGGGGTCGTTTCATTCGCGGCCGAAAGTATAATTGGCCGTTCGAGTGTGCGCTCGTAAAGAGCTAGTGCTGCGCGATCCGAAAAATTCTGGACAGATTGACGCTGGACCGACGCCATAATGAAACAAACACCGTTCGGCTGTCTTCTTGTATTGAACGGGGCAAGTAAATTTCACATACACTGTAACGAGTGCATGGAGAAAAAAGAATCGAAAATCAATTTATCGTCAACCCTGGTGTACTGTTCAATAAAGTGTTGCATTACTGTTTCTTGGGTCACGGTGGGACGGTATTAAAATCGAATTAACCCTTTCTAATCCAGATTATTTCAAAATCAACAAAGAATTATTTTGCTGTAGTTTTGTGTATATTACATAGTATATAAATGATTCATAAGAATATTTAAACATTTTGAAACTGTCTAATGCCATTTTTCATCCGTTGCTGTTTGACAAGTTTTTCTTTGCTTTTACCTAAATTATATATCATAATTCCTATTATGTTTTTATACATAAGAAAACCCAATTTTCTTTACCTATGATCGATCAACCCTTTTGAAATATTTGAAAGAAATTATTAGAGTTTTGCAAGTTTCTGTTGTATTTGTAACAATGCTGAACACTTGAAATGTAGAAGATGTGACAAAGATGTATAATAATATTTGTATCACTGCAATTTACTCATACCTTTAAATCCGAGCTTTCTCAAGTATTAATATTAAAATCCGGCTTCTTTGCTCACTTTCATGATGAAAATTTGAAAAAATGATTCGTAAACACAAAAGATATCCATCAAATATGTAAATACTTGTAATGTGTTACCTGTGTATTTGTGTGCGTATTTTTATTCGACTTTGAATTTGGTTAGTAACTTTAATCTGTCGTGTATATGTTGACATCACAATGTTTGCAGATTGGAGGAACGTTTATTTTCAATTCAATGTAAACGAAACAGAAAATTTTGAAATTCAATTTTGTAATTTTTGACCACGGGCTGTCACACTCGGCGCTGTATTGCAATATACGATTTTTTCGCCGCAATAGGAAATTCATAGTTGTATTTTTACACTAATCGTCATTTTTTGAATTTATTTATTTGAGCTGAAATTATTTATTTAAGACCAAAGTTTCATAAATTATTTGTAGCTTCTATTTCATTTATACAATAGTTACTCTTTATACTTCAAATGCTTAAAAAATTCAAAATTCTTTATAAAATTGTAATATATCCGTTGAAAGCATAATCGGCGTCGGTTACGTATTATTACTAATATATCAAAGATCCGAACAATGAATATACAAATCGTAAAGTATATAAATATTTATATTCTTAGCAGCAAGAATTTACACATATACTTTACTACGATATTGTCATGGAAGTAAAAAAGGTGGCCCTAATCGTGTGAAAATATGCAAGATCCACCACTAACAATTTCTAATTTTACAATAACCATAATACAATATCTGAAAAAGTCTAAGAAACCTATAACTTGAAACGCTCACAATTATTTAAATTAATAAAGACATAGGGAAATAATATTTTAACGAATGATATTCAAGCTGTTTTACTAGCTTGCCTCTGAAAACGCGGAAAAATATTTTCCGGATATCTGGGCGAAAATAATCGTGGCTCCATTTTTATAAATGATGAGTTTTCAAAATATTCCTTTTATCTCTTAACTCCATTGGAACGTTCGAGATATCTCGGTCGTATGGAGCCCTCCGTTCGGATTGGAGTATTGAAAAACGCGAAATGGCCCTTGGCTCCATTCAAGGATTCGAAATTTTCCATTCGTACAGAAAACGACTTCCGCCAGCTCGGACGCGGACGTTCCAAATTTTCAAAGTGCTTCGAGTGCCCTCGGTTACACGGCTGTTCCATTATGTCGCAAACAAAGTATCAAGGGTTTCACTATATTAGAACTCGCTTTAGGTACATTTTGCACGAGACGGCCGGCCCCAGAGCGCGAGCTGTTTACCTTCTCCTACTACGTCACACGATTGCTCGGGTCGGACCAGGAAAGAGACAATTTGAATTACAAATTCACGTCCGCCGGCAGCACTTTACTATTGTGTTACATGCTTGCCGAGTGCCGCCTATCCATAATTTACAATACAACTTTTCGAGCCGTTAATTTTGGTGTCTGTATGAATAATGAATTGAACGTCGAGAAGAGCCATAGCAAATCGTTTTATAATTATCGGAGACATTAAGTGGTAGTTTATTTAGACGTGAACTGGATTTTGTTATAAATCGTGAATCGTTGAAAATAAAAAATTTATAATCAGATGAATGGAACGTTTCGAGTACCTACTTTATAACAAAGTACCCTTATTTTATGTTAATACGTGGTGAATTATTGAAAATTTACTTTTACTTTTATTGTGTATAGAATAACATAATTTTTATGTGAAATGTCTTTAACCTTAAACTAATATCCTTTTCTGGAATCAAATACGTTATTTTCAAGGAAATTTGACGTCTATGTTTGGATAGACTGAAAATATCACGGTTTATTTATAAATATGCGGTAGAAGTTATTAATTTATGTGAGAAACAAAATAAAAAATTATTTCACTGCGAATAAAATATGAAGATTGCTTATGGGAAAATCAGTCCTTTTTATTAACTGATTATTTCAATAATCATTTTTAAATAAGGTTATTCGTTATTTCTTTAGTTTTCTTGAAATGACAAGATGTAAAGTTAAATGTTTTATAACTGGACCACGGATTTTATGTATTTATCGCATAGACTATTGTTTAAAACCTAGTAAATTAAAAAGTGCAATTAATTGTAATGTAGTTTTCACATTATTTTGATCGACATGATTTTATTTGATTTTATTTTCTATAAATTACTTCATAAAAATTTGTATTTACATAAACATTCGCAGTGTATTCGTAACTGATTTTGCTTTTAAAAGGAATTGGTGGTTTTAAATATAACATTATTCTTATATTTCAAATCTAACAGCTTTTAGTAAATTCTCTTACCTTTCTTCCTGTCCCATCAGAACGAAAATAATTACCTCGAGTAATTTCCCTTACGGAAATAAATCACGAATCATTCTAAGTTTTAAAGGAAAAGTAACAGAGACTAGTCACCGTAAACAGCACGTCTTTACGCGCAGAGGTCACGATAAACCATAAAGTTGTTTCGCTGTACGCGCGTTTCTGTGCGATGCATTAACTGCGTGTGTGTATACACGCGCCGCAGGACAATGTGAGAGTGAACCGTGAGATAACTGTGTTTGTTCACGGGGTTGTAAAAGCTTCGTAGGTGGTTTTAAAACTTATGTGTATAAAAAGAGTGCTCTTTGGCGTGAGCAATAGCAGCGTGCAGATTCCGCATTGCACATGCACCAATGTCAGAAAAAACGAGACGTCTAGTGATTCAGTCCTATTATTCCACGCGTTGCATTTAGGAAACTTTTGCCACGAAAAATAAATCGAGCTGCTAAACGTAGTAATTAGTGATACTTATTTTGGACTGTCTATATATAATTTAAATAATTTTTTCGTGAGTAACTATCGCCATTGGTCGGCTGTATTTGTCAACAATTACTAAAATATGGTTTTTGGTATATATTAAAAAAAAATTCAATATCTTGGAAGTGCATGTTGACACTCAAACGAGGCCACTGTGGCGTCATTATAGTCGTACTGTTAATTTTATTGTTCAGCTCATCGAACTAGTTCTACGGTATGATTCGTGTAATTGAACACCGAATGGAACGACCTTTTGATATTGGGTGATGAATAGACTGCGGATTTTTATGCAAAACGATATTTTCTAAATCAATTCATACAAAAAAGAGCAAATGTAGGAATTTCTTTCTTTTCTCAAATATTATATTCGGTTCCAAATGAACCAAACAATTTATTAGATTTGATGAAAGTTTTGTCCGTTATTGTATTTAGCAGATCCCTATAGACTATAAATGCATAAAATCCGCAGTCCAGTAATGAAGGTTCTATCGTATTGCAATTTATCATGTACAGACAAATTCCATAAAATTACGATGACAAAACATGATTTCATTTTCAAACAACATGTATTGCCTCTATTATTAATACACTGTTTAAAATAATTAGAGGACCGCTGCTGTCGATAGTTTTGCTGCATCAAATAAGCGAAAGCTATAGGTTTTGAAAAATGACAACTTTTGCGTAGGACATTCACACCTAGCTTGAACAATACTAACACCTGGTTTTGTTTTTATAAAGTATTAGATGGATATTTCTGGCGTTGCTAGGGCTTTAGAGGGGGTGGACTTTAGGTGAGGAAGGGCTGATTATAATATGTAGGTCCAGTATTTTTTAAGGAGTTCAAGAATAGCTAGTAAAGTAAAAACAGCTATAATCACTTCTTGTTTTCGAAGTAATTCTTCCGTAAAAAATTTTAAAACTACCCAAACATTTTTTATTTCTGTAAAAGATCATATTTATTTCTTTTTTATTTTATTTTTAAGAGGAAATATGTGAAGAATAAATTTTCTTTGCATATTCCCCCCTAAAATTATAGAAAATTATTGAGCCAAATCACAAAAAATTGCTCGGGGTTAGAGGGAATGGGCTTTAGGGGTGGTTGGGGGTTGGGACCACCGCAGTATTTTTTCTAGAATGTCGAAAAATATTCACGCCTCATTTGGTGCGGATATGTTAAACGGTATAGAATCCTTTACTTAACAGACATACATACATATTTTGACTTTTATATCTGTAAACAGATTTTACAGGAATTATATGTCGTAATGACGTGTACAGCGGCTGCAATATATGATCCTCTAATTGATTAAAACGTTCGCTAGCAGCATTACATAGCACGAAGTCCCAATTTCTAAGTTAGCATACTTTATTAATAAAAGCAGAATGTGTTTGGCAAGACCTACGTTTTGTATTATTCACTATCTCTGGTTTACGCCCTTTTAGTACCCAATCAAGAACGTAAGAAGAACATTTCACTGAATAGAAAGATGGAAAGTTGACGTGGTATGCGACGAATGTTTTCAAAACAATATGGTGGTAGCGAACATATTAAGCATGGTATTCAAGTCGACCAAACAGAATTTCCTTGGGTATGGAAAATATCTCCAACAGTTAAAAAAATTCTTGTTTGTAAGTGGTTGCTATGCATCTTATTTTACTGAAGATTTTCATCCATCTTCATCCAAAAAGAAGCTGCATTCCTCCCAAATTCAGCATCCTCTGTAATGCTTCCTCAAAATATAAATCCAAAACTCCACTCTTACAGTACATTGTACACGGTAACATAATCCGAATATATACAAGACAATTGTTTAAAAGACGATACTCCTTACTGGTTACAGTAGAGTGGATTCAATATTATCGTTCATATCTCATTAACAACGATTCCCCACAATGGCCCCGTACTAATTTCTTAATCTCTGTACCGTACTCGAGGATCGAGCATCTTGAAACCGCAAAATATAAAGGTGGAAAATTTCTCCTGCACGGGGGATCGTCTCCATGAAAACTGAAGAAAAAACGCGGCTCTGGAGTGGGCCTTCTTTATGCAATTTAGCGGGGGCTATTCGTTCCACTCGACACGAGTGGAAGTGTAAAGTGTTCCATCCGGCCGGCACCATTGTCCGATGAATAATAAATTAACGAGAGCCTAGATTATCGGTAGTTCTGAATTACACCCTACCCCCCTGGGGGAATTATTGAACTTTTATCGGCAAGATGTAGATAGAGACAGCAAACGACGGCGACGACGGAGAACGGGGGATAAAAGAGAAACGGACCAGCGGTAGAAGAAGGAATTGAGAAACGGGCAAGAATAGGAAATGAAAGTGGGTCCTTCGTAGGGAGACGGTTGGCAATTCGCCGATCCGATAAACTCAATCAGCTTACTCATCTACCTACGTGTAGCTGCGCGTCTACTAATGATCCTTAAATCCAGCCAATCTCAATTGAGCTTCCCTTGTGCCCTGATTGCAGCCTGTGCCGTTACAACATCGCGACGATGTTTCGAATCGTAATCGGGCGTTGGATGCTACTTCAATCCAATTTTTTCTGATCGTGATACACCTTACGGAAACGTTGAACCGTGCGAAACGGGAGCAAAATGTGCGTCGTCATTTAAGATAAACGTGTTAAATATTGCAACAATATGGGTAGATTTAGGGGAAAGGTTCTAAAATGATCACTTTAAGGCGTAATTTATATAAAAAATACAAATGGTTCGACACACGTTTTCAATTCTCGTCGAACTTCTCAGATTAGAATGACTACGATTTACGTAATGCCAAAGTTCAGACTAAATCTTAGTGAAATGTAATTTTTTGTACTTCAAATGTAATGATTATAGGTTTCATATAGAACGGCGTTATATTTTTATTGGATAAATAACTGTGATGCGGAACAATTTTCCATATAACGCGATACGCGTTACGAAAACGTACCAGCGTGTAATTAATTTCGGTTTCACTGGATCGTTGCAATAAGCAATTACTCGATCATGCGCGTGAAATGAACGAGTTTCACGCTGGGTATAATTAACTCTGCAACGACCGGCTTAAAATCATAACGTCAGTGATTCCGATCACAAAATCAGCGAGAACTGTTCGAGTGCCTTCAGAACATTCTTACAAAAGTTATCCGTAGAACCATTCGTCCGTTCACAATTTTTTAGTTGTTTCTTAATTTTTTATACTAACAAGGGAACTGCGATAACTTGAAAATTACGATTTTTCAAATTCAAAAATTTGAAATATCACGTAATTTCTTTTTGTTACTTTTTGGTTCTTCAGGGTGAAAAAACGACTTGAACCCTTGAAAACACTAGTGGTGTAAATCAATAAGTATCCTTTTGTGATATTTAGAGATTTAGAAAAATCACATTTATTGAAAATTCCCACAATAAAATGCACAATAACATAGAAGACTTTTAAGATATTGACAAGTTTAGAAAAATCTCGTAAACTCGTAAGCGGATACATACATATACTCATTGTGAGTATGATCATTATGTGTATGATGACATCATAATTGAGTTTCGTGAATATGCTCAGTATACTGACTATATCCGGATAAATATGTTGATAGAGATCAATATCGACTCATATTAAGATGTCTCAACACCCCCTTCGGAGTAATTACTGAAAGTAGATGTGTACACATTATTTATGCATAAGATAGAAAAAGATTGGAGCTATCTTCCTACGATGTTAACTAAAATGCATAAAAAATTGACTTACACGATTAATGCTTTCAAGGGTTCACTTAAAGGTTAATATGTGTTTTTCTATTTTCCTGTATATCTTGGAAACTATAGCAAATATAACAAAAATTGTTATAATGAAACTTTAATATTTTCTTATGCTCTATGAAACTTTCTAATGAAATTCTTACACATTTTTTTAGTTACTTAACCAATCAATTTTTAAGACACATTAATCTTTAAGTGGTGTTTTCACCCTGAAGAACCAACAAATAGATAAAAGGAAAAATTGCCTGGTATTTCTATCGAGATCAGTCACAAATCTACAAAGTTACAAAAAAATCGAAACTTTCGGATTACCGAAGTTCCCTTGTAAGAATGATACTATTAACTACATAGGGTAGATGTCCTAACTATTGCCATTATAAGATTATAGCATAATTTCATTTAATCGTTTTACGCGTTGTTTAACCTAAACTAGTGTCTCTATACCTGTCATTTCAAAAATTAAAGTAATTCTTACATACTTTAACAATTAATTTCGTACAATTGATATAGGTTGAATAATAAAATTACAACCCTTTCTTTAGCATGATTTCGCCATGATTTCCTACTTGCGTAATCATGTTTTGGACCCTCAAATTGCACTTTAATTTTTCAACATTAATTTTTAAATACCAAGTACACATAAGTACAGGTATTTCTTTATTTATATGTAAATCAGAGTGCCAATTTAATAATTACATTTTTTGTGCACAATTCTTTATACGTTACGTTTTTAATAAATAAAATAAATAACGTGTCAGTATTAGGGACCCTGGCAGTAATTGGAACACTTACCCCAGTACTGGAATGCTAAGAAACAACAATTCTGTACCAGCGACCATATATTGTATTCCATAATACAATAGGTACTCTACATGTTACAATAAACATCCACACTCTACTTTTCCTTCAGGTCATCAATGTAACGCATCAGCATGTAATATTGTGAGGATGAACCATTCTGAAACCCTTCAATTCTAAAACGTCCATAATCATCAAATATTCCAATCGCATTGAAAATTTCCACCAAAGATCCTAACCAACTTACACCCCTAGCTTCGATAAGACCTGTTACTGCCGGTTGCTGATACGGGGCAATTTATTGTCCGGATATCAGTGCACGGTTTGTCACAGACATAGAGACAAGAGGCCCAGTGTCAGTACCGGGGATATGTATAAGATCACTGGTCGGGAGCTTAGGAGGGATGACCGGTTGGCTCTATAGAGACACGCCTACGTCACCGCTTATAATGCACCTTCCAGCAGAATCTCTACACATCCCTGTGAGCCTCGCACGACGAACGTTGGAAGGACGTTCTAATTTTGATTAGGCGCGAACCAACCGATCCATTTGTTTCCATTCGAGCGCCACTGTCCCACGGACAATTCGTCCTGAGATTGAATGTGCCTGAAACACCGAGTGGTCACCGTGAATCGTCGTGATTAACGGTTCCTTAAGCGCCGCTGCATGCCGGTCCTATACGGTCGATGACCAAGTCCAATATCCTGGATGATACACACGCCAGCATCATCTAAGGGGGCCACGCCTGTGTGCCGTTTCTGACGCCAGCCAGATCTAGGCACAAACTCTAATACGGCTCTGAAGCCTGATATCCTCGGCGCAAGATTTACCGGGAACTACGAGCTACCGAATTCACGCGCGATCTGTTTATGCGTTTGCGGGGAACCCCGATGCGGGCGCGGTTAATAGGGACGCACAGAAATACACGTACATGTACACACACGACGGCGTTTACGGTCGAATTGATCTTTAGGCGGATAAGTTGCTTGACTCGATTTGGTTACGTTGGTATATCTGAGTACGCGTCGAACGTAAAGGACACAGAGCTAGGGTATCGAATCTCACGATTTTCTTTGGTAACACGATTTGCCTGAAAAGTTTTCGAATTGAGGTTAAAACAGCAACGTTTTGTATGATATTCATGCTTTTCATCAACAATTATTGAACGTGGTTTGTTTTTGAAGTGATATATTGTTTATGATAATTATATTAGGTTGATAAGAAATTAATGTCCGTTTGCGAACCTTGATGCTTAATTTTGAGATAGCAGTTCGATTTATTCTGTTTGTTTTGTAAGAGTATTTTACAGTGCAGATGTTGCTCTATATGCTGCTAAATATGGTTTTACAGTTAATTTGTGATCACATCAGACTATTGACTTCAAGGTGGACATGAAGCAAATTTGTATAATTCTGTTATACGAGCACAAACGTGGTTATAAAGCTGAGGCAACGACTTGTAATTTTAACGATGCGTTTGGAAAAGATACCGTCAATGAACGTGCAGTGCAATATTGGTTCAAAAAGTTCGAAACGGAAATGAGAGAGCCTTGAAAGTGAAAAAGGTTACGGACGACCTTTTGTCGTTGACAACAATACACTTACAACAGAGGTACATAGGCGAAAATTACCCAACTGTTATTGATCACCTGAGACAGCTAGGGAAGTAGAGAAAGCTCTGAGGTTTTAAAGATAAATTTTGAAAACCGACATTAATTTCTTATTAACCTCATACACACACTGAAAATAGCTCTGGTAATTAATCTTCTAAATGGTAGAGAAAGTAGTTGTCGAAGCCCTGTGAAGATGAAAATGATTTTAGATTGTTGTTTCTTAGTCTTCGGTTCCAATTTGGTAACTGGAATTAGTTTGAAATAGCTCAATTAAATGAATACGGTGAATAATCGAACTGTGAGTTTTGAAACCGAAATATTGTGTGAACTTATGACTCGTGAAGACAAAAGTTTTGGCCGTCGCCCTTTCTATCTTGAATAAGAATTATCAGAGCCATGTCTAGAATTTCTGTAACATAGGGGGAACAGTCAATCTGTTCCCAGGAATTTAAGAATTAATTTTGAGTAATTTAGTGATTCTAATCCTGAATATTTTTCTTTAGTTCGCTCTAGCTTTCGAGATATGCATATGTCTTAAATATTTATGCCGAATAATGAAAATACATGAAAAATATCAATTTCTATGATTGTGAATTAATTTTATTTATAAAATGATATAAGAAGAGATAGGACAATTACATAGAAAGTATTAGATATATATACACAGTCACTTTCATAAAATTCACTTCTGTAATAAAATAAAATCACTTATTTTATTCTTTACTTTAAAAATCACTAACCCGAAAGTAAACAAAATTCACAAGAGGGTTTTGAGAAGAGGATGGAGAACAAAAAAGGAGAAATAATAGGTACTTCTATCGTCAAAAACGTTAAATTTCAAGAAACACGTTATTGAAAGCGAGAAAGTATACCCCACGTAAAGGTTGCACCATTATTCTACCGACTGACAAACTATTTCTCCATCGCAGGAACGAACGGCAAGAAGGAATCACGGCAAACGCAGACAAAATTAAAAGACACGATCCACGGGGTCGAGGTATTAGGGTTCCGTTTGATTACAAACGCGCGGCCATCGTAGCCGCCGGTCCAGACGATGGTGGTGGACGAGCAAAAAATTTGCGCAACCGGTCCGCAATTTACTAAATGCGCGCCTTACCCGCGGGCATTTGCATACTCCGAAACGAAACAATTACTCGAAAATGGATACTGCGGCAGTCTGCGCGAAGGCTGATGCTAATACAACCCCGCGGTCGGGCGCGTCGAATCGCGGACCCCTAGCGCGCAACAGGAATAGGAAAAAGACGATATCGTTCCATTAGCCAGGAATTGCAACAGCGGCGGACCATTACTTAAGTGGAAAAAGACAGAAGGAACGGGAGGGGGGGAGGGACGAAAGGTGTGTGGTTCGCTGGTTTTCACGACGGTGCCCCGGAACAATCGTTTTTCGAGGAACCGAAACTTGGAGCGGACGACGATTCTTCGACAGAGTGTAGGGCTCTACCCTGCTCTCCCACTCCTTTCAACCTTCCCACTCTTCCATCATGGTAACGTCATGAAAACAATGAGAGAAACGGTCCACGGTAATCCCACGGCAAAGCCAGTGCGGAACCCGGTCTCAGAAGTTACTTTCGAATGAAAATTTATGACCGTTACGGCGGAAAAGTGGGGACGAATGTGAATACCCCGGACCACGCAAACCGATAATCCGTTTTCGCTGATTTTCATGAGAATTTTGGTTATTCAGAGAGGATAGTGCACTTTAGGCGGTCCTAGTGCTGGCTGCTGGATGAACGCCAGATAAGAAAATTTCGGGAAGCATCGGTGTAATCGCTCGTGGCCTATTTTATGCGCAGCCTAGTTCAATAATTCATGATAGCAGTAACTGTTGTTAATTTCTTAGCTGGGAATGACGAGTATATTCGTTATTAAGAAATGACCATTTTTTTTTTATGTAATTATGAGTATACTCATGCCAGAAAAGCAATTACCATTTGTTAGTTACGTTAAAATTTTTGTGATAACTAAAACATGTTTGTAAGTTTGAGATATTTTGGAATATTTTGAGACTACTTGATTAGACTAATTTTTTTTATGTTGCTTTTCTACATAATTTTTTTTAGTAAGAAAATTATGGATGTTTAGGTTTTATAAATAATATAAACAAATTTAAACAATAAAGTTTAATTGAATTTTACAGCATCTGCACACTCTGTGTTTGACGAATATACTAACCATACCGTCGTTCTAGCGACCCAATGTGGATACACACTTTAAAAAACGGCATCGCAGCTAAGAGGTTGAAAAGTCCGAATATTGTGGTAAATTCAATTGCAAATGTCTTGATACTTTTAATGAAATTTTAAAGCGTTAGCGAATTTCCATTTCTTCTCAATATAAAGTTTCATGATGACTGGAATATATAGGGTGTCATGTAAATGGTGGTACAACCGAGTGGGGGGTGAAAAAGTAAGTCGAAATATGGAATAAAATTTTTCCATTTGAGACTTTATTTTGAAGAAAATCGTCTTTGAAAATTAATCTAAAACGCGTGCATTCATGTGGTATTTCTGTCGAGTATTGTGGTCGATTTTCTGGAAAATAAAATCCCAAAGGAAAACATTATGTTCTACATTTTCAACATATTTTTTCATGCAGAATCACACCCTACCCGATTGTGTCACCAGTTACATGGCACCCTGTATTATACAGTATATTATAAGAGTTAATTCGTTATGCAAAGATAAATCAAGTGTAAAGTAACATTTTTTTATCCTAAGGTTCCGAGATAAATGAATTTGAAAATCTGCCGGATACGTGTGCAATGGAATAGAATTTGCGTGGAGTACCTGTTCGTTGCACTCCGTTTCTACAAATTGCTACCACGAATACAGTGGATAAATGTTGAAGACTGCTTTTTTGAAAACTAAGCCACTGATGAAAAAATTTTGTTCCACACTTTCGATTTATTTTTTCATAAGGAATCACCTCCTATCCACTTATACGATTCTTTCGGCCACATCCTGTATACATATACTCACTAATTTTCACTTCTGTAGGAAAGAGCGTTAAAATCAAATTTGATTCTGTTCATGTTTATATGTACATACTATACATGATGATAGCTTGTTTATAAATGCATGTAGACTGAAGTTGTAAATCACGAAATTACGGCAACGTCTATTTGAAAATTTGATCGTTATGTGATACCTTTTTCGTAATCAGAAGTTAATTTCCAATTTTCGAAGAAATCTCATTATCCTCTACAAACAATGCAATAGGAAATGAAATGAGGCTATCTGAAATTAATTGTATTATAAGACGCAATTTATTTCGCAATCATCTCTAACTAGATATTAATTCCCTCGATTGTCATTTCATTACCATTTCCATAATAGACAACTCATTAAACGTTGCGCTTCATTTTGTCCCCTAGGAGGCAATTAACGTCAATGTTCCTTCACGTTATGTGCATCAACCACAATTTGCAACGAACGTTTCTAGAATTATTTGTTCATAATATTACAAAAACCCATCAATTCTATGCACACATTGTAAACCTCCAATTCAACTAGTAGTTAATTTTGCATTGAATTGACGCTCAGATTAATTGTAAAATGACGATTGATTAGATGCACTGAATAAGTTCAACGTTTCACGAGTTGCATATATAAGTTTAGATGTTTATTTAATTGTTTATTATGAAGAAAATTTGAGAAACTATTTAACTAAGTTTATCTGCTGTGTCATTAATATTGATTATACATATAGAGCCCAGTAGTAATTACGCATTATTTGCATTTTTTTTCATTTTTATCACATTTCTACTGTTAAAATGAAATAAATGTAAGAAGACTCACACATACGTTACTTTTAAGTGGTTTAAGTGGTCATCAGCGTATCGTTTGACAATAATAGAATTACCACATGTTTCTGTGTTTATGACAACCTTAACTTTAATTACAGTAAAGTTTTCACTACTAGTTTTTTATATTTTTGTCACTTTCCTTGCATTTTCGTGCGTTCTTATAAATACTACCCCCGGGAAAATATATTCAATTGAATATGTTAACGCTGTGGGTAATAATGGCCCCTTTAATAATATTTTTCTTAAATAAAAATGATCTATCCATTCTATTTCCTTGATTATCAGCAAAAGCATCTTTCACCTCCAACACGTGAATAATTCGTCCAACAAACGTGCAATTTATTCGATCAAACACTTTTTGCCCAGGGTCAGTATTTACAAAGGAAGGTTTCGAACCCAAAAATTCTGATTTTAATGAAACTTCGCATGAATGTAGAGCATATTGAACTATCATGACGGTGAGCGGCGTTTCCTCTTGCGACGGCATCCTGAATTTACGTTATTATTAATAACATTGAAAATTCGATTTGGCATGTTATTACTACACTAAAACTTTATACCACTACTAAAAATTTATACTAACACTAAAAATGTATAAAATTTATATGCTTTCATAATTCAATAAATCATTGATAAATGCACATTTTTTGCATGCAATGACTATCTCTGTCTCTTACGGTTAAGAATTTATATGTAAAATAACAAAAAAATAATTCTGCTCATATATGACGCATCGTAGAAAATTTTCCTTCCAGTGGCGTAATGGATCATAAAAAACCGAACAATTTCTGTATTTACAGTTTTGTATATCAAAAAAACAAAGAAACGCGAAAACGTTGAGAGCTGATTTCACCCCTTCAGAGTGAAAACGGGCACGAAAGAAACATTGCTCTAAGAATAGTTCAGTATGCTCTACATACATGCGAAGTTTCATTAAAATCAGAACATTGGAGTTCGGAAACTTCCCTTGTTAGCAGAAAACGCCACCCACTTTCTGACCGCCAATCAGTTTCTACCACTTCAGGGAGCGCATACCTACAATTTTATATCTTGAAAGGAATCAACTCGACGGAATCTCTCATTGACTACGCAGAGGGATTACAACAATGCTGCGATGTTGCACAATTTCTCCCGTAAACACCGGCGATATTTCAGGAAGCTCCGCGAAGGAGTGAGATAATTTTCTTGGATGCCTCGGCTGATTGAACTATGGGGGTGTGAGGCACAGGGCCGTTCCTGGGTTGATGGCCGCCCGGGTGCAAAAACTGTATCGCCGCCCTTATTAATTTAATATTATCTAATTAAGAATTTAATATGCAGTCTTATTTTTATATCTATATATATATACATAGTTCTTTAATATTTGCCATTCAAAAGGAATATTTCATAATTTTTATTTTCATAAACTGAATCAAAGATCCTTAAAAAAGATGGTATTATTTAAAATTAATATTTTATTCCACATATAAGTACAAAACTAACGTATAGTGTTTGTAATAATGATATTATGGTTGATGAATATCGACAATTAATTACTTACACGAATTTAATCCAATAAATATGGTTTAAATATTTTATGCTATTGTGAACTGTCCATAAAGATAGTTCATTCTGATTACGAAATACTGTTACAAACATTATAAATAAAATTAATTTGATCGCATTCTATTTGTTTAAAATTGTTATAATCATAAAAAATTTGGATTATTATTTTTACTAGCCAAAATTGTACATATAATAAACGATCTGGGGCCGCCCGTGAGTTTGGCCGAACAGGTGTGAGGGCACCTTCTGTACCCCCGCCAGGAACGGCTCTGGTGGGGCAGGCAGCCCGAGCACAGCCTCAAGAATGATTATGAATCTTGTGGAGAGGTATCCCCGTTGCTAGCACGCGGTAAGTTTTTCCCTTTCACCCTTCGGCGCAGGGGTAGAGGGCTGCTGGGAGCGTGTAAGTGCGCGCACGAAGTGGAAAAGCCCGGGTGACAGATGCGAGACATTTAGCAGCGGCCCCTGATGCCGCGGAACGGCCTGTCTGCCGCTTAATCAATCTAAGGCGTCGGAACGTATTACGAGCGCAATTCCGGCGAGCCTCTGGTAATGCGAATTCACGAACGCCGCGGAACCACTACCCCCGACATCCCTCGGTGTCGGCGGGCAACGCCGATATTTTGAAAGTTTCGGGCGCCACCGGGTGTGTGGCGCTCACACGTGCAGGGAACAGGTGGAAAACCGGTGTGCATGCATAAACGGGGAACTGCCGGGAGTGGCATACGTTAATGAAAATCTGGCCTGGACACGCGTTATTTTGTGAATAGTCTGTTTGAAATAGAAAGCTGTACTCTACAGAAACTAGTCGCTGGATGTATTATGTCGGTGCTTGGGAAATGTTGTTTTTCCGGCGCTTTAGTTTGCTCGATTAATAACGTCTATTAAATTTTGTTCGACCTTCTATTGTTTTAAATCATAGTAACATTTAGAGGACGAGCAGCTGTTTGTATGGAATTTTATATTTTTGAGTTAGAACAACGAGCGATCCCTCAGGAGATTAAAAATAGACTTCCCGTCTTCTATGGATTAAGGCCCCTTTCCTCTTTAGTGGCCCGAAAAAAGATGATATTTAGTCATTTTTGTAAAGAATGCACACAAGATATAAGAAAAATTTCCTGGTTATTATTTACTACACACTTAAATACAAAAAATTTTTGTTTCAATATTCGTGCAACGTAGGAAATTATAGGTGGTACTAATCGTGCTGATCCTAAATTGCACTGTACAAACAGTGCCCACGATATTTCGATGTAGAGTAGTACGCAATCAAAATTTCAGAAAGATTATTGAATGTTACTCCAACGTTTTCATGTTTCTGTGAACATTGTACGAGTATTATTGTAGATATATTTGATATAGAGAAGAATGTAGTCATTATTTTATTCATATATTCTACAAGTATTAACATTTCTTCTGTATGTTATATCTGTATGTATGTATCATTTGTTATGTATGTTCTCCTTCGATATTAATATCAAATATGTTGAAAGTAAAGTGTTTGTAATAGATAGAAAATATTATTTTAATAAAACATGGAATTATAATATGATCTTTCTGCCGGGTGAATAATAAATGAAAATGGTGGACTGTTAAAGCAGTTGCCACTATGAATCTATACATAGATGAAGCAAGTATTAGCTTTATTTATTCAAGGGTTCTAACCCTCAGTCCATATACAGGGTCCGTTCCCCAAACGTGGTTGCTAACTAAGATATTATTATTAATGTATGATCCTCTAGAAGTAACCCTTAAACGGTCCTTTATAAGTGGGTTCTAGATGCTAAGTACTGCAAGTGTACCGCTAATTGACTTTGCGGTTGTGGGAGTTGCAGAATGTATGTAACGTTCACTAACTCCAATGAAATCCACTTTCATAGACAATTTCGCAATATTTGTTTAAAGACACAGGAATTCCCTTGATACCTAAAAGCTTCAAATAATTCTTATAGCGATTCTTATATGTACATACCAGTTATTTAATATGTATTGTTCCTTGATATTTTTAACGAACCATAACTAATATTTTTACTTAAATCGCGTGAGGGTGTCAGTTTCATAACAAATCTAATAATTTATACAATGTGTGGATTCAGAGAATCAACTTATTAAATCTAATAAATTAGTTTTTAATAATTGATACGTTCACCACAAGAAACCACTACATACCAATTAAAATTGCAGAAAATCCCTTTAACAATTTATAATAATTCTTCTATATTCAATACTGTATTATTATACAATCAACGAAATGTTTTATCTGAAATGTTAACTTTATCAAACGTTTACACTATTATTTGACATTTGTTGAAACACCATGAAGCAAGGCACAGAATAATATAGGTCGACCAGGTATAGGAACCAGAAAAAATAATTAATGTTAACCTACGTAAGTATACATGGTGTCTCAGCTAACTAGATTACCTCGAATGATTTAACAGTACACTTTATGAAAATTTTGGGGCATGAAACTTAAATGGTATCAAGGGGCACATCTTATAAGGTACGTGCTTTTTTTGTTGGTGGAGGCATTTCAGAGATTTCAAGGATACCTTGATTTTTTTTAACGGAATGACCTATTTTGTGTACCGTAGATCAATAGAGTATCAAATTCTGAGTAAAAATGTTTTGACCTTCATACGTCCTAAACCTCATAGTTAACGAGATATTCACAAAACAATTGTTAATATTTACTTACTATTTGCAAGCTATAGATAGGTGCTCGAACTGATGCCCCTCAACTTCAGTACAGCGACCTTAGTACAGTGATTATTTTGTAAATATGTTGTTAACTATTAGGTTTAAGACGTATGAAGGCCAACACATTTTTACTCAGAATTTGATACTCTATCGATCTATGGTACAAAAATAGGTAATTCCTTTAAAAAAATCAAGGTGACCTTGAAATCTTTAAACTGCCTCCACCCACAAAAAAGACACGTACCTTATAAGATGTGTCCCTTCATGCCATTTAAGTTCCACGCCTCAAAATTTTCTAAAAGTGTACATTATTCGAGGTGAACAAGCTAGCTGAGACACCCTGTATAATAAAAATGTACGTTCGAAATTGATAACTGTTTACCGTAATGGGTAGA
This sequence comes from Dufourea novaeangliae, assembly GCF_001272555.1. Classification (NCBI taxonomy): domain Eukaryota; kingdom Metazoa; phylum Arthropoda; class Insecta; order Hymenoptera; family Halictidae; genus Dufourea; species Dufourea novaeangliae. The sequence continues at coordinate 3,570,049 of NW_015374014.1, read as the reverse complement.
GTTTTAGAATGTCGTGTAACATCTCTCTACCCGTACAACGATGGGAATAAATGTTTCAGCTCCGTGTTCCGCTCCGATCCAATTGCAACGTTAATTTCACAAACTCCGACGGCGATGTTTTTAATTTACGTACGCACAGAAACACGCGGGGTCGGTCGCTTCGTTCAACGCTGTCTGCGCTTGGAATAAAAATTTCGCGTGGTGAAATACGCGCCACTGAATACTTCGGTCCACTGATTTCCCGAGCAGATTCGTCACGCGTAGTATCTAGTCGTATTTTCATAAAGATGCCAAAAAAAACTTGGTTTCATTTGCACAGAATGGGCGAACGTCTGCGCGAAATGTTGCGGTAAATGGTAATTTCGCGGTGAAAGATAAAGAGACGCGGACAACGTTCCGTTTTGTATGATTAAACAGCAAATTTAATGAACGAAATGCGAATAGAATTGAAAACACTTGACGCTGCACTATGAGTAATTTTTTCGATTTACACGTTTGTAGACAATAGTAAAAAAAGAAATTTGAATTTAAAGGGTACATATGTTATTTATTCTATTAATAGTATTACGTTGTTGCGCATGAAATGAACTTTTTATTACCGGCTCTTGATATTATGTTGGTTATTATGCCAATTTTATTAGACGATGTAAGATTAAATAAACTCTACATGTTTTTCTCTGAAATACAAGGGTTACATTCATGTTATGTTGATTATACAGGGTGTCACACGATAATTGCCGTTTCATAGAATTACTGAACGGTAGGAGAAAGGACAAAAATGTAAGCAGACTTTTATCAGTCAACAATGTTTTTACCTTCAGTTTTTCAAGATCATACTAAGGGTGTCGTGTATCTTTTAAGTGAAGTGCTATATTTTTATCAAGGTCATTTCAAAGACATAGGATCAAATTGTTTTTTTTTTCTATACTTTCATAGTATCAAAACAAAAGGTATTATATTTAAAAAAAACACGAGGTGACCTTAGTATGAACTTGAAAAATCGAAGGAAAACAATTTTCTCTTCACGGTGAGATACTGCGCCAAAATGATGATAAAAGTCTTCTTACAGTTTTGTCCTATCACTTACAGTTCAGTCGTTTCATCAAACTGCACTTATCATGGGACACTTTGTATAATTCTTATACTGAACTTGAAGATGACTGTTCGAAGACACTTTTGGCCGTCATCGTTTCGCCGAATGTTGTCATCAATAAATAGTATTTTTTAGCATATATTTAGATGTATCTTTATGAAGATTATTTATGAATTTGGTTTAAATGTCCATCATTTAATAGGTTTCGAGGTAATGACCGAATTTAACTAACTTATGAGAATAATTCTCTCCCTTAATTAATTTTAGTATTTGACATGATTGATTCTATAGTAATGGTAGAGAGTACAATGACACGAGTAGAGTATGCTGTGTAATTTTGCAATAAAGAAAGTAGATGTGTTAATGATTGTCATTCATGAAAGTAACGTTAGTACCTATATCTATCAGTAAAATCGCTCATGTCATATACAACGATCTAATATTATATTTTTGTTTCCTACATTAATCGTATACATGCAGTTATTACTTTCGTGGTAAAAATATTCGAGAATATGAAATTTAAACTATTTTTGTCAGCGCAATCATATTAATTATACTACTGCAAATAGTCGTCAGTTCAAAACTGTATCAATATTTAATCATAGCAAGTATGAAACTGCAATGGATGTTCAATTTTGACTGATTCGAAGAATGATTTTGGAGATGTCTTGTATATAAAAGAAATACATTCTTAATATTTTAAATAAATCGTCCTGAAAGTCATCTTTGCTTCAATCTTTATAAATTGCTTGCACAAATACATATTTTTGTCCATAATTCCATTTATTATATGCAAATTTCCGATTTCGCATGCAGCCTTGCATCCTCAATCTAAGACGCTACCATTGCCGAATTGAAATTCGTGAACTGTTGGTGGAATATTTTCCTTATTCAATTCCTCTACTTTTTTGCCCCATAGGTACTTTCTTTCGTTCATCGAATCTTCACACATTGAATTTATTTTCATCCAAAAGTATCACGTTATTCAAAAATTCTGCGAGTTGGTTTACATAACTTCTTGCAAATTAGCGTCTATTTTCTCTATTACCTTTCGAAATGTATAGTTCTCTTCTATATAGCGACACGAACACGCAATCCATGGTTTTTAAGCTTGTCACTTATTGTTTTCGATATAGCAGTCGTTCCTTGTAATTTGGATGCATTTCTAGTGCCACTTTCGAATTAATTAATTTTCATTTTCTGTAGAATCCTTCCGTCTCGCGCAATTGATTTTAATGTCTTACAAGATCGACGATCCTTTTTAACAGTTTGTATTTTTTTATATTTGGTTGTAATACATTATATTCATATAATACATGACTTCTGCCTACTGTACGTCCAATTTCCAGCCAAATAGATTGCCATACATGATGTTAATATCTGAATCCTTTTTTCCCAATGATATTCTTTACCATATTTATTTCATATTTCCTAATAAAATAATAATCCCCATTGAAGACATACCTACCTTCACTAAATTCGTGAATTATCGCAGGATATATTAATCAAACCGGTTTTTAATTGGAAGCTGTACAGAAAAAAAATATTGTCAATTAACATCCAGAGCCCATGATGTGTCAATTTTTTTTCAGACATTAGATGAAGATAGTTTATACTCGTATTTTAATTGTGTCTCAGTATACACTTACCTAAATTGTACAATATATTGATATGTACAATACATAAAAGAAATTCAAAATCCGTCATTTTGACGGGTTTCGTTGTTCTAGCGTTAATCCCTTAAGCGGCCAGAGCGGTTTCATCCACGTTAGTTTATGCTTTCGTGTACAATTTGACGTCACAAAAATGGCAATCATGTCTATTCATTTTAATAATATACTCTTTCTATTTTCAACTAAGTTTGAAAATTGTAATTTTGTGTTCAGCTTTTGATTATCAAATGCTACACAACGCGAAAATTCTTTCCCCGCTTAAGTGTTTAATTCTTACCTCTCTAATTCCAAAGAATTCTGCCATCGACAATTCTGCTGAATATTGTCAAAGCTTCAAATTATAAAGTCACAGAAAGGACGAATTTCTCAATTTCCATAAAACACAACTATTTCGTTTTTCGAATCCGTCAAGATATCGTAAATACTTTTAAACTTCCGACTGTAAGTATTTTGAGAGACTGAAAAGATATAAATGTAACATGAAATACAGCGCAGTGACTTTTTTTATTTACCATGGCCTCTATGCTCTCGGTTCTTCTGAAGGAAACGAGCAATCGGAGGTGTATACCGCGTGTAACGACGGCACCTAAAAGAAAATAACTTTGGGAATTCTGAAGGGGTGCCCGCGCGGAAGCTAGAAGAGCGCTCGTTAGGTGCATTTTAACGCTATCAGAAATTCCTTCGTGCCGCGCGGAAAGGTCGCCTCCTTTCATCGAGCCAGACACCCGGAGCAATGAATTTACACAGTATTTCGTTTCCGAGTTTTAATCTCGTTTCGCTCAATTTCACCTTTACCCGAGGGCCTTGCCTTCTTAAGTCGCGTTAATGAGTGAACGTGCTTCAAAGCATGGCCCGGATCCGCGGTATGCATTTTATGCCGAAGAAGAGGCCCGACATTCGTGCAATTACGGCTTGTTGAGTTCAATAAATCAGGGACAATTGTCCTGGAACCGTCGAGAATAGGAACGATTTCCGACATTTTTGGTGATCGAATTCATTATCGTTTCGATTTCCTGATACGGGAAGACGAGGGAATGATTTCTACGAATAGAGTCATTCTATTGAATATTAAAACTGCATTTATCGAGCTGGTACATTGTTATTTTAAATTTGATTTAAACTGTTCAGCACCAGTGACAAATTTATTCATCTACCTGATCGCTCTTTTCGAATTTATAACGAACTTTTGATTCAGAGGGAACTTCCATCGACAAAGAGTTTCATTTCGAGGGTCACCGGTGAGATTCTCTCGAATTTAAACTTAACTCGGTCTGAAGTCGGGAGAGGTATTCATTGAAAGAAAGAATATTGTGACTCACGGAGAATTAGGTGGATGGGACTCCTGTATCGCGAACTAATTCATACACAAAGATGATTCCTGGTGTTTAGAATTGTTTCAGGTACGTCTAGACAGTTTTTTGAATTTACGCTGCGTTCAAACGGACTGCCATTTTCGAGATATTTATTCGCTTGCTACAGTATATCTACTTTCAGAAAACTTCGTTGAAGAATTGGGATACGACTAGGAAATAACAGTTCTGGAGACGTGGAACAGACTAGTCGTACCTGCTCTCAGTGGCATTAGGCACATCATAAGGTAAAGAATACCGATTTTTATGCAAATCCATTAAAGTTGCCAATTTTTGCCAGCTGTTTGGGAGAAAGGACCACTGTGCAACGTCTCATTGGAGGGAGATTAGAAAATTTAGGTTTAAGATATATTTTTAACTAGTTTTTTTTTTAAACAGCAGATAATAAATTTTTTTGTATACCTATATAATTATATGTTAAAAACTGAACAATTTTTGTTTCCAACATTTTTTGGTACGACGGATTAGTTAACACGTAATCGTTAAAACATACAAGTGCTTCGAGCGGCGAACTTTGACAGGCTGTTTCACCCATGCAAACTGTTTTTTAGCAAAAACAAAAAATGTGTGTTCAATAATTTTCATTTCTCTACTAATTCTATTTACTATCAATAGGTATAAAATGATCCCCGGCGATTATTTTATACGCATACATTACAAAATGATTCTTAAGTATGTCTTCAAAGAAATATGAATAAAAAATATAATTGATCACGTAACTAAATTTTATTTAAGCCAATGATAAGATCGATAAACTAACTTACAAAAACTACTTTACTTTTATTTAAATACTGAGTATTTGTATTTTTTATATCTATTACGCCTTAAAGGGATCGTTTTAGATACCTTCCCCATGTGAAGATTTAATAAAAAATAATTACATCGACTGAGAAACTGGGAGATTACTTTCGCAATGGTAGTGTTATACACATGGAGTTCAAGGATCGCCTTTGTGCGAATAACAGTCAGTTCCACTATTATAGATGATCCCATTTTAAATGCAGAGCCACGAGCAGTGCAGCAATCTGGGCGCAAAGCTCGTAAAACGGAAACGTTGTTCTTTTGTAGTTGGGTTAATTTAGAGTCGTTTCGCGGAAGCACTTCGGAAAACAGACGTTTGCGAACAAGGCAACTATTCGCCGGTGTTTGAATTCTGTTCAAACTGGGGATGAATTTCGTTACGGGGATGCCGGTGCACGATGTATTACAAAGTAACGATACCTCTCTTGTTAGGAATCTCGTGCGTCCCGTATAGAATTGATCAGACCTCTACTGTTTCGTAGCCGTTTTCTGCCCGAGCATTGTTCTGTGGTGCCGTGTGCTTGCAAACGTGTAGTCAGCTCGTTAACGCAAAAGGAAATCGATCTCTGTAAATTCTTCAGAATTTCTACACTTAACCTAAAGCACTCGTTATCGGTATCAGCAGCAAACTGAAGATTTTGTGCATTTATAACAAAGCACAGTTCAACCCTTGTGTAAGCAACCGGGTACACGGGTATTCAGGTACGCATTTCTAAATTTCGTTTCACAATATTTTATGTTCTTATCTAAAACAGAACTTGGTATATTATTGAAAGGGAAAACTAACAGTTTCGGAAAACTATGAAAGTAAAATTATCTATGTTTATCTAATCTGTCAAAATAGAAGTATTCCGATTGCTCAATAACTGTGAATATTTTGGCCGCCTACACGAGGGTTAATGGAAGCTTCAGTATTATTTCAATTGAGTTTCAATTAAATAAAATTGAATATTTAAAGGTTATAATCGACCAATTGATAAAAACATGGCGTGTACCATTTAAAGAAAGGGAAATCACATTAATTCACTTAGTTTCTTGTATATTTTTCTCCATAATAAAGTTCACACAAGAATATGCCAGGATTTCTAAAATAACCTGATATTTACATGCTAAATAGATTTGACTATACTTTCAATAACCACTCACAATCTAACAGCTTCAAATATCAAACCCATCCGACGTTCACTTTTCCGACACTTATTCCAGAAAATGACACGCAACAAAAACACCACCTTTTCATTTATTTAAAAGTAGAATATCAAAAGCAGAGGGAAAATGTGCATACCCAGAAAACAAAGCTGTCCACCGACCACGAAAAACAAGGGCGCAGAGAACGCGCATAGTAAGTTCAACATGCATTACTTATCCCTGCCCTATTTTCTATATCGGTGGAGCTCACCATCCAGAGCACGTTCAAACGACAGCGACGTCAAATCCATGAAAAAAGACGGGTCACGAGTTTAAGATGGACATCGCGAGCGAATGGAACGGGTGTACGAGAGAGAATGAGAAAGAGAGAGAGAAAGGGTTGTCGAGAGGTGAGTTCGAGTTAGTTCGACGCTGCGCGAAAATGAATTGAATAATTTAGCGGGTTGGAACGAAAAGGGATGAAACGGGGTAAGCCCGAACGTGTGTTCGTGGAGAGCCTCCGAAAATACCGTGGATGAGGTATCCATGTAAGGTTTCATCTCGTCCCGTGTGTCTTTTCGACGACGCTTCTCAGCCGTTTTTCTGCCCCGTTTTCCGTCGCGCTAGATACACCCCCGACGTCGGAAAATAATTCGCACGTTGACGTGCACGTGACGAACACCTGGCCCCACGTCTTCTTTCTTCGAGAATCCCGTCAGTGATTCTGTTTGACATCGTGTGCCATGGCTTCATGAGCCTGATGAATATTCCATTAAGCGGCACGTGTCGTACACACTCCGCGATCCCTCTTATATTTAACTACATATACTTCGGAGGTCAATAGATTCAAGACTTTCAAATTAGATTAAAATAGAGGGAATTTCGCAGTGTAAATATACTAAAAGAATCAGTTTTTATATAGTAAACGTTCAGGGTATTTGGGGATACTTATATCGAAACGAATAAAGTACCTTGAGTTACCAGTAATTTGGGGAATTTTTGCAATTGCACTGTTTTTCCTTTTATGGGGTATTGTGAATTTTATTGGGAGTCTTCTTCTTTTCTAGATTATTAGAAGAAATTCCGGGGAAGTGAGTAAAATTTGCAATACGTGTCATAATGTTGAAAATAGGTATTAGTCTTTGTATGTCATTTTTTCGTAACATATATAAATTATAAACTTAGGTTTTAGTATGTATAGTGACAATACTGGTATTCTCCTTGTCAGTACCAGAAATATTAGGATCAATAGATCCTACGCTGAAATGTCTGTCCATAAACTCTACTTACCTTCACTACCTACTTTTATAAATAAAATATTTATACGAATCATTCTCGAAACTTTATTACCACATGTTGTACACTCTTCTCTATACAGGGTGTAACAAACAGTCTGCCGGCCAAGTTCCCGCGGTAACGTTAGCTACTAATCGAAGCGCAAATAAGACTCGCGCTCTGATTGGTCGGGGTTTTTCCTTAATATCTCGTTAACAAAGCCTCGAATAAGATTTTTGCTAAAATAAAACTTGTTTCAAATCACCTCACGAGTCTCCCATTTCTGGGTCCTCCAATATTTTTATAACACCCTTTATAGCACAGACTCCATCACACTGTTCCCTACGGACGATGTCATCCGAAGGAAACTCGCCGGTTATTTAGTTCACTGTTTAATAAAGCTTCTTCGTTCGTTTATTAATGGGAAACCACACGTATCTCAGGAAGCTGCGACACGTCGTTCTCCCGATTCGTAAATTAACCATTAATCCCCATCTAACTTCTTCGCTGCTGTTCACGACGCTTCGAAATTCACGAGCGACCGGACCCGGTATATACGATCGCTACCGGTCTGTTTTATGCACGCGTTCCGAAACGGCTGTCAGTCGAAGTTTGGACGTGTCGGTCCGCTGTCGTCGACGGTTACGCTTGCAAAATCCAAGACGCAAAATCCTTCGTTCTCCCCACTTCCATTATACTGGTCAGGTTTCGACAATGGCCGACGGTTGTCGAGCGTTCCGTTCCTCGGAACCGGTTGAATTATGTATTTCGTTATCGTTGCAATAACAATTTGTCAGCGGGCGATACCGCGTGTCCAATCCCCGCGTCCGCATATAAACGCGCGGCGTTATACGCGAAGACCGCGTCAATGGTTCTGCTTTCGACCATCTATCTCTATCTCTCTCTCGCGCGCGCGTGCGTATAAGTTCGACCGCAGCTCGAATCGCGGTAATTGCTTCGTCGGTTATAATTGTGCACCTTTTCGGGGCTAATGTGCCACTTGACCGGGAAAAGCTGGACGGGGAACGATGGAGAAGCGCGGAGAGATTCGTGACTTTTATTCAGACGATTTGAAATGTAATCATGCGTAGTGGTGGGTAATCAAACAGGTCCGAATCTGGGTGTTAGCACAGACGAGATATAAGGATAGACCTAACATGCAATGTAATTTTCTGTCCCATGCTTTGGAGACGTCGGAAGCCCCCGTACCTTATTTCAGAATTCCATTCTTTGCTAGAGAAACCAGTGCAATAATGTATGTATGTATTGCTATGTGCAGTTACAGGTGTGTGTGTGTGTGTGTGTGCTGTGCGTTATTACGGTGTCGAATGTGATTTTCGGGGGACACCAAGTCCCATAAGGTCTATTCTTATATCTCGTCTGTGGTGATATCGAGTTGTCTGTGGTGATATCTGTTGAAATCGAGGGGCATCAGTTAAGAGCACCTATTATAGCCTATAGCAGTGATGGGCAACCGAGCCCGCTCAGGCATGTTGCCCGCACGGGCAAGTGGTGGGCAGCCGCGGGCAAGTGGCGGGCAGCCGCGGGCTCCTGTGAAGGCGACGCGAGGCAGGAAACGTAACGACATATTTGCGTATTGGTATTCCTTGACAAATTTCTTTGTTTGAATCCGTCAAGGTGTGAAAATCTACTACCAGAAACATTTCACGAAATGAGGAACATCTGTGTTATTTCTGTTTTTAATGTCAAGATATTACTATTACCAGCTCAATGAACAATTCATCGAATGTATCTTGTAAACAGCAAGAAATTTACATAATAGAAAGCTGCAAAATTATTTTTCACATTTAAATACGTAACCTTTCTTCCATGATATATAATTATTCTTTTACAAGTTACATTAACAAATACCTATGACAACTGACTCACCATGTTCGTTATATCAACAAAATAACAACAAATCGTTAAAAAAAACGACAACCATGGCCAGAAATATTTCTAGCAACTTAAAAAGTGCTACTCACGCGGAAATTGAGGTTCAGGCCTCTAGATCTATCGTGTCACCCAGAAATTAATCATTCAAAAGGTCGCCCTCATATAATACTTCCTTGATTTCAAAAGCCGATATACCGAGCTTTTAATATAAGTGCTGAAACAAGGTTCTAAATTACAATGAATTTAAATTGCAATGTTGCAAAATCACAGACGCGGCCGAAAGAGGCAATGACTTTCAATTTAAAATTACGGATATTAATTACCTATGATCTGATTACTAAACGATTAACGATAACTTTTGAGAGACTAAAAATACTATGAACCTTCGTAAATTCAGAAAACCTAAAAATATACTTACTATCAAAATTATTTTTGTAAGATCAATCAAGAAATCTTCTTGTGTAGCTCAAAGATTAATTATAAGGATTATTGATGGAAGAACTGACGTTAACCAAGCTTAATGAATTCCATACGACAAAAAATAATTGAAACGCAGACTGTTCAATTAATACAGTTTTTCGTTAACAGCGAATAATGAATTAATCGGAAATAATTAAGAAGGATGTAAGAGTTATTCGTTTCTGGAGAAAGATGTTTGTAAATTCCGACGCGTTCACAAAAATGTCACGTATAAACGAACAAAACAGTCACGTTAGTGACAATAAATAAAATGTTCTGGTACCTGCTGTAAATGTATTAAGCGAGCAAAGACAATTAATTTAGACATTTCAAACAAGAAAGCTGCTTTCAATTTTTATCAACTGCTTTAAGGACATCTTGGAGAACAGTAAAAACTATATTTCTGCGGTCGTAATTCCACTTTTACGTCACATTCAGAACATAGTCGCCTTAGTACAATATAACTAGCGCCATTAAGATTTTATTTCTGTGCCACGAACATTCCACGTGGACGGTGGTGTGGCGAATTGTTGTAAGTCGCATGCCGATGCCTGTCAAGATATAAAGCGATCAGTACCACGACAGCGCCGAATAAAGGATCCTAACGACTTTTTCTCAGGAACGAATCAGATTACTCTTTATAACGATCCAATTTCTTGCATGCAAAGCACCATTGCGCGACGCCTGCGGTCGATCGCGGTCGTCTGGTTTCGTGTTCGGCACGAACGATCTCGTGCGGAGGTTCCTTTTTTCAATTTTGCACTGTAATTGTAATTGCACCCTAATTTGCAATCGCAATTTTCGATGTAGTATCACCATACTCGAGTCACTCGGAAAAAGTTGACTATTCATTATATTCAGTCAGACTTTACTTCCACCATGGAAAACGAGGATTGATAAATAATAATTGAATTGGCTTAGTAGCAGTTGGGAAATACAGGGTGTTCCCCATATCGTGGTACAACTAGCCGAGTGGTGATTCTGCATGCAAAAATAAATTTAAAAAACAGAATAACATTTTTTTTTCAATTAAGGCTTCGTTTTTGTAGAGAATGAGTTTGGAAATCCGTCAGGTATCCGTGTATTAACTGCAATATTCCAGGTATGAAACTTCTGTTTCTGCTTGTGTTTCTATTCTTAAGCGTGGACAATCTCAATTTGCTTCCTGTTATTGCTGTTACCTTGTTTCCGCAATGTCGATCTGTACTTCTTACATTTGTAAAGCCGCGTCGATGCAAGTAAGTCTGTCAACAGACTCTTCTCCCCTCACTGTCGATGGTCCAGGGGCGATAGATATACATATAATTCTATATGTAAAAATAAGTGGAAAATATAAAATAAAATTTTCCCGTATGATGCTTCGTTTTCAAGATAATCAATTTTCGAAATTCATCAAACGCATTCGTATTCGTGTTGAGAATAAATGGAAACGAAATGTAACGAACAGACGTGTTAACAAGTCCTATTCAATTGCACGTGTATCCAACAAATTTTCAAATTCGATTGTCTCGAAAACGTAGTATCGTACGAAAAAATTTTATTCCACATTTTCGGTTTATTTTTGCACGTGAAATCACATTTTTTCGGGTTGTACCTACCATCAGTTTAGAATGTAAGTATAACGTTAAATGTAAATCATTCCTTTAGAATTCCAAACTCTATCACTGTGCTGAACCTCATTAAAATGTCAGCGTTACACCTGGGGACTTTTCCTTGTAAGTACAATATGGTCATTGTGTGCATGCTGTCATCATAATTGAGTACCATCCAGTATTCAGATAATTATATTGATATCTATCAATATCATCACATATTGAAATGATGTATTCAACACTTCCCGTTGAATTATTCGTGAAGCTAGGCATACAGTATTTATTCAAAGGTAGAATGAAGCCTATCTTCCTACGACGTTAATTAAAATTCGTAGAAATTTGACATACATCATTAATACTTTCAACAGCTCTTTTCTCCGACTACCAGACTCACACTTGTAACTTCAGCCATCCACACATAATTGCTTTCATAAGTAATCCAAGAACTTATCGTCGCCTCAAATTCCGTGCCTTCGACGTACCTACCAATGGAAATCCACAAAGTCCCAAGTCAGCTATCACACTCCTTTGAGCCAGGATTTTCCAGTTCCTCGAATAGTCAACGAGTCTGTAGAATAAAAATTCAGCCATGCATACCGAAATTGGTCAGTCACGACTTTCCCTCACGATGATCGAACGAAGATACTGTTCTATTTTCGTGTACAGCGAAGAGACGAAACGCGATGAGCCAATCACAAGCGGGCCCGACGACAAAGAACAGACATCACGACGATGTTGAAAGGACGCGAAAAAGGGGTCGAAGGCGGGGGGGTTAACACGCGAAAAACAGGACGAGACGGCGGCGGTGGTGACTCAAAAATTGTTGGGGATAGCCGGTACCGGACCATAAAACTTGAGGCTGTAGCGAATGCAACCGGAACTTCGCGCCATTAGATCCTCCGGTAGTTTGAACAACAGATACCAAGGGTCTGCATACACTGTGCTACCACCCACCCACCCATCGGCCCCGGTTCATCTTCTTTCGCGACACGTACTGGTGCACACCGACGCCGCTCCTCGACGCCCGTTTAGTTTTCTCGCTTTTATTTATCCGTCACACCGGCCGTGCCTCCCTTGCCAAATCTTCCGGCCTTTTGCCTCGTCCGTCTTGTCCCGTCCCTTTCTCTTATTCATTCTGACGGAATCGGTTTGTTGCCGTCCCTGACGATTCTCATCAGCGTCCCATTCAGCCCCCCGAAATCGAACGATCCCTCGCGACATCTCTTAAGGTTCCCATTTTCCGTCACTTATCGATTTCCTTTAGCGAGATGTTATAAACTTGCTTCTCTTTGCATCTTCGCGCCTGGAACGACGCGGCCTCGTTGAACTTTGCGCTTGAGAAGTCTACCGTCTCGGAAGGCAGATAGTCGAGGGTACGTTCGGTTATTTTTTTTATAGCGAAGTAAGACGAATGCAAGTTAAGAAACAGCGCGATCAGCTGGGGACGATGTGATGTGATTTTATTTTCAGCGTTTGCGTGCGTAGATGTTTGAATAAATGGAAGAAACATGTATTGTTTACTTGGCAGAAATGTAAAAGAATATTGTGAAATCGACATTCGTTAACTCTTGTTTCAAGCGTTACTGTTTGGGTTAATCAAACGGACCGCAACGATTTCAGTTCCATTATTTCTCTTTAATTATCTTTCCACTCTTGTACAGCATAATCAATACTGTTATGATAGATTCGAGTGAAAAATAACAACTGAAAATTAATTATGTTCACAAGTAGTTGAAATTGGTTTATGATACAGACGTGACTTCTTCGCTTATTTTTTAGAGTCACCGTTAAACACTTCATCATATGTTTCATCACATTATCTAATGGAATTTTCAGTTTATTATTTTATAAATAGGAAAATCGATCTTGAAACGTTCAAGTAATGAGAGAGTTTTCAGTAAAATTAGTAGTACGCAGTATAGTAGGCAGACCGACCACACTAATCGATACACCCTCAGACTTCAAAATATATGTACAATGCACCCACAAAAAGTATTCGTACACCATTTAAAACGGAACAACTCTTTTAAAATTGGTCCAAATGATTTGAGTTTTTTTGTGAAGTTAGAGACATTAATTTACTAAATGATGTGAAAAAAAAATTTGAAAAAGTTGCAATTGGTCGGAATCCCGAAGAAAATATTAAAGGTCGTGTTTTACAACGTTTTAATCTGAGGCTATAATGAAAATTTAATAAATACATATCAAGATTTATGTTAGTTATGTACATACTGAAACTTTCATTGAAATCGGTTAATACAGAAACGAGCGACAGACATCAAAAGATGTGAGAATTGTTAGATTTACTACAGTTGTAGATCGAGAGTCGGGAAAAACTGCGATTTTCAACATTTTTAATCATTTGTATCTCGTAGCAACGTTAACCGATTTTGATGACATTTTCAACATGTATATAACTAACATAAATCTTCGATATGTATTTATTAAATTTTCATTATAGCCTCAGATTACAAAGTTGTAAAACACGACCTTTAATATTTTCTTCGCGATTCGGACCAATTGCAACTTTTTCAAACTTTTTGTTCACATCATTTAATAAATTAATGTCTCTAACTTCACAAAAAAAACAACTCAAGTCATTTGGACCAATTTTAAAAGAGTTGTTCCGTTTTAAAGGGTGTACGAATACTTTTTACACCGACTGTATTTCTTTATCATTGTCCTCATCGCAAGTATACTTTCACTATAAATTTACTACCATACATTCACCTTCACTTAAAACACAACTATCAAATTCAACCTAACCCAGATCACCCGTTCCCGCATCGACCAATTTCTCCCATCAACATTATCCCTCAAAATCCACGCGGTATCGCAGTTCAACGGGAATCTCGGTCCTCTTGTTCCCGCGCTCGTATTCACTTCCATCAACAATGACGTTCGGTAATCTCTTTTCGGCACCAGCCTTCCCATACAGATCCCGACCGACGATATTCACATCGGGATTTCTCGGCAGGCGTCGCGTCGGCCGTTATTGTCACCGTGACACTTCTATCCCCTTTCGGATTTATCCCTCTTTTCCTGGCCCCCTTATTCGGTATCGTTCTGTCTTCTCTTTCATCATCCGGTTCGGCCATCGCTACCCACAATCGAGGCGGCGGGTCACGTCTCTATTTTGTATTCCATCAAGCTCGCATCCATTCCCCGCGCTAAACAATGGAGACCTCTTCCCTTTTCTCGAGGATGGCTCCGTGTGGACTACAGTCTCGCGACGACCCCCGACCTGTTTCAGCGCGGATAGTCGCGGCAAGGCAAACACCCGAAAACTTCCCTCCCTCCACTCTTTGCTATCTATCTATCCCTCTTTCTCTCTTTCGGTCTCTGTTTCTCCTTTTCTTGACGATCTTCGTACTTTTTCTAGCCTTCCTCACCTCGGAGACCCCTTCTTTTATCGTTCTAACGCAAGGGAACGAGTGTTTCGTGCCGTTGCCCGGAACGTGGGTGGTCTTTTATCCAACGACTCATCTCGATTTCAAATGCAAATGCGCCGCCCAGCGAGAGGAGATAGGGAAGAAAGGATGGAAGGATGGTGCATCGCGCGGCGGCAAGTTGCCGCAGTCTGTTTAGTAACTTCGCACTCGATCTACGCTTCAACTCCCCTTTCATGCGGGGGAAAAATGTTCCCCACCCCAGTGTCGACGGAATTCACCGTGTGCCCCGGTCTACGTCGTTTTGCATCATATCCTGCGTGTCACGCTTACGATCCGTGCCCCCTTCCTGCTTCCTCTGTGGCGTTTCCTTGAGGGTGAATCAAACTTTTTTTCACGTCTGACAGCGTGAAGTCGGCAGGCGTGTCAATGGATAATACTCTGACGTTTCCTTTTTATAACCATGAAATATGGTTTAGATCGAATATACAGGGTATCTCCGAATTTGTGGTGCAACCTGAAAAAGATGATTCTACATGCTAAAATAAGTAATGATGAAAATGAAGAATACATTTTTTCCATATGATGCTTGGCTCTTGATTTAATCAAATTGGATAATAAACTGATGAATACGACTCACCTACGGCGTCTATTCATTATATTCCGTTCGTACTTATCGTTAGCATAAACACATGAGGGAGACAGAGGTAAAAGTGGAACCCTAAGAATAAAATTTCATAACTCTGATATTAATAAAATGAAAAAGAAATCGAAATTTATTCAGAGAATTCCTTCACCAAACAATAGCTTATATTTGGAAATGCGAAGAATAGCGGATTTCAATAGATTTCGTGCATAGGATGTCGCCACGTTACTTGGATAAAACCGAGTACTGATATATAGACTGTTCAAAACCCCAACCATTTCATTACAGTTTATTTACACTTGATGCACGAAAAATGGCATAATTTGTATCAGAAATGATGCTTCAGATCAGACATGTTCTTACCTAACCCTGTCAGAAGTTGTGAAGTTTTAAAACGATGGTAAAATAGAGATTAGAGCACAGGAAAACACGGAAAACATCACAAACTTAGTACACATACGTGTATCCTAATCGGTGTTTGTTGATGAACTGATATAGGGAAAATTTAAAGCTGTTTTTCGCTTTCAGGCGATTTTTCCCTATGTATTAGATGAATGGTAGAATAAATTTTGTTTGTATGATACTTAGTCTCCGAGATAATCAATGTTCAAATTTTATCTAACACATGTATTCGTGTCGAAAATAAATGGAAACGGAATGTCATGAACAGACGCGTATGTTCTATCGAATGGCGCGAATATCCACTTTATTTTTAAATTCAATTATTTCGAAAACCAAGCATCGCAAGAAAAAATTATTTCCTACATTTTTTACGTATTTTTACATAGAAAATCACTATCTATTGGTTATACCACCAGTTCGGAGACACCTTGTATCCATTCTGATAAATGTGCGATCAAGCTGGTTCGTAATACTAAAGTCAAGGCATTTTTATGTCGATATGAATTAGTCAATGAAAATTAAGCGGATGTTTAACGGACTGGTATAATACAGTGAAATCTAGAACCTTGAATACTTCGAAACAAAAGAACGTGGACAGGTAGAAATTTAAAGGAAATGACTCATACATGTCTTTACTTCTCCTTGGAGAAAAATCGTGTAGAACGTTGAAAAAGATACAATATTGAGTACTATTAATGAAGTAGCGTATATTTACTATATCTTGAAACGTAAATACCGAATTTAATAAGACAGTTTATTCACATCACTAATAATTAAGTAAAGATTGAAGTACTCATGACCTTATTGTTTACTTAACTGAAAAATATATGGTATGATGTGAAAAAGAAACATAATTACTTGAATTATATTTAATTGAATCTCATTTAACGATTTAAAAAGTTAAAGTTTTCCAGTAAACATTGTTACACATTCTGTGACTTTTGTGGTGGATCGCTCTCATCTGGTGTAATACATAAAAATTTCTATAAACGCCAGAGTTATTGAATTTATATTAAAACTGTACAATATATGTATAATAAAATATAATATAATGTAATGTAACAATAAATTGAATGTCCACAGAAATTCATCTGCGATTTCGATAACAACAAAATAGGAAATCTAAAATCCGTCACGTTAACGGCTTTGTTAATTCTAATATTAAACTTGGAATAGAATTTTTAATACTTCTACTATTATCACTTCAGCTGTCTACTTGATTGTCACCGGAACAAGTGCCATAGTACAAACTATGGTTAACATAACTTTATAACTGACAAACGAATATCTTGAAGAGGGACGGGAAAAAATGAGGACGTTCCTAGCTTTAAATATAGACTGAAGTCCAGGGGAGCGTGGTTCGTTCAACCCAACCGGAGGGGAAGCACAGCTCGTTAGTCTCTACACTCAGGCCGTCTCCAATTTCGTCTTCCCAATTTTCAGCGAGAATCGCAGCGAACGAGGCAATTAAGCCCGTTATCTTAACGGTCGAAGCGTTAGAGCCAAGAAAGCCGAATCTTCGAATTCGTTCGGAATAAATCATCTCGTACGTAAGCATCGCGCGAGAGATTTTATAGTTCCTGGTGTACCTGGGGTGCACGATATGTAACCCTCGTTCCCATCCAACGCCACCCAACTTTTAACTGCCTCGACAAACTTCACCCTCCCCCCTCCCCCCAGGTTGGTAATCCCGGACGATAACATTCCAGGATCGTTAGTCGAAATCTTCTCTGTTCGCGTACTAATAACGCTCCATTACAACGCACAGACGACTCTGCGCCGTACCCTCCGTGCGTGCTTTAAGGTCTCTGTGACGCGTTCGAATCTCTGTCGGGTATAAAACGAATTATCGTGACTTGAAAGGAAGAGACTTTTGCTAGAAATTGTTTGCTTGTTATAATTACGAAATAATTTTATAATCATAAATATATTATATTATTATATTATTGTAATTATTATTTTTATTATTGTAATATTATTTTCAGTTTTTCTCAGTTTATTCCGGTCATTGCCGATATCGATCGAAAATGGTCGAAGTAGACTCTCAGAGATTCTCGACTGTCTCATTATTCGGATGTCTCATGTATACGCGGGCACCCGGGTAAAAGTAATAGTCCTAATTTCGAGACACATCGGGACTCCTTTGACCCGATTTAGCAAATGTCCAAATTATTAGAGGGATCATAAATAGTACATTTGATTAGGTTTTGTTCTATGAGTTTTATCCCAAATAAACGGCTGTGTCGATTTACCGATATCCAAAATGAATGGAATCCACTGTATTAAATGTATTTAGTTGTTACATTTGAGATAAAGACAATAAGACAGAGATTGTGTAATGTGTTTTTTCTTATGATTACAACGTACAGTAGCGGTTGACTGTATCTCGACACTTGTTTAATTGTCACAGAGTGTCATTTAACACGGGAATACTAACGTGAGTCGTATTGACACAGTTACCAGTAAAATATGTATAAGAGATTACCAAGAAAGGTAGTGTTCCCGGGTTTCTTTATTAATTTAATCCGGGAATACCGACCTTTTCTTGTAATCTCTTGTAAGACGTATCGAGGCACAAAAGTATCCCATTCGACAGAACTACGTGTCTTAAATTTATGTATTTTAGCGGCGAAACCGGACTAATAAAATTTTATACATATAACGCGTCCTTTGTATCTTCACATGCATAATAAAAAATAGGAGGTTTCACACGATAGAAGTTGTTCTGTTATCCAAATACATTTGTCTTCCTATTAATTCCCATAATCGAGGTTTCACTGTATAGAAAATTTGGGAAATATTCTTGTTAGACAGATCGCAAAACTTATAGGAATTCAAAAAAAAAAAAAATTATTGGCATATAAAACTGTAATATTTTTTTAAAATCTCAACTGCAATAACGTTACAAGAATAGATGACCAATAGAGAAAAACGTCCTCGGAAGCTTCATTTAGACCCTGTATCTCGTCGGTAAACATTCCTGTGTTTTTATTGCCGGCGGACAATAGGCGATCGGAGAAGGAACAGTCGACCGATCCAGCTTTCCTTTCCGGTAGCAAACCGCCGTCGCCCGCCGTTGCCGCAACTTCCTGCCGGCTCGGTATAGAGCGGCAAATGTGCACCGTATGTAAATGTTATCCAGGCCGGGGTAATCTGAAATTTGCTGGCTGCGCTTGGAAGCCACGCCTGTTAGAGAAAGCCGGAATCTATGAGGGCCAATTGATGACTGCCTCCTCGACGTTTATTCTGATATTAATCCTCGGACGAACGGGTCCCTGCCCCCCCCCTACCTCGTTTTAAATCCCCACCCATCTATCACGAAGACATATCGATCGCGCCGCATTCAATTACCTTTAATCGATCAGGTGAAATGCGACTGTCACGGAAAGAACGTAGGTACGCAACCAGGCGGCGTGATCCCGACTGTTTGCTGTTTTACTCGGTCAGCGGAAACCAATTGTATTAAGCTGCGTCTACACTATATGTATAACATAACATGTTAGAGTTATAGAAAAACTAGTTTTTAGAGAAATAGAAGGAGAAATGTTATATAAGATGATGTTACGTAACATATGATGTATATTAAATACTGCTGTCAATTAAAAATATAAGACCACTAGGATATTGGATATGCAATAAAATATTTAGAATAGTAATTGATTCGATTTTCGAACGGTTCGTGCGATATGGTTAAAAACTACAGCAGTTATTGAATATCAAAATATGCGATACCCACAGGATTGTCAAATTGGTCATATTTTTCATCATATCCAACTGCATCTTATGTCATCAGTTTTACGGTTTAGGGTACGTTTTATTTAATGGTTACTTTAACTTGTACGTACTAAAAATTGTAAGAAAGTAAATATTACTTATAATTCATCACGGAAATCCGATAGAAACATTTTACTATCGCATACTGAAACACTTTTACTGTGTCTTTTTTAAACTCTGAACATTAGAAGATTTAGATCAATCGACGTTTATTTAGTAGATAATATATTCTCTAGAATAGAAATTATACAGGGCATTAATAAAAATGTGGGACACTTTTACAGGGTGTATTCAACACGCCAAACTTTAAGACGAAAATTAGGAATGACGAAATTACGTTCGAAGCTTCGATTCCGAGTTATTAATTGATGAAATGGCGAACGAAATACGCGTCAAATATATCTGACACGGCGGGTTATTCTATTTAAGAGATGCGCTCTTCAATTGTTTCACTTGTTCGTTCCAGTCATTTGATTTTATTTCACTCATAAAAACTAGGTTATCGATCGGTCCCATGTATCAGCGACTGTTGTAGATAGCACAACCCATCACGCCAGGCGCAATTCAAACGTATTTTCCTCGTATTTTTAACAATTATGACTCACAGTCAGTGACGTAGCCTCGAGTGCAATTTTGTCATTCTTGATTTTCGTTCTAGTTTTGGATATAGAATCAACTTCGTGAAAGTGTCCAACATTTTGTATTAACACACTGTAGAGTACTCTACCAAGGTCCATATCCCTATTTCTAATCATGTAAGAGTTCTGCTATAGTAAAAAGTTGAGTTTTATTATTTACTTATGCAATAATTGGCAAAAAACTTATTGGATACAAAAATTAAACCTCCTTTTAGAATTTAATTTAAATAAAAAATATTTTTAAAAACATTTTAACTTAATAATAGTTAATTTAATATGAAGTATAAAATATCTCTATTTCTGCTCAGCGAAAATGGAAGCAATATTAAAGATTCTGCAAGTTTTTTTAGTAAAAACGCAGCGTCCATATGATGTGACTCACGATTGCAACAGAACCGCTAAAATCACGTTTCTTGACGACGGACATTTATTAAAATTATTTTTATTAAAATGCTGCCATCTATTGAATAGTGGGCTGTGGAATTTTGTACGGAAATACTGAACTAACTTAAATAATTTTTCGTATAACCAATTTATTGTTTAACTCTTTACACTAAATAAAAAATATACGTGCTGAGCAGAAATCGGGACGTGATCAGAAATAGGGACATTGAACTTATCAGGTTTCCAAGCTGTTTCAAGCGAAAATTCGCCCAAGAAACTTAATCAGGGCAGCAGCGGGCATCGAATTATTCCCCTATCGTTCCTAATCTATTTCATATTCTAGAGTGCGGTTTAGTTAACCCTCCGAGGACTGTGTCGGAGTCACGCAAGAGCGAGAGCGATACGCATACAGTGATGGATTTGTCCGTCTAATTCTGGAACTGCAACGTGTGACATGGTATGAAAACGGCCGGGCTAGGACGACGTAGAAGTATTGACTTACTTCTTCGGTCCACTCTATTTTCTTTTTACTTGCTGTCCTTCCTTCCAGTCGACAAAACTTTTACAATCTCGGTAAGGTAACAATAAGACTTTGTGTGTCAATAACATATCGATGTGACTCAGAAATGATCCAATACTCGAAGGGTTAAGGTCAACTGTAATGTATACATGCTAAAAATTGTTAGAAAATGAATATTATCTATCAGTATAACTCGGTAAATGATATTCTCAACTGCAATCCAGTATGAACATTTCATTATAGCATACTAAAACACTTTTACTGTGTCTTTTAAAACTCTAGAAGATGTAGATCAATCGAGTATTATCTAATATACAGGGTGAACCACGAATCGTGATCAATAGATATCATTAGATGTGTTCCAATGTACAGAACGAAATATTTAAAAACAGTAGGCAAGAATTCAACATCGGAACGCGTACAATGGCGTAGCATATGCTACTCTTTGTAATATTACAGTTCGAATATTTCTTTAACCTTCTCTCGACCCAAATGAAAAAAGAAAGTAA
Source organism: Dufourea novaeangliae (assembly GCF_001272555.1). Lineage (NCBI taxonomy): Eukaryota > Metazoa > Arthropoda > Insecta > Hymenoptera > Halictidae > Dufourea > Dufourea novaeangliae. The sequence continues at coordinate 3,548,500 of NW_015374014.1, read as the reverse complement.
CACATGTTATATTACTATACTTACCGAATTCGTCCTGAAATCCTCTAACAGATATAGGCGTAAAAAAATTAAAACTGTATTTGCAAAAAATTAAACGTGACCTTGAAAAATTATGAAAAAAAAGATTTGTCAAAAAATTTGCTATAATCACGTTAAAGCTCTCTTGAAACCATGCTATACCTGATAAAAACATTTTCAATCGAACTGCTAATAACAGAGTAATCTCTACTGATCACGATTCGTGGTTTACCCTGTATAAAACATTCTCTATGAAACAGATTATAGAGTACACCACCAAGTTGTCGAGCCAGTTCAAGAACAAATTCGTCCAAGAAACGAAACGAGGACGGTTACGTTAATCAAATTACCCCCGGCGATCGGTCACAAGTTGTCCACACGCAGTTGCCGTCAAACGGCTGTCCCGGTTTGTTCGTTTCCGGGAGTTCTAACCTGTTTTCGGCGTAATGTGCATCGTTGCGAGCCCGCAACGATGGAGATCCGGACGGGCACGCCGGTTTGGAACGGCAAATGTATGCCGTATGTAAATGTTATCCGAGGCGTAGGGTAATCTGGAATTTGCCCGTAGTGGTTCAGCGACAGCCAGGCCGAGGAAAGCTCAGGTTTATGGGAGAACGATTAATGCTGCACACTCTACGCACGGTTACGTGTCCGTGGGGCCACCGTGGATGGTGACAAATGTAGACGATCGAGACTAAAACCGTGTCGATCTCTGTCTGCTCCGTCTACCAGACGGATCTCGAAACGTTCGACTCACTTTTATTACCGTTCGAAGAAGCATCCCTGTCGTCTCGGAAACTCCTGGCAGTCCCTTCCCACGTGGCGAGACAAGAACGTAATTTGACGTAGCGAAACGGTGACCGCTTAATTGAAAGTCTCGTTCGAGAAATATTGCTTCGGGGACACCGTGGCCGGCCATTTTCTCTCGGTAATAAAATCGACTCCCGTGACTGTACGTAACCGTGCGTAACCATACACTGGGGTTGGTTCTTGTGCTGGACAACATCACTCCATCTAATAAAGAAACTTAACCGGATTTTCAATTAATTTTGATTAAAGAAATTGTTAGAAATTATGGGACTGCTCCTATGATGAGAAATAAGTGTCACTGGCCCGGAAAATTCAGTACAGGCTAGACAAATGGCCTCAACATCCATTATGAGCAGCTCTGAAAATGGATATAAATAGATAAATTTCTTTTGATACTTTTTGTTCACCGTTTACGTTTTTTTTTTTTGAATGCATGTGAAGGAAACAATTGGAAAAGAAACAAAGAACACCAACGTAGGGTCCAAGTTTATTTTCCGAGCTTAAGCGACATGCAGGCCCAATTCGCCAGTCTGGTAGCACAGAAGATACTGAAAGGTTACCTGATCTGCAGCGTGGACACTTTGGCCGAGGAGAACAAAAACACACACTGTTGGTTTTTCTTGTTTCTCTTCCAGTTATTTTATTCGCGTGAATCCGAAAGAACGTAACAAGCCAAAGAAATTGTGAAACGGAAGTTATTTGTATTTATTTCCAGGTATTCATTTATTTCAGTTTTTAGAAGGTCCAGTCTCACAATTCGCAATCATTATTTTAAAACTAATTTAAGATCTGGATAACTTTTCTTGTCGAAATGAAAACCAGGACCGCGCCTTCTATTACCCAGTTTCTGGGATGATTTGAAACAGTTTTTTCTTAGCAAAAATGTTATCCGAGGCTTTGTTAACGAGATATTAACGAAAAACCCCGACCAATCAGAGCGCGAGTGTGCTGGTCGATCTCTGATTGGTCGAGGTTTTTTGTTAATATCTCGTTAACAAAGCCTCGGATAACATTTTTCCTAAGGAAAAAATTGTTTCAAATCATCCGAGGAACTCCTTATATTCGGGAGTCGGAGCTATTTTGGAACGCCATGTATAGGGTTGTAAAAGTTGCCAAATTCCGACCATCCCATAGGTTGGACCACTTCTCTAACTTGTCATGTATAAACAATTATCGCAGTATGATAAACAATATCTGTATGACGATGGTGCTTCCATCAACTAACTTATTGTTAGTACTAAATTGTTTACACATGACAAGTTAGAGGAATGGTCCAAACTAGGGGATACTATCATTCAATTGTTTCTTGAACGTTTCAAATTCCTAAAGCACAGGGAATATTTAATTTCCTTATACAAATTGAAAAATTCGCATTCCATTTGAAGTAAACAGCAGATCGAAACTACTCTAATAACGAAAAAGTAATTCAACTGCTGCATTCGTGCAGTCCTCTGGATCACCGATGGAGGAAGACACGAACGACGGTCAGAGTACTGACCCGTATACGCTTGGAAAGGTTAACAATACACGTTGCTTCTTTTCGAATCTGCGCGAAATACAGAGGAATTTCGCTCGGTTGGATGGAGCTGCAAAAGCCGGTTCTGACGAGAATTGAGAAAGAGTTGAGAGTCACTGAAACGTGGAATCGGAAAATCGTGCCTACGCGCAAAAGGACTTCCGTCGTGGTCCGACTTGGGATGCGCTTATACTACTGTAATGAGTCGTGAGACAGACATACATACTACTGCGTACCGTCTATTCGTACAAGTTCAATTCGATTCAAAGAATCCTGTTTCGATACAACTGAAAATTACAGATATATTGATTCGATCGGATAATTCGTTTTATATTAAATAATGTTCTATCGTGTTTGTGAAAGTCATTTCTAGGCTACAAATTACTTGACTTCTGATAGATTTACGTTTGAAACGAAGTAGTTCTGCTACGGTCTTCGGGTCACTTTCGACCCAATTACGTTTGCGTTTCTTTTTAATCTTGTCTTTTTAGAAATGTTCTTAGGTTTGCGAAATAGAGGTATAAGAAAATTGTTACTGATTTACGTGTTCTTCTTTCCTTGCCGTCATTTTAAGTGGAGTGAGTTGGAGTAAGGACCTTAGCAAGTTTAAATTCTCCTAATATTGTGTGCGTTCGTAATCAGAACAGGACTTTAACAACCAATACGAATAATCATATTTGGAAAAAATAGAATGCAGTGTTCTTTCGAAAATTTTGGACTCTTCGTTATTGACGATCTTGAATTTTAAATCTCATCCTTTCTGGAAATCATTCGATTCTTGTCCCTTTTCGATATGAACCAGCCAGCAATACAGAATTGTCTAAACATCGTCGTATGTATTACTTTCTCAATTGGATTAAGCCATAGTAGGCTCACTGATGCGAATTCGCACAAGCAATAATTTCAACTGCCGAGTATTTTCAAAATCTTGCTTTCTTTAATTAACATTTATGAAAAACATTAAGTTTTCCACGAGATGTGGGTAGCATCACTCGATTTCTGTATGTTTTTAGGTATAAACACGTTTTACGTGTGACAGTAATAGCTTTTGAGATATATTTTTGAAACTAATACAGTTATAAACAAAAGTAGAGGTTCAGAAAGTTACAACAAATTAAAATACTGAACAATAATAAATAAAAATAAAAATTTATATTTTTGGTCAATTAATACAAAAATTATGCAATAATGTTAATGTCATTACTTAAAGTGACAGTAATTGATTCTTTTACCCTAATATCCCACTTTCGTTTCGATACCACAAATCCCAGTCAGCAAATCGCAATGTTTAAAACTCCAAAACAATATTTATATTCTGTTAAAATCAGGAAATCTATTTCTATTGTCGCCATACTAAAATATAGAAACAAAAATGAATCTAACTACGTAGAATATATTATCGTTCCCCAACAACGCGTTGAATTTCAAGGAAGCACGATCGCCGCTCGGGAAAAATTAATAAATTCCCCGATGAATATTTTTAAGCTCGAAATCCTGTTCAAACGTTGCATTCGCAGAAGCGCAGAGGGCAGGAATTCGAATGATATGTGCCGCAGTGGAAACTATCCGCCTCGGGTCGTTGTTCCGTGCGCGCACTTTTTCCCCGCAAACAACATTAGAGCTATGAATCTCCAACCTTATTTGAAGAGTGCATTTCTACGTAACCAGAAATGCGGAACGCACACACAGACGCGCAGTTTCATCGTACACACGGCTGCGACGCCGCGACCGGCGCATAGCCGGGGACGGACATCGTGCTTTAAAGGATTCGCTAATATTGCGGTCAGAGGGTAATAAAGTTCCTTGGAATCCATGAAACGATGTTATTGCGAGACCCTGTAGTTCGAAAAGGAAAGGGATTCGAGGAATGGTTGACTGCGTCGCGGAACAATTTACGCAACCGATTTTACGTAACTTGCCGTTAAGTAAGCGTCAGAGTAGCGAAGAAATTTATATTAATTGCCGATCAATTCAGACATAGACTGACGGAGTATACAGGGTGGTTCATCTAACGTTACCACGTCAATTACTCGTAAATTTTTGGCTGTGTGAAGCAAATATTTTAAACAGAAGTTGGATGGTATGAAGGGACATGTACTTTCATTTCGTTCACTTGTCATTCAGTAGCATTTAGGGTGATGGTCTCTAATACTGCTACTTTATTTATTTTACTTAATAAGAATTTAACGCATACAGAATTGTGTACAAAAACTGTAATAAAATTGCGACTCTGATTTATATAAAAACAAAGAAATACATGTACTTGTATGTACTTGGTATTTAAAAATTAATGCTGAAGAATGAAAGTATTGTTTTCAGCGTCAATAACGCGACTACGTAAGTAGGAAGTAATAACGAAATCATATTAAAGAAAGAGCTGCAATTTTACTATTCAATCTATATCAAATGAATTGTTAAAGTATAGAAGAATTACTTTCATTTTTAAGGTGACAGTTATAGGGAAACTGGGATTGCTCACAGTGTTCAATTAATTATTAGTTATTTCTTCATATTTAATGTATAAAACTTCATTTTTTAATGAAAGGTATGTTAAACAATATTATGTTCCAAATTGAGACGATGTTTAGGTTAATCACCACGTAAAATGATTAAATGAAGTTACGCTTCAATCTCATGGTGACAGTAATTGGGACATCTACCATATATATAAATTATTAATTACTCTTAAATAATTGCTATATTTATTTCATTGTATACTCTATTTATCTTGTTCCATTTTTATATGCACGTGTCTTTGCTTATATCATCCTACTTTTGTACCAAATTGTTTTCCCCTTTAAAATATACATTCACATTTACTTTTTTTTTATTAAACTTCATCTAGCATGCAAGTAACTATTACTACGGGAACCTTAGTTTCTGATCATCCCTCGTACATTCCTTACTTTGTCATTTTGTTCTGGTCATATGTATTATAACAAAGCGTACGAAAGCTACAACATCTAAATAAATATTCTTACATTCTTAATGGGATAATCCAAGGTGAATGTTCGCCATATACGTAATCCTAACAAATACTTTTAAAAAAATGCAACCTTTCACACAAGTTATGAAATATGAATGTTAAGCAGTATTTATCGAATCACAATTATTTGTTTTACAGGAAAGTCTTTTTCCATTTGCGTTCATGTTGCCGATACTGATGTCAACATCAATATTGAATCACATTATTCACGTCCGTATTGCGTCGACACGCGTGACATGACAGTATTCCGCACCTGAGCAACAAATTTCAAGCAAACGTACGTCATATGTACGCATACAAGTGATGTACGGCATTTGTTCATGTGCCAGTGCACCTAAACCAGTTGTCAATCCGTGCATTTCGGCTCCCATTAATACCGCAGCAAAACTATGCCATTTTACCACTCTCAATCCACTCTACCTGCGCTCCGACTTTATCATTTATAAATACAGCGATGGTCCCAGACAGACACAAACACAAGTTACATGTTAATTACTACTAACTAACCGTGAAATTTTTAACACGTTCCATTGGATTTGAACAAGAGTTTTGTCGAGTTTTAGATAACACTACAACTACCAAACCCATCAAAATAACGAATTTCAAATTTCTTGTTTTAGAATTACTGAAATCATAAATGTGCTTTTATTGGAATTTATGACGACTTTTATTATATATTGTTTATTATTAATTATAGTATTATATATTACAGATATCAAATATATTATACAATTTAATTTAGTATACATTCAATGCTGGTAGTTCTAGTGTTAAACAATAGTTTTTCTGGGCCGTCAAAGATGTAGAGTGAAGTGTAAAAAGAAATATACACGTCCTGTATATAGAATAGTAGTTTTTGCAATTACTACAAGTAGATTAGATATTAATATAGTTGACATTTCGAATGACTGCTATCGAATACTATTATTTCTGTATTGTCACAAAAACTGCACGATAATAGTCTGTTCTCGTTTCATTGGAACAATAATATTTAGTTATTACCATCCGCATGCGTATAATATTGTGGTATAATGTGCTTCATAAAATTACGCGAATAGTAACAATAAAGTCGCAGAACCAACGCATTAACATATTACCGGGCTAAGGTATAGCTTGTTATTACTTCATACAAGTATAATTCTTGCGGTAACTGTAAGCACGGTGTTCGACGCGGGTTATTAGCGGCGCAACTTCGCTTTAAATCTTTCGCCGCAAACTTCGAAATAGTCAACTATTACAACTTTTCTCGCTGTTCCCCAGGGAATTTAATAACAACGTGAATGTATGTGTATTCGGATCCCTGGATCAGGCCCCAGGAACGAGTCGTACGGCCCTATAGGAAGTTTCAAAATACCTCTGACATCGATATTAAACAGATACCGAATATTAACCATGGCGCACTATTCGAGACTATTCGACCCGAAACTCAGACTTCGACTGTTAATTATATCCTCTATTACAAGAAATTTGCGGATTAATTTGTCAACAGTGCGTATGGTATACCAAAATGGTAAAACCACATATGGTATAACCAAAGCCCTGAAAAATTAATTTTTTGTGAAATTTTTTTCATTGAACGAAATGTTTAATATGAATGAAGTGTTATTTATTTATTAAGACACGTATTGGAGTATAAAAAAAGTTTCCAGACAATTTTTTTATACTCTCAGTAAGTGTATTAATAAATAGACACTTGAATTATGTTGATCATGTCGTTCTTTGAAAAAAATTCCCAAAAACCCAATTTTTCTTAATATTTCTGCGGTCAGATGGCAAAACATGATATGTGCAGATTTTCTTAATTTTACAAAACAGAGATATTTTTTAAAGTTTGTTCAACTATGAAAAATGATAATGTTCTTAAATATACAATTTTTTTATTCGTGATCTTTCTGTTTTAAATAAATTCACATGTGGCGAAGCACACATCACAATTTCAGCGAAAATTTAATATACCACATTTTAGAATTTGAGTACAGATTTATGCGCATTATGAGTTTAAAGGAACATTATACACTTCGGTTTCTATTATATTTATGTATAATATATTCCTCATTCCTGTAACAAGATTTCGCTTCAACACAGCTAGAGAATTGGGGAAGCCCCCAATAAGCATTGTCCATCGACCTTCAATATCCCCTAAACAATATTTGTTACATGTTTACAATAAAGGAGCCATCTCCGATTTCAATGGTTTTCAATATATTGTTAAGGTCATTACCCTGAGTAGTGTTGTAAAGGTTTTAATTAGGCGTCTCCATTTGTAAAAAAGTTATTATATAAAAAAATCTCTCTATCCAACTGCGATCAGTATAATGCTTTAGAGTTGGTTAAACCCAGCTCAAGCAAAAAAGGTCATTCAGAATTGGTTAGAGACAGTTCAAGAAAAGGGTATCATTGTTCTCTTAATAATTTTTAAATAAACACCATTTGATAACTGAAACAATTTGAAGGTCACTCATAAAAGTGACCTTGACAACATATATCAAGGTCAAGGTCATCGGTCATTTCAGTTAATAATACTACTAAAGTGCAATACTAAACTTTGTTTGATAATAACTTTTTTAGGAATGACGATCCCTAACTAAACCATCACAACACTATTAAGGGAAATGACCTTGGCAACATATTAAAAAATCATCGAAATCGGATATAGCTCCCTTTTTATACATATTTACCCTACATGGGCGTAGCCACGTTATAAATCGAGGGGGGGGGGAGAATCCAATTTTTTTCTTGTAGGGTGGAGCAAAAGCCACTTTTTTTCGTTCAGGAAGGACCTGCCCTCCCTTGGCTACGCCCATGGGAATCTACCATCGTGTTATACGAAAGTTGCCTATACATAAAAAAAACACATACTTTACCTGCATCAACCAGATAAATCAAAGTTTCCTCAGGCAATCTCAAACGGCCAGAATACACTCTGTAGAAAATAGTAAAAAACAAGCGGTTGCTCCCACACGTGGAAGACGAGCCGCGCTTCAAGTTTTACGCGAGCATCCGAAAATTCGTCTTCTAGCCGTAGATGAACCGTGCGCCCCACAACGGATTTGTAACATGACGAAGTAAATATCTAGGAAGCTTTTATACAAACATGCCCACCATATCCGCCGCACCAGGCTCGCTGCCAGTTGCCTCTGGTCACGGCTTCTTTCGCTTCTTCCGCCCGTTTTAAGCCTTATCCTTCCGACCGCCTAATTACTTCCTCGGGCAACGCATTACATCCATCGCGATTTCCCGCGGAAACGTCCAGTGTTTGCAATAAGAACTATTTCCCTGGGATTCCAGTTTGAATTTATCAAGGCTTAAACGCGACGAGCATTTTTTCCGCCCTTCCACCATCCCCCTAAAATCCCTCTTCTTGAGCAATTAGTTTCTCTTGTTTTAATAGCCGCGTCGTGTCGTAAGCTCGCGGGCGTTAAAGACTTTACAATCTTAACAGATGGCAGGCTTAACGACTAGATGTGCACGGTTCACGGGGCTCTTGATGATTTGCAGGGAAACGCAACCCTCACCCCCCACCCCCACAGCCGCCGTTGCACGTGACATCTAACATCTCGCGTATTTTGCACAGAGCGGCATAAAACTTTCTTATCGAAACGCGAGTACTCCGGAGAAAGCCGAAATACGGAATTTTGTGGCACGCGCTTAGCGTGCAATTACTGTTGAAATACGTTTTTTCAGGGACGGATGTTGGGTCCATCTTTTCACCACTCTTAAAGAAAAACTCGAGTTTCTGGGTCTCTGTTACGCGATGTTTATAAGAAGCATAGGACCCATACGAATTACTATAGTGGTCGTTGTTCGAACGTCCCGCTGACGTTCAAATTAAAATCCTAATTTTATGCCTTTTACATCGGTATTGTAGTCTGAATCTTTGGAAATGAATCATCCCTAATTGTACTTTTTCTTGGGCGTAGCCAAGGGGGGGCTGGCGGTTATGCCAAATGTGGAAGGAAGACATTTTTGTAGAAGGCACACAGGAAGTTCAAGTCTAAGTAAGAATTTAAATGGATTACTTTGCTTAATTAATTACAAACCAATAGAAGTATCAAAATCATGGGCGTAGCCAGAGGTGGGCAGAGGACAGGTTCTTACCCCCCCCCCCCTCCCTCCCAGACAAAGAAAGTGGCTTTTGCACTACTCTAGAAGAAAAAAAAATTTGATTTTGCCCTGCCATCCTTCTAGAAGAAAAAAAATTGGAATTTTCCACCCCCCTTCCGAAAGGAAAAAAATTACATTGCTCCCCCGCCCCCAACGGATGTCATGGCTACTCCAATGAGCAAGACCAAATTCGGATGCTTTTGTGAATTTAGACTGCCTCTCGGAAGTCAGTCGGATCCTAAAGAAGGGGAAAGCAAAGATTACACGAAACAAAATTGCGAAGTTTGAAATTAAAATATTATACTTTATATACTGTAAAATATGTGAAATATTGAAATAAAAAAGTTGTAGGCATATATAATTTCTTTACATGCTTATTTAAAGTAATTTCATCGAATTTCTAGTTCTTTATTGGAAAGGAGTTTCGAGTGGCTACGTTTAACCCTCGTCCACTGTTCGGGTCAATTTGAACTGAAGCCAATGTTTGATTCTTAATTATACTTTTGGTTATAAAAATTTGTAAATTAATTTCGCACCAATAACATACGTACATTATAGTCTAGCGACAGGAAAATATGTATATTGCCTTAACTCGATTGTAATTCAGACAGATTTTAATTCAAGGAATAATAATGCAATATTTTACTGAACAGTGTACGAGGATTAATTTCAGTTATTTGCAATACGTACTTGTCTTGCGAACCAGTTTGTAACAACGCATAATATACGCTAATGGATAATAATAAAATTGATGAGAAATTGTAAAGTACTGTATATCGATGAACACTTTTATAATGAAAGTAAACATTTTTCGAAGATTCTACCGTCACACGTATTCTATACTTGAGGATATACTCGCGTAATAACTTGGCGTTTCGTTGTTCTGTCGTCGGATTAGTATAGATGATATGCTATTGTAACAGGATTGCTTTATCGTTGTTGCGAGAGAACTCTATTCTCTCGAGAACGGAGCAACCGTCTTCATTGCATAGTCAATATATACAGTTATTTGGACACGTTACACAATCATGCATTCAATATCAAATGAAGGTTGAAGTCTCTAGTCGTATGAAGGTTTGAAAAATGGATTAGCGTGTATTCCTAACTGTAATAACTTACCACAGATTTATGTAGATATTATTACTAAGAACTTAATTAAGAAAATAGTATTGTACATCTGCTTTAGATTGATTTGCGGCTTTTTTGTATATAAATCTAATTGAAACTTGTGGAACTACATAGTCTTGTTTCAAATCACCTCACGAGTGTCCCATCTTCGAGTCCTCTAATATTTTTGTTACACCCTGTATCTTAATGCTCAAAATTGTGAATTTGCATAAACATGCGTAGTCTAGCAATAAAGGAACGATATGTTCACACGTTGGATCAAATACTTTCCGCCTGGGATAGTGGTAGACCTACAGTCCACTAAGGCCTACTGTCCACTAAGGCGTCTCGTCATAGACGCGTCAGGGTAACGTACATGACGATTACGCTACGCTTGAGTTTCTGTCCACTTGAGCGTATTGAAAGCGTATCGAAAGCGTAGAGAAAAATTCATTTTCCTCATTCGCAAAGATTTGGAGCGACGGAGAGGACCTTAACGCCTTAGGCCTACTGTCCACTAAGGCCTCTTGTCATAGACACGTTAGCGTAGCGTACAAAATGAACCAATGAAACAATACCGAACGCATGCAGCGACGAAAACGGAACGTTGAAGCGTAGGTGGACACACGTCCATTGTTTTACATTGGTCATTACATGGAAGCGTCCTACAAGCGTCAAATGTTTATGTAGCGTCTATGAAGAGACGCCTTAGTGGACAGTAGGCCTAAGGCGTTAAGGTCCTCTTCATCGCTCGAAATCTTTGCGAATGAGGAAAATGAATTTTTCTTTACGCTTCCTATACACTTCCAATACGCTCAACTGGACAGAAACTCAAGCGTAGCGTAATCGTCATGTTGTACGCTACGCTGACGTGTCTATGACAAGACGCCTTAGTGGACAGTAGGCCTAAGGCGTTAAGGTCCTCTTCGTCCCTCGAAATCTTTGCGAATGAGGAAAATAAAGCTTTCTATACGCTTCCTATACGGTTCCAATACGCTCAACTGGACAGAAACTCAAGCGTAGCGTAATCGTCATGTTGTACGCTACGCTGACGTGTCTATGACGAGACGCCTTAGTGGACAGTAGGTCTAAGGCGTTAAGGTCCTCTTCGTCGCTCGAAATCTTTGCGAATGAGGAAAATGAATTTTTCTTTACGCTTTCGATACGTTTCCAATACGCTCAAGTGGACAAAAACTCAAGCGTAGCGTAATCGTGATGTTGTACGCTACGATGACGTGTCTATGACGAGACGCCTTAGTGGACAATAGGCCTAAGGCGTTAAGGTCCTCTTCGTCGCTCAAAACCTTTGCGAATGAGGAAAATGAAGCTTTCTATACGCTTCCAATACGCTCAAGTGGACATAAACTCAATCGTAGCGTAATCGTCATGTTGTACGCTACGCTGACGTGTCTATGACGAGACGCCTTAGTGGACAGTAAGCCGTACAGTGAATCGTAACATTCGCCACTCTTATTAGAAGCGCGCCGACACGAGCCAAGTGGAGCGCGCGCGATCCTCTCACGTCGGAACCGATTCCGTGTCACACGTTGTACATCCATTACGATGGCTCGTTAGCAGCCGGTGTGTTTAACCTAGTTGTCAATTCGCACAGTTCGTTCCGCACTCGTTTGGCGTATCGCGGCGCGACCCACGGCTGAAATACGACCTGGCATACAAATAAAGTTCCCGGAGCCCTCGAGCGCCTCCATTCGAAGTCAAATACGAGCGACGACGGCTTTAATAATATTCCTCGAGGATGAGCCTCCACCACCCACCTCCACTGCTCCTCTCTGCGAGCCGTCGTCGTTCCGAGGCGCGGTATAAATAAATAAAACTTTTCAGAGTTCGCCAAGGGAAGTTCGAGTACGCGAAAAACCAAGCCCAGGCCGGAGTCCGCAATCTCGCGAAAATTTCCGAGCGAATTTCGCGAGCCGCCGTTAAAGATCCACTCGTCGATCGCAGGCTTTCAAACTTTCCGTTTCATCGAGGCTACGAGACAGAGAAAAAGAGAGAGAGAGAGAGAGAGAGAGAGAAAGAACGTTAAGAAAAATATTTCGCCTCGCGCAGATTGAATGCACGCTACTCGAAAGAATCTAAGCGGTTCCGCTTGAAATTCACCGCGGGTGATCTCAGATGGACCGAGAACGCTGAGGAAACCGTTCTTAATGGTTACGATTTTTCACGAGTTTCGATTCTTGTACGTGCTACCGCGTAAACGTCACAGCTGCCCTATATTATTCAGAGTATGGATTATATGCGTAATCATCTTGTAACTTGTGGCAGGTTTCTTTTTATATTTCTGGGAAGCTCTGCGCGAGGCTCCATAAACGATGATAGATACAGAGTAGGTAATATACAAAGTGTTAAGGCCCTTTCCCCTTTAGCGACCGAAAAAAATCGTGACACTTAGAAAATTTATTTTAAAGAAAGGAAAGTTATGGTAAAAAACTTAATTGGCTTTATTTATTATACATTCAGGTAAATAAGAAAAGTTTTTTTTTCAATATTCCTGCATTTAGGTGACGCTCATCGTGTTGATCAGAAATTGCACTGTATACAAATGGTGCCCATGATAACGTAAAAAGTGATTAACCGATTTTACAAATTCATGGTGCATTCTCTTTGCGATTGAATCAATTATCGCATGGCCTACCGTTGGAAATATTGAAGCATAAATTCTTTTGTTATTCACAATAGTATACGTAAAATTTCCTCCTTTCTTCGCATGTCTGTGTTAAAATTCATACCAAATGCGGCCATTTTATTTTTTCGATTTCACGATAGGCCTTGCGATAGACGTTGGAGTAATATTCAATAATCTTTTTAAAATTTTGATTTCGAACTACTCTACATCCAGATATCGTGGGCACCGATTGTACAGTGCAATTTTGTATTAACACGATTAGCGCCACCGTCAATTTGACACGCCGCATGAATATTGAACCAACAATTTTTTTATTTACTTAAACGTGTAATAAATCAAGGCCATGAAAAGTTTTTTTTAACATATCTTGTTTGCATTCTTTAAAAAAAAATTCCTGAATATCAACCTTTTCTTCGGACCGCTAAAAGGGGCCTTAATTCAAAATATGGAACACTTTCCCAAGGTAGATTCTACACGCCAAACTAACATTAAGATGAAAATCAAGAATAACGAAATTGCGTTCGTGGCTTCGTTTCCGAGTAAATTTTCTAACCGTAACGTGTAATAAACCGTGCTCCGTTACACATTCAAACACCGCAGGACAAGAATCACATTCAACGCGGACCTCGCCTCGAGGCAGCATTCAACCCGCGTGCAAACAAGGCTCATGTGCTTTCTGTCGTTGAAGAGCAATTATTCGCGAGAACTTTGAAAAAATTGTGCGTTTGCACTTTTTTAATTAAACTTCCCGTTCGGCGGTTGTTCCGCGGCCGCGTCGCGGCCACGCGGCGGACTTGAGAACTTTCAGGAATTTAATTGAAGTCCAGCCATCCCGACCGTCCTTCTGCCAACAGAGAAAGAGTATTTTCTGGCAAATTCACGGAAAATTCGCCATCGCCCGGCCAGAACAAGGCCCGGCTGAGCAATACTATTTCGCCCGGGAAGTCTCAGAGCGTACCTGGGGGCGAGGCGACGTGACCGCCCGCGCGTTATGGCAAGAAAAATTTTTAATGAGAAGAACCGTGACACTGTTCCGACGTACAATTTAAGTGATGAACGAGCGGCCGAAGGCTGTCATTCGGAGCGGGAATCATTTGATTCGGGTCAAGGCAGACCGTTAACAGTAAAAAGTGGGATTCCATTTACTGCAAAAATGAAACGGTGCACGTTCGCTCGTTTATTAAATGAAATTAAGTGAAATTCGAACGCTTTCCATATGGTAAGCTTTTAGATTTCGTTGAATTAACACTTTGACTACCACGTCACCCAAATATGGTTGTGACACGTGTATTGTTAAGGTGCTGGATTATTTAACCTTCATCCGTCCCTTGTGTTAATTTCACACAGTTTTCTTCTAAAAAATGACGTTATTCTGTCATGTGTAGGTAAATTTAGCTGTCGTGATTTTTATTTCAAAGAATTTGGAAATTTAACTATTTATCACTAAATGGTATTCAGTTTTACCACTGGGTCAATTTGACACCGAGACACACATATGTGACGAATAATAGGTTTATGAAGAGTACATAGCTGGATTGAGGTCGGAAGGGTTGACTGTCGAAATGTATATACAGATTGCAGAAAAGAGTTATATTAAGTGTAAAAAAAATTCATAAAGAATAACGGGAAATTGTTTGACTTTTAATTTAATCGAACTATAATATCACAAAAGATATTGTTTTTAGACTAACTATATTAATTTTATGATTGTTTTTTATTATACGTGAAAGTTAGTTGCTCATTAAAATTCTTGTCCATTTGTTTAAAATAATAAAGATTCATCCACGAATTTCATGCTCTTGAATAATTAGTACCGTCGATCGTTCGATGCAGCACTTGATATTAAAAACATGATACAAAAATATCTGTATGCATGATTACTAGACTGCGGATTTTTATGCAAAATAACATTTTATAAAGTGATTCATGAAAACAAGAGCAAAAGTAAGAATTTTTTTCTTCTGAAATATATCTTATTAGATTAAGAATAAAGTGGAAACCTTGTTACATCTGATGAAACTTTTGTCTTTTATTGTATTTCACAGAGCCCCATAAGCTATGAATGCATAAAATCTGCAGTCTAATGATTGCAAAACAAGGTAAATATTTACAATAAGGGAGCCACTTCCGATATCGACGATTTTTCAATATGTGGTCAAGGTGCTCACCCTAAGTAGTGTTGTGAAGGTTTTACTTGGGGTTCGCTGTTTGTAAAAGAGTTATAATAAAAAAAGTTTAGGTAGAAAATTATTTAAAAGTTTGGCCTTCTCACTGATTCTGATGCGCTGAAGTCAAAACCACAATATTTCTTTTCAAAATAAGTAACAAAAACGAAATATCATCCCCCAAAACAGTAGACGAGCTTCGCAGTCTACTTCAACAAGTAGAAACTCGACTATTGTTTTCGAGGAATTATTATCAAAAAAGTTACTTTTTGTCTTGAACTGTCTCTAACTCCGATCACTATAATGCATCAGAGTTGGTTAGGGACAGTTCAAGAAAAGAAGTTATTCAGAGTTGGATAGTGACAGTTCAAGAAAAAGGTATCATTATTCTCTTAATAGCTTTTTAATAAACAATATTTAATAACTGAAACTTCCGGAAGGTCTCTCGGGAGGCTGGCCTTGACAAGATACATCAAGGTCAAGGTCATCGGTCATTTTTTTTATTATAACAAAATAAACTTTTATTGATAATAACTTTTTTACAAACAACGACCCCCATCTAAAACCTTCACAATACTACTCAGGGTGATGACCCTGACGACACATGAAAAAATCATCGATGTCGGAGAAGACTCTCTTATTGTAAATATTTACCCAAAACAAAAAATCAACAGTTTTGTTCAACATTGCAGAAAATGGGTCGCAGCATAATCAGATGCACATGCAACTCCCTATATGAAATATCAGTTTTTAATTATAAAACCGTGAATAAATCCTGTTACTTTCTGCATTCCGTCGACTTTACGATTAAAGTAATTAACAATTAAAAGCTCCAAGAATGTCGGCGTGAGTATCAGACACTTTAAAATTAGTTATATACAAATGTAAGTGTTTCTACAGGAGGAAGTTCATGAGCTGGTGTATGAGGGGAATGCGCATCCTATTGGTTAAAATTTAATCTGTACTTCGTAGCTCGCCTGCCCTTACGACTCTACAGAGGAACATTAGCCTCCTTTTCCTGTTATTGTTCATAACACGAGCCGCGAGCGTCAGTGAATACTTGATGCGTGGCATAATGAAAACGTAGTGAAAGAGTGAATTTAAGAACAGTATAAAGTAATGATAGATAGTATCCGTTTAACTAGAAACGTAATATGCAATACACTGGCGAATACCAACGAACCAACAGCGTGAAGAAGCATTTTGAATTAGTTTCACGTATGCGTGAATTATTATGATAAACATGGTTCTTCGACTGCAAAGTTACGATGATTATAACTAAATTATGAATATTTACGCATTTATAGCATCTTCTAACTAGCAAGACCCTATAAAATAAAGGTTTTAATAAAGTTCAATACTATTTATAATTAGTGTTATCACAGTGTTTAAAGTTCTGTCCAATTTTAATTTCTATACAGGTGTTTTGTTTAATTAAATCTCCTGACATGTTTTTGCTCTATTTAGAATTTCAGAAAAATGTTTCCTATGAAGGTTACATAGATTTGTGTCAGTTGGCGTACAGTAACAATAGTTATATTCTGTTGGTATTGGTTAATGAAATACATACCTACTCTGATCAAGCCCAAATGAAATACGAAGAAGAACGTCGAAACGCAAAAAAAGACAGCTTGAAACAAAACAGACAACGCCACTACGAAGTGCATAACTTTAAACGTATTTATCTCAAAATGTCGTTTTCGCACGTTAGCCTCTTTTTACCAGTGCACGTCACAAATGGTTTTTATAACACGAAGACCTAATACATTAAATCCGTGATGAGTGTTTGAAGGTTCCTCGGTACTGACAAGAAGAGGTCCCCAGGTGTAACGCTGACTTTTTAATGACATTTAGCACAATGATAAAATTAGGAATTCTGAAGCCAATGATATTTATTTCAGCCATATATGACCATTAGTTTATGAAATATTGAATGTTCAGTGTCGAGGACCTTTCGAACACTCATCGAGGATTTACTGTACTTGAATTGTATTCCACTTAAGGACAAACCAAACGAACTAATACATCGAGCGCATGTACGTAGACGAGCCGAGAAATGTTTGCCAGGCGATTCCGCGAAGAGTAAACGAGAGAGCGTGAAAAAAGAAAAGAATAACGGGTGAAGGTCCGACGATGCGCTTCCCATAGAATAGCGATGAAAGTAGAGAGGGTGAGCGTCTTATGAGATCCAACGAATTCACAGTGCTCTGGGAGCAAAGTGCCTTTTATAGCGACGTGCTCCGCGTGCGAGCTCTGCGAAAATATGCCATTGATTTTTATCGGTGAGAAATAGGTTTCTATGATCGGTTACGGAGGAGGGAAGGGAATATGGTAACGAGTAAGCAGGTGCGCAGGCCGAACGCGTGGAAACTGAGGAAGCGTTCGAACTGGGCGGCCGTCCCCAAAAAACCGAGGCATGCTTTCGCTCGATTTTCCAGCTGCGCACAGAAAAACGTAAGAACGCCCGAGAATTTTCCAGCGGTTTCGATTTCCGATCAAAAATACATTTTTAACGCGAGACCCTTGCGTTTCTCGGACGGACATCCTACGGCTTCTTTTACGTTCTTCCTACGGTTTTCTTACCTCCTACTGTCGCCTTGTTTCTTGAAGTCAGATTTGTCCAACTTTATTTTGCAAGCCTCACATATTGTTCAAGCAAAGGTTAACCCTTGAACGCCGTATGGTCTGGAACAGACACGAAAGACGATGGCAGAGTCATTTTGACCCAAAGCAAAATTTCTCTTGTACGCAGATTTCAAGAAGAAATTATGCATAAAATTTATATGTATTTTAAAATTTATATATTAGATTTATATACAACCACAAAGAATATGGCAATAGCTACAGATAGGTGAAATTGACCCTGCATTCGCTGTACGAGGATTAAACTACGACTCATAGAATTAAAATAAATACACATAATATTAATGGAGAATTGAATATTATTAACCCTCGTGCAATGTTTGGATTAATTTGACAATGTTTAATTTTTCATTGTATTTTTTATTATAAAAGCATTGATTCCGTTCCGATGTGCATAAACAACAATTTCATATGGTACAACCTAATAAAACCGTGGATTTTATACATTTACAGAATACCTGATTGTCTAAAATTCAGTACAGTAGAAAGTTTGAGAAAGTTTATTCAGACCTTCGTTTTACCTCGAATCTACTAGAACTCTTAACAAGGTAAATAAATTTTTGTTTGCATTTAGTTCCGCAAAAGATGTCCATAAAATTCTATATTTGTACGAATATCTTGCAGTCTATCTACGTTACTAATTACGTGAAGAAATGGAAGAATTTCACCAAGAAAACACACGTCTACAATAGAAAGCACCCCTTTGACAAATCAAAATAAATTAATTTAAACGCCCTGATTCCACGAACGTAAACAACAAAAACTTCATAACAAAACCACATACAGATTCGCGAACACTTAAACTACATGCGTACACGTTCGAAACGTGCAAAAATTCAATCCGCAAGGAAGATGAAATTCCACACGGTCGAATTTAATGCATCGACAGGACATTCCTTCGATGAAAACAGAAAAACACAAACAGACGGTAAAAGTTTCACCGTATTCGGGCCGTGTCGAACAATTGCCTCGACAGTAGCAGAGCGACGTGCGAGCGTGCGCGTTAAAGTTACACAGGAAAAAAGTTCGATTAAAAAACAAATATACGCAACTACGAAATCAAATTAACCAGTCCTTCCACGCGAGCCTCTCGTTTTCCAGGCTCTTTTTTTCCAACCTCACCCCTTTGTTTTCCGAGGATCCTCGACAGGCCGCTGTTCGGCGCGAAAAGCACGCACGGGACAACGTGATCGGAATGCTCGTTGGTAATTCAGAGTGACCGGGGATAGATCGGGGGTGAACCCTCGTGGGCGATGGTATGGGGATGAAGATACCAGAAATCGCGCGGAAACGTGCACCAGGAACCGCTCGAAAGATCGACTTCGGGAGAACCGAAGGGATTTGTGGGGTGAGGGAGGGATCGAAGGACCGCGAACGAATGGAAAATAAAAGGATCGATCGTACAAAGGGGAAAGAGATCGGGAGAAACTGTCTGCAAGGAAGTATCGAGGATTAGGAAACGGCGACTCCAAGGGAACCTAACGACGACGGACGAAGATAAAGAGATATCGGACTCGGGCGAGGAATGGTAAATGAGAACCGTTCTGCCTGCGCGGCATCGTCCAGGAGTCTTAGACTAGATATAGCCCGAGTAAATCTGTCGGTAGACACATTGATTAACTCTGGCTCTCTATGAATTTCTCAATTTCAATGAGTTTTCGGTGTTGGGCAAATTTTATTTCGAATAACAAATAAAGTCCCAGGATTTATTCGTGAATAACGAATAACGATTTTATTCGACGAAAAATTATTCTGTACTCGCGATCAAGTGTTTATTCGTTATTCGTTATTGTGAATAACTCTGCAGCGAGTAATAGTCAGGAGTAAGCAACACAGCTTCCCCTCCATGCATAGGAACCCGTGGGATACGATGCGGTAAGGGGAACCCTTCTCGAGATAGCGATTGACGATGGATGCGTCACTGGTGCGTGTCGCCGATGACGTAACCTTTATTTGCTGATTCCTTCGAATAAATACTTATTCGCAGGTTTCTCCGAATAAATTCGTCTTATTCGCAACTCTTAAATTTTCTCGAAAAATTTATTCGAATTTTTATTTGAATCAAAATTTTATTCGAAATATTTATTCGAAGTTTTATTCGAATAAAATTTAATTCGAATAAGGCCCAAGGCATGTGTTGGTCACAGGGAGCAATTCTCGCATTTCAATCGGCATTTTGTCTCTACAACAGACTTGGGCATAACTTTTTAATCGAATAATACGTACATAGTGAAAAACAGCAATATTTAATAGCGTTATTCTGGCATTTAATCAGCTGATGGGATTAGACAATTGTTTGCCAAGTGTTTACACATTCAAGAAAAAGTATTATTTTAGGTAATTGTGCAGAATAAGGGAGCCACCTCCGATTGTGATGACCTTGAAATATTTTGTCAGTCATCATTCTGAACAACTTTTTCCTATACATACAATAATCGGTATCTACCAGTTTTCGAGATATTCGTAAAAATATGTTCATGACTACGTATATCGAATGCTCAGTATTTGTTAAGATTTCCTCTTATATTAAGTGTGAGGATTTAGAGTATTTGTGTATTATGAACATATAAAGGGTGTATCAAAAATGTTATAGGTCCCTGAAATGGGACACTTATGAGGCCGTTTGGAACAAGTTTTTCCGTAGCAAAAATGTTATTCGAGGCTTTGTTAACGAGATATTAAGGCAAAACCCTGACCAATCGGAGCGCAAGTCTGCCGGCCGAGTTCCCGCGGCAACGTTGACTACGCACTCGATTAAGTCTGGGTCCACGAACTTTTATGAGTACGCTTCGCTCCAAGTCGTATCTGTCTGCATTAGTCTGGAAGTCGTAAATGTTTACCGTAAAAGTTATGCTGCTATATTTATACGGCTGTTTTATTGTACATAAGCTTTCAGCAGTATATATCATGCTGCTGAAAGCGTCGCCACAGCTAGGAAAATGTTTACACAAATATTGCAATGGTCAAAACAGAACTAAACAAATGACTGTCGATTCCATTCACACTTAAGATTCGCAATGTTTACAGACGATAAAAAATAAAACACATAGTCAATACACGAAAACTCAAATCAAATCTGTTAATATTTGTATGATTCGTGACATAATTAGAAATGTCAAGTTTCTCAGTATGCTTACAGTTTGTTTTGTTCTATGGTCACGAAATCGATATGAAAAATAGATGATACTAACATTTTATTTCGGAATGTAGAGAATGTAGCCACGAGATAACAGTGGGAACGCAAGGATCACTTGAAACTTCAAGCATTATACGCTTAAATAATTGCGGTCGATAAAAATTTGTCACCCACGTGTGCGCACTCGATCAACACTGCCACCGTGATCGAGTCAAACAATCGCGGAGAATATACGTACCTTGTGCAGTAATTTCTACCGGTCATTCAAAGAGGCGCGAACATTTTCACGTCCCGTTGAAACGTGAGAACTCCGCCAGTAATCCGTTAATTACACCGGAGGTCGAGTTTGAACGGGACGGGGAACCGGAAGACACACGACAACCGGGAAAAGAAACTTGATCCGGCGAACGCGAAAGCGCTTTCACCTGTCAAGTCCCGACCGAAGCTTTGGGAACGGAGAGACTTGGAACGCCTGGCATTTTATATTAAAATCCTTTTCCCTCCGTGTCAACCCGCCATCCCCTCCCCTTCACCTGCCGTCTATCCACCTTCGAGGTTGTTTTCGAACGCGTCCACGAACATTACCATCGCCGCCGATCATCGTTACTGCGTATCGTGTACGTGTGTGTGGTCGGTCGCCCATTTACGAGTGCAACCGGAAACCGTTCTCTGGCGTACTGTTTCAATTACGGGGGCAAACGGGTGCCCGTGACATTGTACGGTCAGAGAGGGTTAGGTTTTCGCCTATTATTTCGCCGATTTTATGATTGTTTCTGGCTGCACCCGTGCAGGCGAACAACCACGGACTTGGGAAACCAAACACTGGGACGTGATCCATTCACCAGACGTGAAGAAGCATCGCGGACAATTTATCCATTTGGAATTTCAAAGGGACCGAGGTTCAAAACATCGCGATTTAGAATTTGTCTTGTTTGACACGGAAACTTTGGTAACTTGAAAATTTCGATTACTTTTTTCCAATTTTGTGCGTTTCTAGAAGACTTTAATGGAAGTATTAGGCAATTTTTGTGTTGCTAGGTTTTAGTTCGACAGGGTGAAAAGAGGCCTTAAAGGTTAACGTGTGGTCTCCTATTTTCGTACATACATATCTTGAAACTATAGTCGATATAAAAAAAAACTTAGGATGAAAATGTAATGACTTTCCAAGCTTTATACAACTGTAGCATTAAATTGTTAAAGATTTGTTGTTTACCACGTTAAATACGACATCGGTCCTTGGGGACCGACAGTTATAAATTTTAAAAAAATATTTTTAGTATTATACATACTATACCAAAAATATATGTTTATACTCCTTCAATGTAATTTATTAAAACATTCTAAGCACAGATGAGGTCTGTCTTTGCATGTATTACAAAAATCATTTCTTGGTGGTCGCCTTCATACCATTCCCCACCTCATTTTCTTATGTTTATAATCTATATGATTGTGCATTGGCTGAACGTTCCCCATAAACAAAAAATAAAGCGAAACTGATATCGCGTTGAGCGCATTATCTTCTGTTTACACTCTTTATGTCCAAGCGTCCACTGCTTGAACTGAAAGTACAGGAAAAGGGGCACCACGTCGAACGTGTTAAATAAATAAATACATAGGGGAAGGTTGCAGAATTTTGACAATTGCCTAGGTTGGATCACTACTGTAACTTGCCATGTACAAACAATTAATGATTGACAACATAAGTCTATAACTCTATATCTAAATACGTCAGTTAATGCAATCACCACTATCGTATGGCGCAAATTGCTTCCACATGACAAGTTATAGTAGTGGCCTAATTCAGGCGACGGTCCAAATTCGGCAACCTTCCCCTAAATAAACAAATTTATAACAATTTCGATGCACGATTTTAAACACTGTACAAAACCACTAAATTTTCTTTTTAACAATTCCTTTAAACCAACTGCAGTCTTAAAAATATACAAGAAAATAGGAAAGCGCACATGCATTAACATTTAAGTGGTTCTTTCACTCTGAATAACAAAACAGTAGTAAATAAAATTGTCTGATACATATATTGCGGTCTTCTAAAAATCTGCGAAGTTTCTAAAAAATCGGAATTTTCAGATTACCGAAGTTTCTATGTAAGTCGGTAATCTATGCAGAGGTTTTAATATTTAAATTGACACAACCGTTTAATTGTCAACCGTCAAGTTGTCGTGCCCTCTGAGATTTAAAATGGCCGTTTGCAGCTACTTTTCATTTAGTTTGCTACAAAAGTTAACACGGTGATTCAGCTTTATTATTGATAAATCACGTTGATGAAACCTAGTTGTTTATATTTGTACTATTAACAGTATAGTATATTATTTCGATCACTACTTCATTACTAATTGTACTTACAATATTATAAATGTTAATCTTTAAAAACGGAAGGTTTTTCATCAAATTTAATAGCACCGATATACAGCATGGCAGTAAACGAATTAAATACGGAGATAAAGTGACGCTACTCTTAAATCTGTAAACGTTTCACCGAGAAAATGCCTTCTTTGATCCTTTAGATTCTATTTTCTCAGAAACGAAGTTTCGCAGAAGAATGTTTTATTTTACTTTTTCAATGTATTTTTGCAAGTAACCTCATCCTCGGTTGCACTACATATCATTGCTTTAGAACATTACAATAACATTTAAAATTTTTACAATAAATTGTATCTTTATATAATGTAGAGAAAAATGATGGTATAATACGAAGTATATTTTATCCTGAATGTAAAATTGTACGTGACTCATTTCTTAAGAAATATATCTAGAATATTTATCGCGTCTGTGTAAGAATATCGATGACTCAACTACTGCGACTGACCATTGCTCGTTTCATCTACTGACGATTCTTTTGAATACAGAAAGCTGTATGGTATGTATTTTTGTCTGTAAGTTTACTCTCAGATTATTTTCATTATATTCTATGTTTGTAATATAGGGTGTCCCATTTAAAATAATCCACTCGAATATCTTGGAAACTGTCGATGATACTAAAAATATTTTAGATAAAACTGGAATAGTTACTCAAGAAGCACATAATACGATATATGACTTTTTTCTTCAACATTGTCCTTTTTAAAATGAATTATGAATTCTTTATTACATCAATCGATACAGTTGGTTATTTTCCATAAAAACATAATAAACGATTTATGGCAAAAAACCATTAGCTTAGGAAATATTTTAATTTTAATATTACATAATGGCATTAATAGTACACAATCTTGGGTCATCGGTGGGGGATTCCCAAGGGAATATTCCTATTGTCAACTTTTATTACATTTAATAATATGAAAAAAAATATAAATCATTTAAACCGATCCCTGCGAGTACGTTCCCAATCGTTGCTGATACCGATCAGTATTTTATACAAAAGTTGAATAGTTTCAAAGGTGAAATTCGTGACTGGTAATTGTTAAAAAAGTGAAATATCTCGTAAAGTATTCTATTTTCAACGACCCCACTTTTTATGTACATAATAACAGAAGAAAACAAATTTAAAAACACATATGAAAAAAGATAATACAGTCAAAAGGTCGAGCTTGTTAAACAACGCAAAGTTTCCCCGCATGATATTCTTCTAACTTCACTTGAAACAGAATTGTTCTCAGCCAGTTACTAGAATCACCCAGTATAGGGACACACCTACCCCTACTCGTGGCAGAGTATAAACATTCCATGGAATACACCTGCAGTTTGAGAAACATTGTTCGGATAATAGAACGTTTCGATGAAAGAATGTCAGGTAACCGAGCGTTCGAATAAAGGGTGTTCCAATAATGGAGGTTCTGCATACTGTACAAGCGAGTCACGAACCGGTGACCAAATGTGTTTACGCAATTCCGTTCACGACCAAGGCGTTAGGGTAACCGTCGCTTTCTATTGCACGCCATTGAACGCCCGAACCGACGAAGTCCGCGGACGGAAACAATGCGGGTATCAGAAATCACGAATGGGCTCGCGGAAATTGTGCCCGCAGTTGGGAACAGATAAACAACCCAGGGAACGGCTTATTGTCGGTGAGCCGTGGCGCGCATATTCGAAAAGCTCGAATCTGAACAGCCAAAGCACTTCGCCGGCACGCTTACCGACACCATTCTTCGCCGAATGGAACGACAAGGGAAATTCAAAAGCGCATGTTTGTCCATCCACTCGGCCGAGCCCTTCTGAAAATTGGCCTGGTGACACTCGAGAATTTCAGGACCCTTTCCGCCACCGGTCCTGCCCAGTACGGGATACACCGGGGACACGCCGACGAAAATTAAATAAAGCCGTGTGTTCGTCCCTCCCCCTTGGCCGGCTTAAATCCGCTAAATAGCTATATCGCTGCTCACTTTCTGCGTACATAGTGGTGGAGTAGAAAACGGCCATTTTCTGTTTATACCCTTCGAGACCAACTGTGTTTTTGAAATTGTTGCAAGAATATTGAAAGATTACTACGAATGCATTAGGTCGTAACATATGAAATATCCGTTTGAACGATTTAAATTCTTCACCTAGTTTGTACCAAGAAATACACTACCGGTCAGAAGAATGGGACTGATAATTAATGGAGGAGAAAAATATTATACTACAAAGATTTGATAAAAGTATTGTATTAAAACTGATTGGAAAGATTTGTACATGTACTGATTCCGTAACGTTTACTACATCACGATTGCATTACATTTTCTTGAATTGACCATGTTTTGGAAATGCGTGACGAGAAGAAGTAGTTTCGAGTAATTATGCTTTTTTATTTCTGAAAAGGGGAAAACGCGGTGCAAGCATCAAAAAATGTTTTCCTGTACATGTTGGGGGTGCTGTAAACGAACGTAAACAAGAACAAGTATAATTGTTCCAAAGCACACTTTCTCATCGCTCATTTGCAAAACAAAATCAATTCAAAGAAATTTAACGCAATTGTGATGATTCTCCTTCTAAACGACGTGTAGAAATGGTAACTTACAGAATATGAATATAGTTTACTAATTAGGAACAGTGCATTGTAGTGAAGTCGAAAAAGCATCTACTGTAAACATACAAGATTACTTTTTAGTCAACCCAATATTTACAAGTTCCTAATGTTCCTGTTTAGAAATTGAATATTCCTTCATGTAATTTAATAGCATCGGTCAGCGGTGATCACAATGCCAGTCAACGTATTAATAAAATTGTCAATGTAAGCCTAACTCGTTGTGACTTCGTCTATCGTTAAAGAAATTATTATAACGTAACCTACATATAATGTCGTCAATAACCAGCAGTCGCTAAGACGTTAAGCTTAAAACCTAGCCTTTTTTCTTTTAAAAATTAAATAAAGCTCACAGTATTTGTTTAATTTAAAAATTCAAAAAAGTAGTTTTCTTGTCGGTAACGAATATAAATTCAAATAACGAATAAAATATAATTAACGACTAAAAATCAGAAGGACACTGTCTTTTTCAGGATGCCACTGCATCAGTGTCAGAGAACTATTCGATTCGATTATTTTCAGCGGGAAAGTGTGACGAGAAGAGCAATGTTCGGAAACTTTGAATGGCCCTTGAATTCCCTATATCTCCCACGAATATTTTACCCCCGCGAAGGAACCGTCTCGAAACTTAAAGATGGACGAAACTGAAATATTCCCACATCCCCGGAACTTTTCTTATTATACAAAAGAAATAAGACACTTGAAGTCTATTACTCTCGCCAACATATATATGTGTACACATTACGTAACACATACGTCACGTCAACTGAGATAGAAACCTAGGTATTTCTATTTAGAATAGAATAGAAAGAACAGAACAGACTACATAGAATAGTAATCTACAGATTGTTGCAAAATTCGATTCACTTATACGTATCGTCGCGCATAAAAATCACAGCATTCAGTTAAACCAAACAGAATTGACCAATTTTTCTTCATGTAAGTACTGAAAGTCGCATGAAGATGTAATGGTTGTTGCATTTAAGTTGGCGTTGCGGTGTTACTTTATTGCATCGTCGAGGACGTCAATTTTCGGCAAAGAAATGATAAAAAGAGGTAGAAACTGGGTGATATAACCATTGTTCGTTACTTTGGACAGAAACGACAGCCATTGCTTTTGTATGCACTTCAGATGGAAAATTGTAACACTGTATATAACAGAATTCTGTTTAGTGATAGTTATTGAGTAAATATTTCGTATCGACAGTGATGCTCACAAACACGAACAGTTTCATGCTCGACAGATTTTTCTGGGTGGCCAAATGTTTACGCGTAACTATGTATTCCTTGAACTATGACTTCTTTTTTAGGGTTACCAATTACATATTACGTCTGAATCTATTTAACAACCGAACGAATATAGTAAAGCTCAAATATGCTGTATTTACACTACCGGGCAAAGGTTCGGAATCGTTACGTAATTTAAGGGAAAAGCATTTTCCATGCAAAAATGAACGCCTTTGAAATACGTGAGGCAGTTTTAGTTATCAAAAACCTAACAAGCAACATATTTTACATTTTATACCATTTTTTGCACAAAGGTAGGTATTTTTTAAAAAAATTACCCTTGTCGAAAAAACCGACTTTACTTTTAATGACGTCGTGACATACAGTGAGGTGCAAAAGTTTTCGGCCGGTAAATTGTTGTGTTCTGTTTTACAAAAAGAAACCTGAGAGAAATTTCATTCAAAGCTAACAGATGTAAACGTGACGTAATTGCAAGGAAATAATGTAATAAATTCACGTTGTTCGCGAGGATATTTATTTAGGAATTGACTGTTTTAAAGAAAAATTAATAATGCAAGTCTGTTGTAATATTTATAAAACGGATTCGGTGATATTTCAGAATCAATACTTAGTTGCTATACCCTATTCTGCCACCATAGCGACACAACGGAAACATTACTGAAATTACAATGGTGCTTTTGATGGAATTTATGTTGGCTTCTAATTTACTACAGTTTTTATTTTGTGGTATATTTCTAGTGTTACTAACATCTCGAGAGATTTTATTCCATCCTTCCTTCAATGAATTGAATTACTCTGCCTTATTTGTATGTTTGTGTTTCCAGAATTGACGCTTCAGCTCGCCCTACAAATCGTCTCTTGAGTTTAATAAACTCTCACATTTTCGAAGTACATGTTAAAGCTGCAATTTTCTAAATAAATATCCTCATAAATATAAAAAACATACATTGCATTTATGTCACACTTGCATCTGGTATTAAATAAAATTCCTTTGTATTAATTTTATTATGAATATTATGTAATGAAATAATATCTTTGGGCTTTGTTTTTCTAATACAGAATAAAAATACTGACTGGTCAGTAACTTTAGCACTCCACTCTATTGAGACCTAAAATTTTGTAGCACTGGCCTCTCGTTGAATAGACATAAGAATCACATGTTCCTATACACCTGGCTTCATAACCTCTAGGATACGTAGCTCTCGCCAAATGTTGAAAAAGGAATCTAATAAATATAGGTAAACAATTTAATATTTTTAAAGTTATAAATAATGGAAAGAAAGGAATACTTTACATTTCTTTTTTTCCTGGTTACAGAAGGTTTATTTTTGCTTATTATTATCCCAACAAATAATCCATTGTTTCCATACGGTATGGTAGCTCCTGAAGCGAGACAATCACTCGCTTTAATCGAAACAGAAAATTGTTCATAACTCAAAATATTATGTTTCCGACGCATGCATAGTCTTCTTTTCACTTTTTGGCAAGTACGATCTACCGTAGAAGTTACGTACCCTTTTTCCTATCACCTTCTATAACGTCTTTTCAGACAGTATGAAAGGTGAAGCCAAGCGTTGCCTTAAATTATGACTTATACGATTCTACTTTGGATATGACAAAATGCTGAAATCTCTTAAAATATATATATCTTATAGATAAATATATACTTGTTAACAACTGGTGTATCAACGATTGATCAGTACAAAATTTTAGCAGGACATTCGATGTTTGTAGAAATCGTCAAGCGATATCGAACATTTGGCCGGCGGTGCTGTTTTGGCTGGCGGATGAGTTGTAATTGTCGCAACTGATGAAAATGGAAGAGATATGCAATGTTAGAAGCATCGTGTAATAATGACTACAGTTCATATATTCGAAATTTGTGTTACGTTGCCTTCATGAGGAATTAAAAGTATTTAAAATCATTTACAATGATTGCAATTTCTTTACGAAAATTGGTCCATTTTTATACATCCTGTGTTTTAGCATCTATAATTTCGTAAAGAAAATAGATTTCTTTACGGTTCGTGACGTAATCTGAAGAAGCGGATTTCAATTTACTTCAATTTTTCACATTCAGAACACTTCAAAATTTTAATGTCTCACGAACTTCAATTTTCAAAACGTTCGTATCTCTTTCGGTTAATAATGTTAGTAATACACACAAATTCCCAACTTAATGCTAGTATTAAAACGTTGACTTTTTTAGTTTACACATAAACAAAGTCAACGTCTTAATACTAGCATTAAGTTGGGAATTTGTGTGTATTACTACATAACATTATTAACCGAAAGAGATGCGAACGTTTTGAAAATTGAAGTTCATGAGACACTAAAATTTGAAGTGTTTTGAATGTCGAGAGTTTAATTTAATGTCAAGCGATATCGAACTTTTGGCTGGCGGTGAATATTCAAGTATTTATACTGATGTACTGCATATACACTCAAGTGTACCTGTACTCGAGTACATACACGTGTATACACTTGTACATGCTTCTTCTCATCGCGACCCGTTAATTACTGCTATAAACTGAACGAGCAGCGTAAAACTGAACCTGATTATTGCCCGATCGTATATCCCGTGAATCCCGGCCTCTTTAACAATCTAGCCAGTTTGCGGAAGCGGGGGAGTGACTAGCGTAAGGTATGTATATCCGTTGGACAGATTCCAGTACGCGGGTGCAGCAGCTTTGGGGTCGAAATACCGCGATGGTTGCAGGGTTGGTATTACTGACATTAGCGTCGCCAGTAACTCTTTCGAAATAGGCTTGGCACGTTCTAGACTTCGGCTACTACGCTTGACTTCCTACACCTTGCCTGAATCACGCTTCGAAATTCCGCATATCCGTGCCCGCGCTCGCGCGAACTTTAACGCTATTCTCCTCTCTCATTTATTCCGTCTCGACATTCCTGATTGTGCTGTTTGACGAAGGAAGCTGTCTACATAAGGTATAATACTACTATTCTGCTACTTTTTAATTATACTATGCCTTCTGTTCTAAATGGGAAAAGAAAATAGCGAATATTGTTTGAGAATATTATTGAGAGGGGCACATCTTATCTTATAAGGTGTGTGCCTTTTTTGTGGGTGGAGGTGGTTCAGAGATTTCAAGGTGACCTTGATTTTTTTTACGAAATGACCTATTTTTTGTACCATAGATCGATAGGGTATCATATTCTGAGTAAAAATGTGGTGAGCTTCGTACTTGAGTGAGTGTTTATTCACAGTAATAGTCATCGTATCTATGGAAGCATGCTTGAATGAAAGAAAAAGTATCCCTCAAGAGTTTAAACGCATGTTTGAGAAAACTTATATAACTTATGGGATGACCAAATATTTAATATTCTATCAACAATAATTTATTTATTTATCTGATACTCCGATTGTTTTCAGTGCTGGACTCAAGCAATGCAGTTACTCACGGAACTATCCGCCTATCCCATACGTATAACAGATTTTACATATTTAATCATGTAGGATATTTCTAAGCCATAAGTTGGCAGTACTCAAGTGTGGGGGACGCACTTCAGGTCCTTAACATATAGAGAATATTTTGTTTTATATCTTTATCTATGAATTATTCGAAGCGACATTCGAGATTTCCAACAGATCAAAACCGCGAAACGAGTGTTTCCATACAACGGATCACGGCGTTGCAACCTTTACTTCGATATAATCCGTAAATTACCGCACCGTACACTTTTTAATTGCCCCGATTCCGCGTGTCGGACGACCCACAATTTTCTCGATGACCGTTCCGCCCCCGGGTAAAAAATGCAAGTCCGTTAAGCAGAAAATTCAGGTCTGCATAATTACTATTCCTTTTTTCCCCGGAGTCTACGCATTTAAAGTTCCCACTTATGAAATGCAACTAATTAAGGTCACATTAACCCGGTTTTAAAGAACTCTCGCCTGTTAAAGGGGCACTGGCAAAACCGTGAAACGCCGCACGGCAGATAAGCAGCCGCGTGGGCTCGAAGCTCGTCGAAACCAGGGTGGAAAAAAAAAAGAAGGAATACCTGTTCCACCGTGTGTATTTCAGATATAATGGATTTTATGTGTCCCCGGGGGACATGAATATCTCACACGCGTTTGATCCCAATGAAAGTCGACTGCGTCGAAATCTCCAGCTCACTGAGAGAAGGACGAATCAAACATAGGTCTCGACAGAGATGGATAAAACTGCGTTTTCAATGAAACGTCCGTTCTGGGCCGCGAAATTTTTTATGTTCATAAAAAGTATGTGGTCATCAAGCCGATCACATTTATTTCTTATCTCTGTGGTCTGCGCATATCAGATCTCAGAATTCAGGTTTTCATCGCTTCTGTCGTTATTTGTACCTATTCTCAACGTTTTTTTGCGTTCACCACAAGCGAAGGATGCAATGCGAGAAGAAAGAATTTTGCTTCGGTATTGTCAAGATCGAAGGAAATGAAATTGCTTTTACCGAGTGATCGCGACAGTAATGGCCGTTGCATTCAAGTTGCTGTTGTGAATTCATTTTACTTTATCGACGAGGAATTCAACGTTTGGCAGAAAAATGTCTAAATGTTATAGAAAACGACGGGAACTGTTTCTAGTAATGGACGATACAGTTATTGTTCAGTATTAATGGAAATTTTTGACGGAAATACAGCCATTACACTTGTATACACCTAATACTTTTATGTTTTTATATTTATGGAGATGTGGCGAGGTTTCCGAAGGTTTTGACTCGTTCGAGAACTAAAAAGGCAATGATTCTGTGAAGCTTTGCCTTTTGAACTACTCGATAGAAATACAGAAATCACAAAGGAATGATGTATTGCTGTGGGGTGGTTTCCAGAAGCGGAACTATTAGACTGCACTGCACAGAATTATCGATATTCGAATACTTAAAAATCACCGCAAGATTAATAAATCAAATGATTTGTATTCGTGTTGTGCTCTAGACAGAAGTTATAACAGTGTCATATTTCTCGATTTCTATTTATTATTGAACTCTTTTTGCGATTATTTAACTATTCTGCTGAAGTAAACACTATTGAATCGAAGAAATCATTTCGAATAGTTTTTCGGTATGAATTTTAATTGGTCCATTCACAGACATTCATCAAATGTTTCTCTAACAGAAGATCAGTTTTCGTTGCAGTTGGATCTCTTTCTAAGAAATAAAACATTCCCCTATCGAAATCGGTAAGTGCTGTATTTGAAAAATTCATACAATCGCAAATATTAATTTTTATAAAAATGGGATGTATCAATTGGTATTTTTCTTGGAGAAAACAATTAATTGTGATAGTGTATATTTCTGCTGAATAAAGAGTATTATTTAAAAATACTGTGTTTCTATTTCGACCTCTAGAAACGAAAATTTCATACGGCACAACCTAATACATGTGTATATTGTCCCAATGGAAATTTATAATACGTATTTTCTAAAAAGAATGCTCTCGAATTGTCGTAACTGATGAAAATGGAAGAGATATGCAACGTTAGAAGCATCTTGTAATAATGACTACAGTTTATATATTCGAAATTTGTGTTACATTGCCTTTATGAGGAATTAAAAGTGTTTAAAATAATTTACGATGATTAAAATTTCTTTACGAAAATTGGTGGATTTTTATACGTTCTGTATTTTAGCATCTATAATTTCGTAAGGAAAGTGGATTTCTTTACGGTTCGTGTCGTAATTTGAAGAAGCGGATAGAACACTTCAAATTTTAATATCTCATGAACTTCAATTTTCAAAACGTTCGTATCTCTTTCGGTTAATAATGTTAGTAATAAAGTATTAAATGTCGTCTAGTATTAAAATTTCGACTTTTTTAGTTTACACATAAACAAAGTCAACGTCACTCACCAGTTTTATTTAATGTCACGCTTCAGGTCGAATGTACATCAGCATTAAAAACAAATCGATATTATAAGTATCCGAAGCTTTAAAGTCAATTTAAAGCGTTCGTTTTTGTACGAAGGTGGAAAAGTAATCGAAATTCCAATTACATATTCAATTAACTGCTTTTTCTCCAATATCTCAGGCAACAATTTCATATTCATGGTATGTAAAATGTATAGCCATTCAATGAAAACTCTTCTACAATGTTAATCAACTTTATGTCTATGTAAATATTGGAGAACTAATACTTGAGGTACGAGAGGAAACTTCTGTTTGAGAGATCGTTGACAAAATCAAATACCAAATTATAAAATTTAAAAGATTACAAATCCTAGGCTAAACCTCGAACCTTCCATATAAAAGCCATTTACCATATACTTATCATACATAAATACACGTTTTCGTAACATAATTTCAAATACTTTTAATGTACCCTTTACAATTGCTTGATAATATGTCACAGTATGATTGCATTGCGGATGTTATACATTTATAGAATATCCGATCGTCTAAAATTCAGTGCAGTAAAACAACCTGCTAGAACCCTTAACAGGATAAACAAATTTTTGTGCGCGTCCAGTTACGAAAAATCAATCTAAAAAATTCTATACTTGCATAAACATCCGCAATCTAGTTACGATATTCACCGTCCAGGTTATTCGTGTTTCGTCCTAAAAATACTCGATAGATTTTCCCGAATAAGAAACCCAAAAGTTCCAACAATTTTCATTTCAAATGCTATAAAACTTACCGACAGTTGATCGCTTAATATTCCATTCGTTAAAATCACCAACGCGTTTCAAGTAGGAACGGAGGTTCAGTGTTCAGTCGAACGCACAGATCAGTGTTTCAACATTAATCTTTCACGGCACAGGTTATACTTCGTCGCGATCCAGTCACCCAGAGGCGGGTTCGTTCAACGGTTCTCCCCGATCCGCTCACAAATTTGCAGCTTTACACTTCGTTAAACGGTATAACACTGGTACACTGCTTGATTAAAAGGGATGTTTATTATTTAGTTAGCATTATCCGTGCCAGGTCGGCGTCGTTACACTGGCGTGGCGCGGACCGTTTATTTAGAAGCGCATTCGAACGATTCGGAACGTCATTAAACACGAATAAATGAGATGATTATTCATATGCAGGACGCGCTGTCATGCGATGACATTTGAAACGCCTGTCGGTCATTCGAAAATAATGTATCAAACTGTACAAGATACGCGAAGTGGAACGTAACGACAGAGCTTTTTAAAAATAGAACAGGCAAATTAAACGATACACGAGTGTTTTAATTCTTTCTGTAACCATAACACGTTGACTGGCCAAAATTTGTAGTACAGTGATGATATAGTTATAAAATGCATATGTATAATTTGACTTGCATATATTTATAGAATTGTGAATGTTACGGTTTTGATGTGAATGTTTTTTTAAATAATTTAATTGTAGCGGTC
Source organism: Dufourea novaeangliae (assembly GCF_001272555.1). Classification (NCBI taxonomy): domain Eukaryota; kingdom Metazoa; phylum Arthropoda; class Insecta; order Hymenoptera; family Halictidae; genus Dufourea; species Dufourea novaeangliae. The sequence continues at coordinate 3,513,826 of NW_015374014.1, read as the reverse complement.
AATAGTAATCGGTGTAACAGTCAATGTGATAATAGCGGTATTGATATTCTTATGTAATATTGTGACCAACACGAAAATCTGAGCTAAATGAATTATTTAAATCCTCAAGTTTGCTTTTCTCGAGATGAATTCTCTTAACAATGGAACGTTCGAATTCGTAAGAACATAGTAAATACGTTGTTCCATTAATCCCGATCTCAACAACAATTAACGTTGAATGAGCAGCGCTGAAGTAGTCGTGAATCGGATTACGAAATCGCCAATTCTGAGAATACGGATCAACACGAGCGGATAGCCGATCAATGTACGCGAGACTCGATAACACTCATGCACTATACAATAATTAGTACTTCACTGTTCCATAAGTTTCATGGTATCAATGTGAAAATCGAATAAAAACACTGTTGCTGGCAAATTAATTTACAAGCTTTTGTAATGAAAAACGTAATTAAAAATTAAACTTCGACTTCGGGTTAAGTTGATGGCATACGAGATTTCATTGAAATTATGTAAAAATAGACACGTCGATGTGATGTATAATAGACAGATTATAAATAGACTTATGTAGATTTAATAAATATACAGATATAATTTTTGAATAAATGTTTTGTTAGCCAATCGAGAAGTTATTACTCAATAATACCAATCCATCCAATTTTATACGTGACATGTTGTTTGTTTTCGAATAATTACCAAAAGCACACAATGTCTTTGGTTCAACTAAAATAATTCCCACAATGTACCACAATTATTCAAATTATTTGTTCCTCTTTGATTGACTTCTACTGTAAAACAGAGAAGAGAAACCTATTTTCTAAAAAAATAATTAGTATTATTTCAAGAATTTCATCTATCATGAAAATTTTGATAGTTATTTTCGAAGTATCCAAACTTACAGTATCTCATCACAAGACTAATCTTGAACTCATCGATCCAAATTATTTTTTCTTCACTTTAATATAGAATGTCTGTGTAATTGCAGCACACCAGAGAAAGAACAGAAGTCTCGCATAAAATTAAGTCCAAAAAGGTAGAATAAAATTTGTTTGCATAAATCTCCAATTTCGAGAAAATTGATTTTGAAAGTGCACCTAATACGCACGTGTAAATATCAGTAATCTCCAAATGACGAACACTTGAATTTGATATTATTAAAAACAGACTTATTCTTGCACGAAGAATCACCATATGCCTGACTGTACTACAATTTCAGTGATTGTATGAAGCAGTAGCCCCTAACGTAAAGCAAAACAATTAAATAAATCATACAACGTACATTCATTAAAGCTACCTAATATTGATTCAGCTGTCAGATCGTACCAACATTCCAGATACACCCTCTATATGTATACACGTCGTTTGTCTTCCTAATCGTCCTTAACGCAAAATAAAACAATTATCGCGACGTGTACTTGTTAACACAAGTTCAATAAACGCCACGACGAAGAAATAGAAAAATGTACACATACACCTTTGACTTTTATCATCGTCTAACAGTACTGTGTCCATTGTAACACCAGGTAAAAAATGATTTCCCCCAAGCTGTGTCTTAATAGAAAGTTAAATTGTTTTGGTACACTCGAAGGTAAACAATTTTAAATATGGTACTGCAGTTACACTAGCATTGTCAATTGGTAATATAATTCACTGGATATACGAATATGTTTTTCTCCCACTATATACATACGTACACTGCCGTTGAAAAGTTTCCGGCCACCAACTACGTTTTTCAATATGCTCCTTAATACAGGGTAATGTTCAAGAACAGACACTATAAAACAAATTTTATTTGCTACTATGGTATCTCACGTTTACAGTTCCCTAGGTTTTATGACTGTGTACGGTACATCGACCACTTAAATCTCAATTAGAGTAGATATATGAAGGTAACTCTTCTAAGTAATTATTATAATAACAATTTTCACTGTACGTGACACGTACTATTTGAAAATGTAGTATAATGTCTCTAACAATTCACACTGTCTTTACAGTTATAACGTTTAACAAACACACACAGTAAAATTTATTGTTATTCTTCTTACTAAAACGTAATCAATATTCCACTAGAAATATAAATCCCTTGCAATTCAGCTCCTCATTTTGATTAACTTACAAGTATCGAAGTGGTCGGAAACTTTTGGGTCGACAGTGTATATTTCGTACAATGGATCGAAGTGTCGTGATAGTAGGTCCACTAGTCCGAATCAGGAATAGAAAAGTAATCGGTTAATTTAATTATCGGTCGTCATTGAATGGGGTACGGCGGTCGCAACCGAGATAGGTTTTATCGGACAGCGTTATCTCTTTCACGGTGCCGTGGACCGCCGACGCGCCGAGTAACAATGTTGATTAACCGGTTTAATTGCAAATTATTGGCCCGTTGGAAGATTCGATCGTGCCCGGGCCTCCATTCACGAGCCGTGACCGCGAAATCATCTCCACGCCTTTCTCCATGACATTTATTGCGGCGCGATCACCCCCAACGCCACGTTTTCCGTTGCCTTTTTATAATACGACCGCCCGAGCCGTCGTAGTATGACTTCCTAAACGACACGGAATCGTTCCCTCTCGTGAGAAGAAATTATTCCCCGCGTTCCGAGCCGCGTGTTTTCGCCTTCGGAACCAGGGGCTTTTATTTTTGCGAGGAATTTAAAAAGCGGCGACCGCGTTAGAAAGCTGAATGTCTAAAATATTTCGTTCGTCTGTATGAATATTCATACGTGGCCGCATTATCATCGAGAATTTTAATTCCTGGCTTCCCGCAGGAGAAAACACAAATTTTTGGAGAAACGGTAAACTATTCGAAGAAATGAATATGTATATAAGAATGAATTCTTGAAATCTTTAACATTATGAAGGGAATAGAAAGAAATTCTGGGAAAATACGTAAGTTCTAAACGATGTACCTTGAAAATTTTGTATTTATGTCGTGAATACTAAATATCTGACATGCATTGTTTAAAACGTTCAGGATACCGTTTTGTACTTTGCTCGGAAAATCGAGTAGAAAATTAATTAGCCGATTAAATAATATGAAAATGATTGAATACATTAATTATTATCCTCGTATCATTTGATTTCCATATATTGTGAATATAATCTTATTCTTACTCATATGTAATAAACGAGACATAGAAATTAATAGAAAATAATTCTCAAGTTCCCATAGGCTACCGATTTACCAAAGAATCGTGACAAATCCCCCACGGTCGCAGCAATTTTCTACGTTATTCAGGAAAAACAAGCAGAAATTAATTGCAATTAATTTACATGCGTCGTGTTTGTAACGGACCGGTGGTCACGCCGCGCGATGCGTTGAGTTGCATCACTGAAAACCGCTCGGAGGGACGGCTACGCGTACCGTATCAGCTTTAATTGCCGCGATTATATTCTTTGACAAATGTTCTCCGACTGGACAGCACTCCAACGCAACATACACACAGCCAGCATGGAAATCCAAGTCGGTCGATTAATAAGCATACAGTTTCCCACTCAACACGTGATCCTCAAAGTCCGACATCCTGGCCTCATTCTCTCACAAATCCCCACCGAAATCCATTCTCTCCGCACGACAAAACTAAACCAAAACACACGATCTACAAGGTATATAATTCTTCACGTTCGAATGCGCTTCCCACGAGTATCCTGGAATATTACCGTCCACTTCGTCGACGAGGATACAATATCCCCCCTTAGGTACCGCACTGAAACCGTTCGATCAAAATATCTCGATCCCGTGGGGACACACTGGCCGAAACCGGGCCGTCACGGTGCGTCACGGTTGAAACCGCAGCGACATTCCGGGGGCCACACTTCACGGTCCAAATTGTTTCCCGAACGACGCGCACGATCCACTCTGGTAGTCACACAACAAAACAGTAGTAGCCTCCAGCACGTCGACCAGGATCGATCCGGTAGCGAATTATCGGCTGGCCGGCCGATTAACCGCGGGTTCGTTCGACGAACCTGTCGACACACACGCGTCGACAACACCGTATATAGGAAGGGAACCGACGTTCCAGGGACGAACGCGGCAGACTCCGCGCACCGGCCGCCGTACGACGAATGAACGAAAGCCCGACACGGCCGAAACTTCGCGAGCCCCACCGCCCTTTCGGTCGCTCGTGAAGTTGGGGAGGGTTTCCACGGTGTTGCTACAAGATAATTAATCGGTGGAAATATAATGCCCGATCGTGGCCTTCGTGCCCGCCACTTCTCTGTTTTATTAAACGGGGACCACCGCGTGGACGTGCCCTCGGCCGCCCGAGCGAAAGGAGAACCGCGACGTCACGTCGATCGCCACAACGATTACCCTTCACGTCGATGCCGCAGTGCCGTTAATAAAAGTTTCTTCTTTCGCGACGACCCCCGCCCCCTGTTTACTTTCGTTCCTTTTTTCTCACTGTCTTTGCAGTGATTCTGAACGCTGTTTTAGCAGTTCAGAAGCTTAAATTGAAGTATTAGAATCTCACGCCGGATGAAGCGCTGTGTCTTTACTCAGGCAAGTTAGGTCCTTTTTTAAGAATTTGATGGAAGATCGACCACGATCGTTTCGTTTTTCAACGACTTGTTTTGCAAAACTTTCGCACGTAGGTTTGGATAAACGATTTTTTATCGATGCTAATCATTCTTTTATTTGAATTATGAATTATTAAACATTAACTTGCCGTGGACCCCCTGGGTCCTTTATGGCGCAAGCAAAGTTTCGCGCTCAAATATCTCCGAAACGGAGTGATTGTTATTAAAAGAAAGCTTTGAATATTCGAGTTTAAAAACTATTGCGTCATATAGAAGGAACACTGGGAAATATTACTGAATTTTTTTAGACTTTTCGGAAGCCCATAAGAGGAAAGATGTAGGTCTGAACATATGGGTCTTTACCCAGGAGGGTGACGGAAGCAGTAAAAATATCGAGGTCATGGAGGATTAATACTCTAGTAGTGATAATATACTATATCATAATACTTCGCCTGGGACACCAGAAACGGTGAGAACACGCGTTATACTATAATTTTAACTACTAACAATATTGCTCTCGATCATTGTACTCCCGACCGTACACATCTCGCCGCCTTGGTTTCGGAAGGTTCGCTGAAAACGAACCGGAAGTTCGATACGATTACAATGGAATGAGAATTATTGGAAATGATCGGAGCGTGGTCCGTTTTTGATCACTGCTTTGCTCGTGTGTACGGTTAAAATGAAACATTCTACCGTTACATTACTGATACTTTTATGGTTGTCTTTGCAGCGGGCCCTTACCGTTTGCCTTGATTTTTGTCCAGCAGGGCATAATATCTGCATGGCAGTCTGCGTCGCCGTCATTTTAAATGGCTCAAGAACTTTCTATTTTCTGGGAGACTTTTGGAAAAGCAGACATACATTTGTCTCGAATAATTGGAGGAAGGAGATGAAAATTGGCATCAAACGTCGAGTCGTTTATTTGATCCGCTACGTCACTGTATGGTTATTTCTAAGTGTTAATTTTCTATGTAGTATGTAAATTTGTTCGTTATTGTTGTTATTGAAATAAACTTTATTGTTTTTAATTTTGTACACCGTTCATGTAAGCTCACCCGTTGCTATCCTAAATCCTTATTAAACATTTGTTTGTCTAATTGAAACGTATTTAGAGTAATATGGAGGATCGTCGGACGGGTAGTTTAACTGGAAGGATTACAGTTGGGGAAATATTTCGAAAATGTTGTACAGAATTCCTTTGTATAGTCGATTGTTTCTGAGGGAATTCAAGTTGAACACGGGCTAGGCACGTCTGCCTTTGAGTACGGCTGGCTACGCTGTCTGACCATTACTCACTACTTCTACTTACGAAGATAAAAGATAGCGGTATGTAATTATTGAGACCCTCTAGATTTTATTATCCCTAAAGTATCAATTGACATTGTATTATTATAAAGATGTAATAATATCGTATAACTTTCAGTGTCTGTGGGCACTGATTTATGTAGAAGTAATGAAACGCCATCCTTTTTGGTTGAGAGCGAATAAACTTATTTAAATTTATTTCTTTTTTATTAGAATAACACACTTATATACTACGAAAAAATGCCAAAAATTCTACACGGTTCTCATGCCAAATCACCAAATCTTTTTCAAAAGTGACTTCAAAATTACCTTGGAGGAGAACACTGATAGAGCCACTGTTATACAGAACAATAAAATATCAATCTGGAACGCAATGAGACTGCGAATGTTTATGCATTCTTGCACTTTTCACAATGCAAAGCACAGTACAATGAAAAGTTTAACTCAATTAAATAATATACATATGTGTGTTATAATTGACGTAACGTATAATTTCTGCCTAATTTTCAATATTATAAATTAATTCGCAATAAAAAGTCACTGTCTAGTAACGAGTTAACAGTTCTCCACCCCAGGAAGGTATAAGGTGACGGAAATCCGCGAACGGATAAAACGGAAGGACAATGAGTCACCGTTTACCTGTCCGCCATAGTCTGCGGGTAGTATCGAAAAGCCTGAATTCTCGTAGCCGTGGGAAGTCTGGTAACCAATTTACGGGCACACGCTGGTCAATGGCTGGAGAACGGTATTTTACGCTTCGTCGAAAAAAAAGGAGCCGGAAAGAGACGAAAGGCGGAGGCGGAAAAAAGGAAGAACGAACAAAAAAAAGAATGAGAGAGAGAGAGAGAGAGAGAGAGAGAGAGAGAGAGAAGAGAGTTGACTTCCTCCAATCGAATCCATTTTCATCCCGAATCAAGTACCTGAGTCTGGCAGTGCGGACGAACGATTTTCGCCATGCGTAAAATTCATTGTCGTTCGCTGCGCCCAATGACCGTCGAGCTTAAGCATCATCGACGGCGGGAAGAGCGAAAAAATTCGCGCGAGAATTCGACGGAACGACGACGATACGCGTCCGGGCGGACGTGAATTTTAAGTTGACCGTATCCACGCTAAATGGAACCTGGAAACTGCCATATACATACATACTTTCCCATCGAGAGCATAAACACGGCGAGCGTCGTAAAATATTGGCGGGCAAGAAGATTGGGAGATTTCAATGAATTTCTGACATACTTCTGGTAACCACGATATATTGATTTTGTTATTTATTTTGGCTATGTTTTAATAAAGCGGACAATCGGAGTTCGATGCGGCAATAGACTGTAAGCTACAATAGTATCAACATATCTGTAAAACATTACACATATATTAACACGTTATTGATCGGAATTACATGGATAATTACGTTAATTACACAAGAACGCTTGTAAAGGGTGAAATTATAAAACAGGCATTAAAATACAGGGAAATATCTGTTATCGATTGAGTATGTGGTCAGAAAAATGATCGAATTGAATAGTATATAATTTTCTTAAATGTGTATTAATCGTTAACCCCCACGACAATAGACGAGTTTCTACTTGTTTAAGTAGACGGAGAAGCACACTTTGTTTCTGTTACTAATTTTGAAAGAAAATAATATCCGCCTATACATTTTTTATAACTTTTTTACATATAGGGACCACTAACTAAAACCTTTACAACATTCCTGAGGGTGATGACCTTAACAACATATTCAAAAATCATCGAAATCGGAGGTGCCTCCGATATTATAAATATTTACCACTCGAATTCATGAAATAATCTAATACGACCATACCACGTTATGAATGACTACATTTTACGTATATAAATTGACGAACTAAAATTAATGTTTCCGATTAAATATTTTCTTTTCTCTCCCCATATGTGTAAGTGTTGTACAAAAATATGTTCCAACAACGATTTCCACGAATAAAAACAAGTAAACCTTTTTGACGATCTGCGTTGAGGGGTTAATACCCGCGTTAAATAACAGTGCTGTGACAATAAAGTTTCGAAAATAATTTCCTTCCCGCCAAAGTGGCAACGACGTAACAGCTAACGCCCACTTTCGCCAGAAAACGAAATTCTCTTCCAAACTTCATCGTCACGCCTCGTATTTCCCAAAATAAAAGTTTCGTGCTCTGTCCGATCGTTAAGGGGTGTCGACAGTGGCGTTGCTCGCGACGCCCAGGACCACGGGCACCGCAGAGTGCGTTTCATTATCGTTCGTTGGCGTGCTCGGTGTTTGTTATCAAGTAGACGATAGATTTCAAAGCGGTTTGCAGTATCGACGTGGATCAAAACGCGTAAGCTCGGATCGTGGTGGGAAAGGGTGGGCTCGATATGGACCAGGTGTGTCTGGACATTAAACATTCGGAGCCCATTTCGGGGCTCGTTTTATGAACGACCAACATCGAAGGACTTTGAAGTGTACAAAGGTCGCCGTACCTTATTCGAACGTGCAACAGAGCGCTGATTGGAGGGATCAAAGCCGTCGCCCGTTGGCCCCGGTATTTAATCATCCGACCGCTGAAGAACGCATCCACTGTCAATTCCAGCCCTCTGTCAAAACCTCTGTCCCTCTCGTTTTTCACGTGCTCCCGTCCGTTCTTCCGTTGACCGCCTCCTCGCTCCTTGTTCCATTATTACGCGGGCCGCGCGTTTGTTAGTACGGTTGACTGTCCTCGGCCGCGAAGGTTATTCGAATAAATGCACGACTAAAAGACACCACCGACAAGAAACTACGGGATAACAGTTAAACGCTCTATACGTTATTCATTTGTGGAATTCCCCGTCGTGAAAAGGTTTCACCTACGGTTGTTTTTATCACTTTCTGGCGAGACGAACACGTGAGTTACTTTTTATCGAGGGGGCTGCGGTTTAATTGGTTACTGTGAAATCTCTGGTGTCTTGTAAATTATCATTTGACGATAGATGAATCAAATTCTTGACCTTATTTTACAAATAGTGAAATCATAAAGGTGCATTTGTCGGAGTTCATGGTGACTTTTAGTTTATTGTATAGTTTATATTATTCTATATTCTTTTATATTGCGATATATAGGGTGTTAAGAAAAGCCATTCTGTATTTATATGGTACATAGGACAGACTATACTGAGTAAGAAAGCCTTAGTAATCACAGGTCGAAAGGTGAACTGTTTCTGAGATATAAACACTTTGGTCTGTTAGCATCATGATTGACTTACTGGGTTCTATCAACGCATGCGATGTTTACCTCAGTAATTATAAACCGCGTCCTGAATGTCCTCGTTCAATTTCCATGCATACTTCATGACAGAAGATTTCATCGGCAATCAGTCAGTTTTCATCAACCGGCGATCTATTTAGTACTGCACAGTTAGAGAGTATCGTGCTGTAAATGCCAACGTATTACTCTAATAGAAATAATTAATAATAATAAATTTCTTATCTAAATGGAGGGAGGACATGTGGAACACGTGTAAGTATCGAGAAGCCAGTAGTAGGTCAAGCATGATGCTAACATACGAAAATGTTTACATCTCAAAAACGGTTGACCTTTCAACCTATGTTGACTAAGGCTTTTTTGCTCAGTACAGTGTGTTCTATTATGTGCCATATAAATGTTAAAGTGTTTTTTTGTAACACCCTGTATATTAAACAATTTAGATTGGCGTACATTCAACACTGGTAGTTCTAGTGTTAAGCAAACGAAACAGTTGGATTATTGTAAAATCTACTGACAATTATATGAAGCATGATAATCCTGGAAGTGTGGTTTCATCCCTATCTTCAGTGAACCGTGTACATTTTTCATTGGTCAATCTAAACTAGAAACGTAGCATTTAAAGAACATCTAGTCGCCTGAAATTTCGTGTATGTTCTAATTTCAATATAGAGCAGTTAAGATTTTAAATTTTTGGGTATATTATGGTATTGGAAGAACATTTCACATACGTTAATTTTTGTTATTAATTCACTAAAAATTGGCTGCAGACTAATTATTTACAAACAAAAATATCGTTCACGTTAGTATATTCATTATTCACTGTCTGCGCACTTCAATAGAAGATTAAACAGCGAACATGAATCATGCATAGTATTGTTGGATCTTTTATTTTTGGACAGAATAAATTGCATCTCTTTAGTCGAGGATAGTTTGTTTAACGATGGAAAAGGGAGAGAAAACGCAAACAGATTTCTCTCGGATTCATTTCAATATTCGTAACGCACATTTACCATTATCAATATCGTAAACCAATATTGATATAAATGTAAGATCAACTCAGAATTCATAATTTTATGTGTGTGTGCAGTTCCATTGTACACAAGTTAAATTATCGAGAACAAACCATCGATATCATTAAACATTCATATGCGATAAGTTATTCGTGAATTCATGTTTTAGGAATGTAAAGAACAGAGTTCAGTACATCTTTAACCGTTACTTTAAAATATTTACATTATTCACTTTTACTATAATATCGAATTCTAAATGTATAAATAATTACAAAAAATTCTAGCAGCTATTCGATTCACCACCGTCTTAATTAATATAAACATAAAGAAATTTTCAATTCAAAATAGACTGTTCTGAATTTTATATAAACTTTATGTTTCCTTTTTGACACTGCAATAATTAGAACATATAATAAATCTTATTAAATATCTTCACGATATAGGAACATTCCATACAGAATACGACCTATAACATCAGTGTGACTCTAGTTCCAAAAACGACCAGAGATCCGAATTGATGAAACATTTTTCGTGTAAGCCACACCTTTCCCTGGACCCGATGCATCGAGGGGGTCAGGAAGTCCCTCTGTGCCAGCATCACCTAGAGTAAATATTTGACGAGTAACTCCGGTATCGTGACAGTACTGGTCCTGATGAGGGCTGCACGGGCCCCGCCTTCGCTGTTTCGCCTTAACTCGTAAAACGTGGCTGCGTCACTTTGCAAAATCAAAGCCCATCGCGCTTGAAAGAGTAAAGGCCTTTATCAGGTCGTAAATGAAAATCTCGAGGACGATTAAATCGACTGAAAATTATACATTCTCTACTATTTTAAAATGACCTTGATAATCAGAATCGCGTTGCATGTAATAATTGTACACTACAGTTCATCGGTATTAGGATATGGTCTGTTTGAAGAAAATAAGATTTATCGAAAAGTTACTTTATATTAACATCTACATTATCCATTAAGTTGTAAACAATATTTCTTTTTGTATTTTCAGCAATTTTGTAATGCCTTATAACATTTATTGCATATTGGAAGACGGTTCTAATACTTACGAGTGGATTCGTGTATGTACCTATATACTTTTCGGACATTATTCGATTTATGGGATCACACCACTTTGGAGCATAAAAAAGTAGCTATCTTGAAGAATTTTTTTGAAAAAGTGATGAACAAAATGAAAAATTCACAAAAGAAAGTGTTTATTGTACAATTATTGAAGTACACGAAAGAATTTTTTGTTTCTTTCCTTCGAACAATATAGCGTTGCTAGGTCCTATACACGGAAGATTGTGTGTCGAGAGCGCCAAATTGGCGTGTGCAATAACTGCACAGCAGTTGGACCTAATGTAAAATACTAAAAATTGTCATTTTCTACGTAAGATTTACTAAAGAGATATGTAGAGGTTTTTAAAGTATGGATTTTGTGAAAATGGTGAACATTTGAGAAAAAATCTGTCCTTTTTTATTTAAAAATTGAGTACAAATATATCCGCAGCCAGGTCAATTTTTAATATATCGCTAAACCATTATATATTCCTTTAGTAAATCTCACGTAGAAAATGAAAATTGTGAGTTTTTTGCTGTAAGTCCAGCAGCTTTGCAAATATCTTGCACGCCAATTTGGCGCTCCTGAAAAAGAAGCTTACGTGAACCGGCCTCAGGGACACTCTTTTGTTCAAAAGAAAGAAACAAAGAATGTTTACTTGTACTTCAATAATTGAACAATAAATTCTTTCTTATAGGTTTTCTGTTTTCTTTAATTCGTCAACAAAATTCTGCAGTGTAGCTGCTGTTTTAAGGCTCCAAAGTGATTTAACCCTTTGAACACACATTAGTTCGTCTAAATTTTTAATCTTTTTTTCATGAAAAGTGAATGAAACTATTAGTGACGATATACATAATATAAGAACGTATACTACGTTCGATTGTCGCCTTTAAAAACTGGAATCACTTTCTTGCTTTGCTAGCTGATCTTGGGTCTCTTCCGTGATCAAAGATAGGGGATTCGCGATGCATTATATCATTTGATACTTATTATAATGCGCACAACACGGAGAGTTTGCCAGTGTCCTTAATTGCTCACTTAATTAACGCAATCGGTTATTGCTTCAAGCATAACCATAGGAATCGAAATACATCAGAGATGAAACCCTAATTAAGGGAATATCGGGACGGGATCATTGTAATTGGATAACAATAGGAAAAATATATACTGCTATTCCGGATTATACATTTCCACAGCCTTATTTCGACCGTTTGCAATTTTCATAAGTTATGCTAATAAAATCGCGTACAATTAGCGTGTTATATAACGAATCGCGTCCCGATCTGATTGCTCTCGCTCCGTGTACAATCAGAGCGACGCTGTGTACAGAGACAAGCATCGCCGGGCACGGTTCTGTAATTATACTGCAGACGTATAACGAAATAATAAGAATTAACGAGCTGCTGCTAGCTGAAGTTGCGAATTAAATGAATGTGGAAGTTAAACGAAGTAACATTTTCTCCAAAACGATAGATAAAGAGTGTTGAAAGAAAGAGGTCTAGGACCTTATGGGCTGAGAACTTACTTAAACCTCTGATCGCGGTGTCTTGGTCCATTTTGATGCAGGATTTTAACCCTTTCATTCCGATTGTTGCCATATGGCTACGTATTCTAAATTACGAAATAAAATATTGGTGTCGTGTATTTTTTTATATCTGTGAGTATATAATAGTGTCTTTCAGTCTTGTCTAGATTGTATGACAGAAATTAGAGTATGCATTTAAATGTTTATCGGTGAATTAAGACATTATTGGTCCTTTGTCTCTTACGTTTGATAAAATTCAAGTGTCGAGCATTGTTACAAATACAATAGAAACTTACAGAACTCTACTTTCTTTTAAACATTTCGCGAGGGTTTATTGGTCAAAGCTAAGAAAAATGAATTTTTATTATGTATAATCATATTATAATCGAAATTACTATATATAACTGTAATAAAAGTAAAAAAGGCAGCGAAAAGATTTCAGAAAAATAAATTCGAACCTATAACCACAAAATTTAGTAAACATCGTGAAACTTGGTGAATGTACTATCATGGTTTGGAACACCATGGTAACCTCTGATGGAAAACAGTTGGTTTTTATTCATAGTACACTATCCACAAATTTAGATATTTAAATATTTCCAAAACCAAATTCAGCTGCAAGTCCATTCAAAGAGTCTTTCTGTGAGATCGTGGCTCAAAATATAAAGTAAAGGTGGTTAACAAAAATTCTTTGCTGGACAACACTTTCAATCAGTTTTCCCACACAGGCACCAGATCTCAGTGTAACAGAGCATCTGTGCAAAATATTCGATTCTAAATTGGGAGAAATAAACATGCAAGAATCCAATACTTTCAAAGTATATGTTCACTTTTGACTCTCACTGTATGTCGATTAGTCACTTTCGCCCCGCCCCCCTGCCCCCAGTGAGTACTGTAAGCTCCTTAACTCTTAGGCTCTGTTTTCAAAACATTAATTAATTATATTTGACTAGCTGACGTATCCGCTTTTACGCATGATGCTTAGTTTGTGAATTACATTTTAGTTCGAAATGGTGGCCTTTGGCATGGCGAAGCCATGTACCGATGCTCATCAGTAGATCAATTGTTCACACGTACATGAAGTCAGAGTTGGGCAGAATTTTATTCGAATAATACATAGAAAAAAGCAACAGTATCTAAGGGCATATTCAATCAACTAATTGTTTGCTAAAGGTCGATTCGTTCAAAAGGTGTTATTTTGTTATAAAAATTTTGGTTCTTTGTTCATAAAACTCTTAGCATACTGGTGAGATTTTTCTGATTAAATTGATACCACGCATGAAATAATTTGGATCATTTTTACTTAACCAAGTGTCTCTTTCATTATTACATTTGTTAATGTACAAATGATCGAAATTACGTCCTGTTTGATATTATATTAACCAGAAGAATCTCAGTAAAATGTGAATAAAGTTTTCATTAATAAAGAATCAAAAATAAAATGTTTCAAAATTCCATTTGTATCGTCACATCGATACGCAGTCTTTTAAACCTTTTTGTCTGCCTCAGCTCATAGTCGACTCAAGAACGGGAAGCTTACATGTTTACCATCCGCCTTTACTGTGCATGCGCTAAGAAACTCTGCAAACGCCCCCACTGGTAAATCGACAAATTTAGATACCCTAAAACCAGCCCGGAGAATTACACTACACGATGAAACAAACCGCATCGAAATTGATCCAGTAGTTCTTGAGTTATAAACGAACAGTGGAACCGATAGACTTTCTTTTATACATACCTATGTATATAATATAAGGATTACTCATTTTCTTGTCGTTCGCCTCTGTCGGTTCGTTTTCGATAATCTTTCCCCGCGTCCGCGAATTACGGTCGAATGTGATGTTCATACGTGACCATGAGTTACGTAAGCGGACGTAAATGCTTCAATTAACTCGCGAATTTGCGGTGAATACTAAAGTGCAAGGATCGGGGGTTGCGTGTAAACTTTGTGGAGGCAGTAAACTTGCGGATACCCGATTCGACTGCAACGATATTAATTAATTGATATCGCCTTTCGGCCGGCGCATGAAAATCCCGGCAGGTATAGGTGGAAATCTCATTACAGCTGCCCCGTACGTAGACGAAATCACGCCAAGTGGAATGATGAAGCGGTATTGCTCGCGCCTAACCATGAAACTTCCATTCAGCGTGATTTAATATATGAGCGATACGTCTGCGCGCTGACGTCGATGCAACATCGTACCTCACGTGAAATTTTTTACTCTCAAGTGTAAATGCAACTGCTTCCAACGTTTGCGACAAGTTGACGCGTTAATCATACGAGGTGCGACAATAAAGTTTCGAAAATAATTCATTTGAGAATTTGATTTTGATATTCAGACAGATTTTGAATGCTGCAGCAATTAATTTGTTGTTACCTTTGTAACAAGTAAAGAGGTGAATAAGAAGGTGACGTCTACGACATATGTCATGGTCGAGCTCATTGGAGTCCTTCAAAACTCACGATAACTGCTACGTTTTGCTGAATTTTTGTTCATAACTTTTTAATAAAAAACGAGCGACGGCTAAAACCTTCAGACGGTCATTGAGGATGATGACTGTGGCAATATATATCAAGAGCAAGGTCATCGGAGCTGCATCCAATATTCTAAATATATACTAGTACTTTTTGTGAAACAAAATGTCGCATTTGTGTAACTTTGGACAATTTTTTACTAAAAAGCGTAAATAACATAACTTATATATTATTTTATTGAAATATAAAAACTGCATTGTAATACTAGGCATCATGTTATAGAAGTCCAGTGCATGATTAGGACACAACAAAATTTCCGTAATTTAAGAAAACATGGGTTTATCATAGTACCATGAATATTTTCAATTTCTTCAAATTTCATAACATCACAGGATTTAAATGGAAAAACAAATAGTGACGAAGCAAATATTAAGCAAATCTTTGAAATCCTCTTCCATAACTGCAACATGAGAAAGGGAATTGAATATTATAAATTCGCTAAAAAAAATTGCGAGTACAATGTTACATAACGGAACAATGTGTCTCAACGGGTTAAGCAAGAAACAAAAAATCAATGGACCTGACTGTCGAACCAACCACGAAAGAGTATAAAACTCCAAGAATCGATTCCTCTGATTTTGATGAAACTTTGTATGTCTGTTAAGCACTCAAAAATAAGGGATACGTATTTTTTGTTATCTGCTGAGACGCGACATTAAGGGGTGAAACCACCACTCGAAGATGCCATCCAAAATTTTGGTTTATAAACAAATTATATTTGTGACAATTTGTTACCACCATATTATTCTACATAAAAAACCGCAAACCTTGTCCATTAAAAGTTTTCATGTATCTCCTCTGGTTTTCGAGATAGTACTGTCGGGTCGAAACTTCGAGGGGTGATTTCACCCGTTAAAGTCGCGCTTCAACCGATAAAAAAAAACAGGTATCCCTTATTTTTGATTGCTTAACAGACATCCGAAGTTTCATCAAAATCGGAGGGGGACACTTCGGTACCTTGCCTTGTAACTCAACGTATCAAAACACAATCTTTCACATACACTCGTCTTCCCGATACCGAAGCTCAAAAATATCCGATCGGTTCGTTAAACGGCCAGAAATTCGTGCTCCGCGTCGTTACACCGAAAATGGCCACCAATTACGCGAACTGGGGTGACCCAGGGCAAAAACCGACGATCCTAACCGCGGAACCGCTTCGAATTCATAGAACACTGCACGGATCGCCATAACGGATATACCGACATACACGCAGGCCCCTGGACCTTTGGAAGACGGGGTTACACCAGGAGAACGGTGAACGATGGCGGTAGTCGGGGGGTCGTTAAGGGGCCGTGGTAGCGTTGGCTTGCCCAGGGGGTGGTTCCCAGTGACAGGGTAGCAGGACGACTCGGGTAGGGTTCGTGCGGCCCCAGGGGTTAATAGATGGCCGATGTCCCAGCGTCGAGGTCAGACACTGTGTCACCTTCCACGTTCGTCATTACGAATGCAGATTGGACCTCCCGCCATTACCTCGGCGCCTATCTAATCGTCGTCGAGGCCGGCCACGAAACTTCTCGTCTGCGCGGAAAATTGCCCATTGTCCGACTACAAGGCTGCTCTTTTCGTGCTTTTCAGGGTAGAAGGAGAAGGGGGTAGCGGTAGTAACGGAATGGTCGGATATCCAACGGCAGGTGAATCGCTCGCTGGATGATCGAAGCTACTACACTTTTCGGATCCTCCAGGAATTCGACGAGGAACGTACCGTGCGGCATAGAGGAACACACGCAAGGCGGCCTGTCGGTGCGCCGATTGATAGGCGGACGACAGAGGAGGCTTACAGGGGTTCGTTAGTGCGTACAGAGGATCGTGTTAATTCACTTTGTTAGACAAAGGGAACAACTTCCGTCGTGTATCGGAATTGTCAGCCGAAAGTATTTCGTGGGAACGCACGGTGCTCGGCGCCTGCGGGCATGATGAGGATGTAACGCGGTCATTTGTAGTTAGGGTGTAGTGAAATATTCGAATTCGATGTGACGGGGAGATTTTTGGGCATTATGAATTGAGAAAATTGAGATGCTGGGCAGATGTCAGGTGTAGCAATGAATATGTTTCTTGTAATTGTAAAGCGATGTATTTTAGATTAAAAGTATTTTCTTGATTTTTCAGTGAGTAAAATTGTTGGAGTTCAGTTGAAATTATTATGAATTTAACGGAAATTGTATAGATTATTGAATTCGATGTTGGTGTTCTGAATATAAAGCAGGGAATTATGTTGTGAAATTTGACGCTTCATTTACACAGGGTTGTTATTGTTGTATAGTGTTTAACACTATATCAGTGAGCATGACGTTTTCCAAACATTTCGTTTTAACGTATTTAATACAGAAAGTAGAATGTTTAAGGAGATAATCTAAGGACAAATATGACGATATCGTAACATATGAAAAAAAGTAAACCTGACGTTTCTAGATGTGTTTCAAAATTTTTGTTTATAAATGTGTAAATCAAGAATAAAAACATTTTTCTTGAAATGAAAATTCAGTTTTTTTGGCTGCGGGTCAAAATAAACCAAAATGTGACTATTAAGAAGACGATTCGGGTCAATCGATATTTTCATTTTAAAACAGTCCATTAGTGAATAATAAGATAAATTTTATTGAGAAAATATTACAATATGCTTTTAAACTCTTTTTAAACTAAACATAAAAAAAGAAAATTCTAATTTTAATTATTATAAAAACAAATATAATTGTCAAGTATTAGTTCATTAATAATTTATGAACTTTATTTATAAACGTTTTCTTCGTTATCAATGGCTCCCCTGATGCTGAATTTATGTCGTCAATTTAGTCAAATCTGGTTGATACTTAATACAAGCGTCGGAATTTTCGGTAGTTAATCTGCTCCTGTTCTTAGTTAAAATAAATTTCATGTGTGAAAATATTTGCTCACATTTATAAGTAGAACCGTTTTTTCAAAAATGAAAACTTCGTAGGAAGTGATACCCAACACGATGGTATCATGAAAAGATGATTATCTTTCGTGTTTTCTAAATCTTTAGAAATGTAAACATTTCGCCGTGCTTCTTAAAACTTTGAAATCTACTTTCAAATTCACTTTTAATGTTTAAAATACAACTTTCGAACATATTTAGATTGTGCAGGATAGACAGTGCAGGTGGTATATGTAGTGTAAGTAGATAGCAGGGAGGAGCACAAAGTGAGATTATCTGTCCATAATATCTAAAGGGTGATTTAATCAGAAAGACAAGTTGTCTTTCCTTATAGTTACTGTCGCCACACTTACCGATAGTAATATATTTTAAAAATTTGCAAAATAAATTATCGAATTGTGAAATTTGGATAATTAAAATAATAGTTTAAGGTAAAAATATAACAGAGTGAATTTGTGAGTATTATTAGACATGATATAGAATTAATTTGTTGAAGATGTTGCGAAAAAATTAGTGCACATTTCTAAGTATATAATTTGTCAAATGTCTATT
The DNA here is from genome assembly GCF_001272555.1 of Dufourea novaeangliae. NCBI lineage: Eukaryota > Metazoa > Arthropoda > Insecta > Hymenoptera > Halictidae > Dufourea > Dufourea novaeangliae. The sequence continues at coordinate 3,495,199 of NW_015374014.1, read as the reverse complement.
AATCAACTAAGTTAAAAATTGCAATTTTAAACGTTTACGATAAAAACATAGTCTATAATGACAACATTGCGTTTGTAAAATTTAAATCTGATTAACGTTATCGACAGAACGCCAGCAACCAATCATTACATGTCCTTTAGTCTTAAATTAACAATCAGTTAGATAATTGTTCCAATTGAACTACCACAGTATTCCAGAATCCGACTTCCCATGCGATAAATTAAATGTTAATTAATAAACTTGTATTATAAAATAGTAAGTTATTGCCAGGTTTACAAATTGAATAGCTTAAAGTAATTTAAATTCATAACTAAATTAAAACAGTTTCAGCGGGTAGGTCGTTTAAAAATAGAAAAAATAAATGGATTTCAAATAAATGAAATAGAATGATAGATTGGAGAACAAGTTTGGCGTAAATATTGCCCTCGGTTGACACGTAGAAACAATAAATCCTCGCAGATGGAGGGACAGAAACACTGTTCACACGTTCACAAGCCTGTAATGCATATTTTTTCTCGTTCGTTTTGCATATTCTAAATGGAAATCACAGCAATATTGGAGTATACAGTAAATATTTTTGGAAAAACACGACGCGATACCAAGTTTCACAGTGTACTATTATTTTTCGCATCAATGATTCATGTAAATCCCCATATCCATCGAAATACGCGTGACTTATCCCTGCAGATTCAACACGAAAAAGCATGTAATCTCGTTTCGAGTGTATTTACATGTACGTACACGTAACGTTCGAGCGGTTTGAATTTAGTTGTTTAAAAATACTATGTTGCCATAGTGTCTATCTGATTCAGCATACAATCGCGAGAAATTAAACTGACGTTGATCACGTTGAGAGTCCAGAAATTTATTAAATAATAGTAAGAATAGATCATCTAAACAGTATTTATATCTGCATATTTATAATGCATGGGCTAGCATAATAATTTTTATTTTATGTCACCGATGGATCTAGAACGAATTTCATTAGACGTAAGTGATTATTGAATATTGTAAAAATAGAATATTTACTCAACTTTTCTCTTGGTAAAACAGGGTAGGCTGCTGAAGAACAATAATAAATATTATCGAGATGGCATCAGTTTCGAATCTCCTTAAAATTAACTACTATGTCTCGTTACTTATCAATGATTCTCAAGTATTACTTGTTGTTTCAAACCCTGTATACTGATACTTTTCTTCCGTCGTCCACTAATTTAATATTTCGTATGTTATAACGTCGAAATGAAGAAATTCTGATGCAACCAAATTGTCCTTCAATCTCAGGAAAAGACAAGATCCAGCTTCTAAATTAATAAGGCAATTTTGACATATTTCCACTAAGAGTCTTGTATAGATGAGATCTGACATTTTCCTTTCCTCGAAGATTATTCCTCGTCAGACAAATATGGTCATATTCCACCTCAATCATGATAAGGGATTCTCTGCCTCCACACGACGAATGTTACCCTCGTTACTTTTTATTCTGTCGCAGTCTCTTCACGAACTGCCCCTTGAGAAGTCCTTATTAGCAGGCTAAAATCTTCGAGAAGTTGAAAGATACTTATAAAACATTTATTAACTCCTCTTGTTATTACTCACATATCAATGTACATGTTTCAACAAGCTAATATTCCTGAACGTGAATATTAAGAGAAAAATGTCGTAAACATAAGTCCTCACATTGAATCTATAAAATCTGTTTTTAAATATTATTAAATCTCTGTTTTTAAATCTCTTGTTTTGAATTTCGCAGGCTCGGAATCCCACTACGCTTGATTGCAACGGTATTGCGGGAACGTTGACTTCGTCAATTTCTTGAAAAGCATTGTTGAAGGGACAGGGTCATATAGAAATGATCGAGCATTAACAATAACTTAAACCATAATCTTAAAATAAGTATTAGCCCTTCAACACACGATTTTTTTTTTCAAATCGTCAAAGAAGGCACATTTTATTCGTGGAACTCACTAATGGAACATATGTTTGTAAAATACACATCTGGGGACAAAATATAAAATATTAATCAAAACCATTAACTTTACTTTTTCAAGTTATACAGATACCTATGCACAATATAGGCACAGTAACTACAATGGTTATGAGGACAACAAAAAGTACAAAATTATACCTTATTCTGTATGAAAACCATAATGAAAGAATCAAATTGTTGCAATAGTGACAGTCATAAATAAAGTAAAATTTTAAAAAGCCGCTTTCCCGTAGCTTGTATTTATCGATAAGTGTTCGTGAATAGTCACGATACTTTAGGCTTACAAAAAGTTACAAAAATTATGGTAAATTAGATTAAATTCTACAAATACTAAAATAATAATTCTTCTTTTATACAATCATGACACTTCAGATTATTTTTCATTGTTCGCATTTAGTGGAGCAGTATAATAACATAAAATTCTATACTGCTCCAGTTAATTCGAGTGTGCACATTTCTGCGAGTATCGTCCGCTCAAATCGAGCGTGCGCATTAAAAAATTAGTGAGATTGTTTGAGTTTAAGTCAACGATTGTTTTATAAAAGCTTTAAATATTACTGTTACAAACGTCCTTTATTAAGATTAAAAATCACTGATACCCTTCACTGCCATGAAAAAGTTAATATTTAAGATTTTCTGAAGAATACAATAATTATGCAATCATTCAATGTGAAGATTTGAAACAATTTTTTCTTTGGCAAAAATGTTATTCGAAGCTTTGTTAACGAGATATTAACGAAAAACCCTGACCAATCAGAGCGCGAGTCTGCCGGCCGAGCTTCGGCGACATCGTTGGCTACGCGCTGCGATTGGTAGCCAATCCTACCACGGGAACTCGACCGGCAAACTCGCGCTCCTTAACGAGATATTAACGAAAAACCCTGACCAATCAGAGCGCGAGTCTGCCGGCCGAGCTTCGGCGGCATAACATTTTTGCTAAGGAAAAAGTTATTTCAAATCATCCCAGCAACCCCTCATTTCCGGGAGTCGATGCTATTTTCCGACATCCGATATATATGTAAATAAGGTTTAATACTATGGTTGAGTATGGTCAGATCCAATTACCAATACCTTCGACGTTGTATTCACTGATAACCAGAATGAACTCAACCAGACCTACGTCTCTTTTCTTTTCACAGTGGAGACATTTTCACAGATAAAGACGTTCGGCCATGGGAATCCAAGCAAAGACTCGGCGTTTAATGTTCTTCGAGATCCAAAGTCATAAAGGGCACGCGGTCCTGTACAATGACCAAGACAATGGGGGACGGAATCCTCCGAATATTGTCTCTTGACATTTACGAAGGATAAAGGAGTTAATTAAGCAACTTGACTGCGAGCAACGTGGACGTAATCATGTGAAATCTCTGGCTTTCTCCGAAAAACTGTTTTCGTTTTATTTCGGTTCCAACCCTGCCGGAAGAAACCGTAAGAACGCCTCCTCTGGTTGTGGCTCTCGGTCCAGAGAAAGGGTTGAACGGCGATAACTTCGTTTCTTCGGAATTAGTTCGCCGGCAACTAGCCCGCGGGATCGCGTCGAATTAGCTTGCACTTCATGACGTTATGCAGAGAGAGCTCTAATTAAAAGTCGGGACCTTTTACAGGATTGAATAGCAAATAATCCATAATGGATTGTGAAGCATGCGCCATTGTGTAAGAAAGTGCACGCACAATTTTTTCTGCACTCTAATAGAGAGCATAAATTTTTACGAATACTCTGTATATGGATAAAGTGCTTAACAGACAGCACAAAACAGAAAAACAGAAATTGAAAATGTAAAATAACATTTTTCGTTATAGATAACGTTATTCGTGAAAGTTTGCATGTGGTAAAAATATATTTACAGAATACGATAGTGTCATTATACAATAACAAAATATGAGACATTTTTTCGCACGGGGCTTTATGTTGACGAAATTGACTTTGAAAATATACAGTGTTCGAAAGAAGGATCTAACAAGGGAAGTTCGGTAACCCGAAAATTCCGATGTTTTTTAAACTTTGCAGGTTTGTAGGGGACCTAAAGAGAAGTATAGCGCAATTTTTGTTTTTGGCCCAATTTCAGCTCTTCAGGGTGAAAACATCCATTGAAGGTAGATAGGTGTTTCCATATTTCCCTGTATATTTTTAAAACGATCGTAGATATAAAAGAATGGTTATAATAAAAATTGAATGGTTTTTTATGCTCTATAAAACGATGCAATTAAATTGATAAAAATTCTTTGTTTAAATGAAAACATCCTCCCCCCCTCACTTCTATTAATTATCAACATTACTCATCGAACGTGGCCCCGTATTTCCTCCGACCGGGCCACGACCATTCTTCATCCACTGGTGGAGCAAACGCAGCGTTCATCAAGCACGCGGCTAAGGTGACGTTATTAAGGTGCAACGCCATGAGAGGGTTGAAGTACGACCGGCGTGCTGGTGGCATTGAAGGCCGTTTGTGCCCCAAATGCCATCTACATATTCATGCTTATAATCGTCCATTACAAGGCGTATGGGCCGGCCTTCTTCTTCTCGGGAACGTAACGCGCGCGGCAACAACATCCGGTTTCCTCCTTCCTGTTTTTGTTCCGTGGTTGTTTACAATGAAAACTACCACGAACGACGATCGTAAATTTACATTAGCCGGCAAGTTGTTTCACCGTGGTACGCAATTGCTTTCTTACCAGAGCACGTCACGCTTTGGGTCAACTTCGCAAAAATGTGTTCGATAATTATGCGAACCGCTACCAGGCGGATGAGATTTAACTGAGTGTAAATTGTCCACGAGAATGGCCATGTTAATAATTACGAAAATGGATTGCAATAATGATCTTTATTTAGGTGAACTACATATTAACACATTTCGCGTCGGTCATGTAAAAATAGATTGGTAATAGTTACATTTAGGAGATGCGACTTCGATGACCTTGACCTTGCCATAGTATATTTTGCTATATGAAACAATTGCAGAATCATGTCTATCTACTCCTTTCTATAGTCCCGTTTCCAGTCCCTGCCGATACAAGTACAAAGAGAAATATTTATACGACTCAACAAATACCTTCCACCAACCATACAATTTCATCCCCCAAAAAATTTCTTAAATTTTTTCATAATATTAGCACCGTTCACCGTATTCGTGGAAACTAGACAGAAGATATGCAAGCGATGCAACACTTTCCACCTGGATATTTCTTGATCGCGATCCGGAGCGAATCTTCCGAAACTTCGTAAACGGACCGAAAGTATCGGCATTATAGAACGTCTGGATATTAAAGATCGAGGGATAGGAAATAGCCATTGGCGAAAGAAACGGAAGCTGCGCAAAGGCGCATATCGATTCCAGCAAGTTTAACTGGTGTTCAGTCCGTTTTGCATACATTATTGCATTTGCATAATTTCGCCAGTTTTTTTCATTACACCGAAATACCCCCTTTTCTCGCCCGGGTGGGGGGATCATCTCGACCCCGTTTTCTCTTGCGCCCCACGCGATGGCGCGCGTTCTCGCTCGCGCCATAAATGGATTTTCCTATGCAATTTCTATTAGCATAGTTTTTACATAATTGCACACGGCACTGCAGCGGGACCGATGTTCGCGGCCAGCCATTTTACAGCGGAATAAATTCTGCAACCATGTTTACGGGGGGGTGGGAGGGGGGTGAGAGGGAGAACATTAAGAAGACCATGCAGTGTTGCTTGAAGGACGAGAGTATTCGTATAAGGGTGGCTCTTATTTACACTTGATACAAATTTTTTGCAAAATTTTTCTCGTGGTACACCACAGAATAGTTCCAATTAATACAAAAATAATCTGTGCAAAATTTCAGCTCGATAGGGTAACGGGAATACGTGCCCCCAGGCTGTCAAACATTCAAATAATTAATGAAATACTCATAAAATCGGTTTCTTTCGATTATCTTCTGAACTATTGATTATATCAGAAAACGTATGAGAGAAAATTTGTAGATCTAAATAGAACGAAGAACCTGGGGACATGTTTTCCCGTTACCCTATCCAGCTGAAATTTTGCATAGATTATTTTTGTATTAATTAGAACTATTCTGCGGGACGCCGCGAAAAAAATTCAAAGTCGAAAATAAGAGCCACCCTAATCCGTGTACACGGTGTGTCAGTAAAGTTCGATGAATGTTTCAAAAAATTAAAAGTACATTAGTTATTCGAGAAAATCACTGTACTGCCCATCAGATAGCATACAATTTTCATATCGCTGAAACAGGCGTTGAATGTTTAGGGAAAAGTCCTTCTTAGGTATCTTCTGTATTAAGGTCTGGAATATTGGAAAATCGAGTACCATTCAGTGATAACATTAGCTTTGGAAATAAAAAATAGTTGGCTGCAGATCCGTTTGTTGCAAAAAGGGGATGGTTCCACATTGCAAACTATTTTTGGACTAGAAAAAAGTGAACAATAGCGTTCGTAAACGGGACAAACTTTTTAGATGACCTGATGCAAAAATCGTTCTCGACGAAAAGAGACGATCGGTCCAGAGAAGCCAATCGACACCAGAATGAGACTGAACTTCTCCCAGAGGCGGTCCGAAGACAATGCGAACGCGAGGGGCTTAATGTAACCCGATTGCCGGGTGTAAACTAGAAACTTCACCTCGCTCTTTTTCCGAACTTCCGTGGGACTGTCAAGGAATGAACTCGCCTCCCCATTAAATTCACTCGACAGCTTCGACGGGCGAAAGTGCCGGCGAATTCGCGCGCATAATAAACGAACGAATAAGTCGGGTCTAGGGAATGAAACGCGTGGAGTAACGGTGCGCACAGTGGTCCAGAACGATGTTTTAGTAGTTCAAATTGTAGTTTAACTCGTAAAACCACCACTTCTGCTGCCTTTGCAGCAGTATTATTGTGTATTGTGTTATTAATATCAGTACCCATTTATGTTCAAAAATTGATAATTCAAAAGAAATTAATTTGCATCAATGGAAATCGTTTCATTATTCGAACCGAAGCCACAATTGTCCCAAATCAAGGTTTAGTAGTTCGGAATTATTAAAAGTTTAAAAGAATTGCCATTAGGAATGTATAAATATTTGTTAAGAATAAAAAAATCTACACTTAACGAAACCTGCAGTGAAAGTTTGCTTTCTAAGTCTTCTCTTTAATTACCTCTCGTTACCTATTCTCCTTAACCCTTTGAGTACTGAATTATTTGAAGATTTTTATGCCCATGGGACGGATTTAATTTGTCGCTACCAATGCCTGCTTCTTAAATTCAGATGACGAGTCAGACTCGTCCACCGTAACTTCGCCCAAGTAAGCAGATGACGAGTCTCACTCGTCAAATGTACCCAAAGGGTTAATACCTTATTATTACTTCAAATTACGGAAAGTGATATTTATTTATATTTTGTTTAATTAATACATTAGAAAATGGTTTAGTTATGAATGTATCCCAGAAATTATGTGCTGGAGTTAAGAACAATTGAAGCTCGCTTGTGTCAGACGTGATTTTTGTTTTAATTTGTACCTTATGTCTAGTTAATTAAATTCCAACTATTTCTGGATGCGTCTTTTTGCGGATGCACTACGACATTGATGGTTTTTCAGATTCTATTGGTGTAATAGGCTAGACATTTTTAAGATTTGGCATGATAATCTATCGAAATACGAGATTTCTTCATATGTATATTGTATATGAATGAAAAATTTAAAAACAATCTGGGATAAGTGTGTCAATTACTGTGCCCATTAAGACGAAGCTCAATGTTTTCGGTCAATTAAAAAGCTGTTTTTTATGAACGCTAAAACAGCGTCCTGAACCATTGTGAGGGAGGATGGATCGGGGGGCAAGAACAAATATTCTTCGGCGTTTCGTTCGCGGTACAATTAAGCCCGCGTAATTCGAATTCCCTCGCGCACAGGCACGCCCCAAACCGCGATTAAATCGCACAATTTATTGTTTCACGGCGGATGTATCCGATGCACGCGTGCATCACACGTTTCCCTTCATAACACTTAGTGTCGGCTCGGCGTTCTCGTACAGTCGTTTCACTGGCGAATAAATTCCGGCGGTACGCGCGCGCGCGCGCGCGCTAGCTGAGATCCTGGCGAACTTTAGAGACGGAGGACGAAAGACGCCGAGCAACCGACGACGACAAAACAATCGTCGACCATGATGTATTAAATGGTTGTACCCTGCAGAGGAATTTACCTTAGAATTGTGCACGACTGTTACAGGTGAAATGGTTTAATATCGTATGGATTGTGGGGCTATTAGTGACACGAGCTTACGTAAATCGAGGAAATTACAATGTTAATGGTGGTTATTGCACGCTGATTTGTTTACTTGTTGCAGGGACAGGTGAATGGAGTGAGGGACAAAGGAAAAAGGAAGAACAAAGGAAGTTGTACATTTTGTGTATTGTATTGTAATAAAATATTCAATTGAAAATATTCAATCAGCCAAATTGACATAATTATTTAGTGTATATGTAGAACAATTTAGACTTAAGAAACCGGAGGCGCATTTATAACCAGTCTACCTTAACACAAAAATACAGCGATCGAGACACGCGGGCCCATTTTAACTCGGAATTAATTTTACTAGCGGTCAATGGTCATAATCTGGGATTTTTTGACAGCTCACAAACACGTGTTTTCCACCTGTAAATACCCTAATCGCATCTGTTTTCAGCAGCTAATTTTTAGGAATCCCACGATGCCCTTAGAAAAGGAGAGACCAGTGGCAGTACGATTGTTTTTTATGCAGTATATAAAAAAAGGTGTTTATCAAAATGCATAATATGAATTAAAAGTAATAAAAAGTATTTCATTCATTTTTGTCAACCTTAATATTAATATTCTGCGAATTCAGAAACAAATGCCGTTTCTTGGCTATTTGTCCCCCGTGTTAACACTCGTCACCATTGTTAAAGGAAGTATGTGCAGACAAATACTTCAGATCTAAATTATTGCATATTACAAACTTAGTAAAACGAAGTAGTGGATTACTTGGTAAACCATAATAATTAAGAAAATCACAACGCTGTACGTTAACATTTTTTTACCAATTTGATGAAGGGAGGTAAAAGCGGGGTAATTATTGGCTCCTTTTAATGACACGGTATGCACGAAAACAGTTCCCATTTAGCGGAACCAATACAACCACGTCAAGGTTAATCGTCTGAGTTAATCTGACCGGGTAGTTTACCGAGAGTAATTATTGAGCTTATCTTGGATACTTAAAAAGCACTAGCGCCAAGGAGAAGCCAAAGCATTTAAATAGAAATTTAAACTGAAACCTGGAGCACGTTTCGTATCGATTACCATTAAGCACCTGACGCTCTTAATGACAAATATGATGAAAGTTTTCTGCTTTTCATTCATGCACTCGAAACAATGTAAATGATTCTAACGTAATATTTTATTCAAAGTATCTACTGTAAATTCGTAACATGTAACGTTGCACGCACAAAATAATACAATAGTTATGTTATTCGACGCAGCACTGCATTCTGTCCTAATTATAAATATTTCTCTCCTAATTAGACTCGAAATTACAACCGTCGTGAGATGTTTCTGAATTTTGGCTTCCATTTCGTTTTCCACTATTAAACTTAAATGTAAAAAACATGCATTCCGACCCGAAACCCTCAGAGAACTCGTTAACGAATATAAAACGGGCTTATACAATCCCCACGAGTTCCATAAAACAGGAAATTGATTTCTACCTAGGAAGTATCGATCGCGGGGAACTCGATGCATAGGGAGGTGCAAAAAGGAGAGAACGTGGCAAGTGTTCTTTCCTGTGTAATAACTGTTACGAACTCTAGAAGTTCATTTTTAATTAATTGTTACTGAAGTGTTATAGGAAATCTTACAAGTGGCTATGTTCAAACGAAATATTTACCAATTTCGCGAGTTTAGCAGTGAAAACTGCGCAAAATGTAATAAAATTTATAATAAAGCGTAATAAAATTTGTCTTTCTTTCGTATCATAACAAAGCCATTTTTGTTTAATTTCTGCTTTTATAAATGATTTTATCAAGAAATAAATTTACATGAGTATCTGCTATTTAAAGAGAGAAATGTTTCTATTATAAATCCATGGTTAAAAGTTTTCCGAGTTTCCTGTCAGAACGGTTGTACGAAATATTAATATACATCTGATGGCCGTAATAAAGCTGGCTTAATTAACAGATAGTAAATTTAATAGTTGCAACATATTGTACGAGTACAAGTTCCCGTTGCACAGTGACAAGCGATCCATCAGAGATTCAGTTTAAACTGGGAGCTTAAAGGGAGATAGGTCTGTTCTGTCACACCATATGATACTCGAATTACCGCTGTGACAAAATATGCTATTATTCTCCAATTTCGAATGTCGAATATATCGAACATGTTCGTCAAGCAATAAGCTAGTCTATAATGGAACGCATTCAAAATACACTGCTCATAACAATTAGAGGACCATATATTGCAATCGCTCGTCAACACGACGTATAATCTCCGGAAAGTTTTTTTTATATAAATATAACTAGGTGTCAATAATATTAGCATCGTATGGAAAGATATCAATTTATAAAATTAATAGCACTTGTATTCTTTCGCTTGGCGGGTTCAACAGGACTGCTAAGGTGTTCGGACAGGGCCAAGCAGCGTCAACTCAACATGTGTCCGTGAAATTTTTTTTCCTGCTCCTCGAGGAAAACGTAGTTTCTGCTTTTTATCTCGAAGCAATGGGTATCCTGGCAATAAATTAACGGAGCCCCCGCTTCAGTGAAACTGCACGACGGTTCGTTCGTTGGGCTTCTGCAAAGCACGTGTTTACCTAGAACGCTGGTTTCTTTTTACCTGAATCTTGTTGCCACGGTGGGAGTGAACTCACAATGTAACGATCAGAAACTAGTTGGGGGTAGAGAAAGCCCTTTCGGAAAAATTCTGTCATTCGGTTAGCAATCGGGCGACAGAGATGTTCAGTTCACGGGAGTATTACGAAATGTTCTGATAGTACGCACAGAATAACGGATATGCTGCTGCTGCTGTGGCAAGCATTTGGCTACGTAAAACATGTCATAAATTGAAAACAATCGGCCCGTTTCAGGGCCACCAATTTTCCTAACGTAGGAACAACACGTTCGATTAAAAATACATGAAGTGATCGTGTCGGCTGATCAGTGTTAGTGGTCGTGCAGTGAAGTGAATACATATTCGGTGGAATAACCCGGACACACTTGACGTTACAACCCTTAATTGATGACTTGCGATCACTTGCGGACTGGACGATACCCTGCCATAAACCGTTTCAGTCGTCGATGACCAGGATCGGTACAGTGACCTACTGACACAGATCTGCAAGCTGCAAGTGAATTTCCGAAAGGGTGAGTTCTATTCAATTTATTATTGATTATTATTTTTTTACTTTAACGCAACCTACATATGACTTTTTCCCGGCAATAATTCCGCAAGTTTCCGTACCTACATTTTTCTTCGGGCTTCTTAAAGATTCTGTTTGAAAAAATAATTGTGTATTCGTCTTTTTACATTACACATGATTTTCTTAGATTTGTGTTTCATTCATTCATCACTTTAAATGACAAACGAAAGATGATAAAAAGTTCGATTTGTTATGTTTTTCTTATTTGCTATTATACGCGGTTTCCTGGGATGCATACCGAGTTGCTTGTTCGGAGCTTCATAGTACAAGCGTAGCGCGGAAACTCGGCTGGCAAACTCGCGCTCTGATTGGTCAGGGTTTTTCGTTAATATCTCTTTAAGAAAGCCGCAGATAACATTTTCGTTAAGGAAAAAGTGGTTTCAAATCATCCCAGCAACCCCTCATTTCCCAGAAGAAAGACATTTTTGAGACACCCTGTATACATATATCGCAACTGTTTCTTCAATTCTACCAATCATTATCGAGCCCGAATGCTACAAACTGATCTCGAATAGACAAATATGCAAAGTGAAAACAGGAAAAATTCAGGAATGCAAATGGAGTTAAAATGAGTCACGTTCGCCGCATTATTGAATGTAACGCTCATCAAAATTACAAAATACTTCATCCCCGGTTATTTTCCATGGTAATGCACCGCGTAAAAATTCACTTCATAAGAAAGTCAATTTAGAAGCAATTACTCGAACGATGCTAGAATCTCCTCGAAGTTGAAACATTCCGCACGACAATACACCCACGAAGGCTAATTCTTCTTTGTTCAATTTCCTTGTCTGTCGTACGTGTTAAAAAATATACACCAGCAATATACAAAGTGTCTCGTTACTACGTGAAAAAATAAGTCCGAAATATGGAATAACATTTTTTTATTTGGGACTTCGTTTTCAAGGAAATTGAGTGTGAAGATTCATCTGTAACGTGTGTATTCGTGCTAGCAATAAGTAGAAACGGAATGCAACGAACAGACGCAGCAGTCGAGTTCTAATCAATTGCACGCGTATTCAGCAGATTTTCAAACTTATTTTTCTCGAAAACAAAGCTCCTTATGACAAAATTCTATTCTACATTTTCGATTCAGTTCTTTCCGTACTACCAGTTACGGGACATCCTGTACATAAAACTTTGGCGGCTTTAGGACTGCCACCACGCCCTTGTTTCTGTGCGTTTAGTTTTTAGCGTTTCTCACGGTCTCGTGCGAGCCTGGTTATTGTCATGAACATTTGCTAACCAGGTTCGGGCGAGACCCGGGGTCTTACAGCTACGGCCACTTTTATCGAGGGTCTTTGGGTTTTCCTGAAGGTCCTTCTTTGTTAAGCTTTTCTCTGTTTCAATTTTAACTTCCCGTTTAGGGCGTCGTGAAGGTCGAGTGCCCGTGCACATTTGGCGACCAGCTTGTGCGGTCCTTGTTGTACCCTGATTTCTCCTTTTTACCATCTCGACACTTTCTCCGGGTTTCCCGGCATTTTCGGTTTCCTCCCCTACGTCGTCTATCTTTCTTTTTACTCTGTCTATCCTTTTTCTTTTCGTCCTTTTTAAGTGAGCGCGTAAGGACGAGCGCGGTCAGTCTGGCTGTACCGAGGTTCTGAACAGAACTTTGTCGCGAGCGCAAGGAACTTGTATATCAATAAACTGAGTATCACTGAAACGTGCTGATTACTGCTCTACACCCTGTAATCCCACAAAACAAATTTTTCGTTTAGGTTACATATCACAGAATAGAAACAAATAATTTAAGTTGCCAAGGATAACAATTCTTTCTAATCGTGAGCGAGTTGACTTTTACCTTCTGTTCATTAAGCACTTTTTATTCAAGTCAGTAATCTGTATGCTGGCAGAAAGTTTCCGTCCATTTTTTCATTTTTCGAAAACAATTTTGTTAACACATTCGACTTTTAACCTGTCTTGTGAATGCCATTACAAAAATTATTGTATTCAGTATACAGAATGTCTTCGAACTGGTCGTTCAACCCGAAAAAAGAGTGATTGAACATGTAAAAGTAAGTTGAAAATATAGAATAAAATTTTTTCCTATGACGCTTCATTTTTTTTCTTTCGTCAAAATCTGTTAGTTACACGTGTAATTGAATGGAACTGGTACAACCGGCCGAATGGTTATTCTACGTGGAAAAATAAGTCGAAAAAGAAGAATAAAATCTTCTGTAATATAAGAAAGTTTATTTTACTACCACATTTGACCTTGCATGAGTTTCAACGATAGCTCGCTGAAGTCGTCTCAACACCGGCTATCACATCGCGATAAAAAAAACATAGCATTCGATTAAAAAAAATAGAGATGACCTTGAAATCTCGTCTATGCCTTCACCCACGCAGAAAATGTTTGTGTCACAATATGCCCCCCTCTATACCGTGTAAGTTTTGTATATAACATTTTTTCATATTGTTATAGATAACGGCAATATTCATAGTGGACATAGTTATTGCCCCACCCAGTATAAACCTTGCATCAATAACTCTTTTTCTTATGAAGAGTTCCAAGCTCTATCTATCATACGATTAAATTTATAGAAATTGTCGAAAATGTCAGAGGTATGTCAACAGTTTCTACATCTGCATAGAAACTACTTGACTGAATTATTTTCAGACCGCTGTACTTCTCAATCTTGAAAGGACAATTCCATTAACTCTTAAACGGGATTTCGCGATAGTCGTAATAGCGACTGTAGTGATCAAGCACAGGACCGTAAAAATAGGTGTAAAGGGTGAACATAGAGACGGCACGGATCGAGTAACACTGTTAGCGGCGAAGAAGGAACTCCGGTCGAGAGGTCAGGTTTACGCGAGGCTATAAAACTTTTCGTGTTACCTGGATATTCGACCCCGAGAAAATTATTAATTTAGCGTCGCGTTACTTCGTCGTCGGTAACCGTCGACGAACCGTTTCATCGGTACCGCAGCTGGGAACCAGAATTCCGTAAAAAATCTTGAATAACGTATACCAACCCAGGACTCAGTTACAAGCAAGAATTCGTTCGACGAAGAATTGTTCGTTAGTCACAAAGAAATCTGTAGCGTTCCTTGCACAGGATTTATTCGAAAAATATTTTATTCATTACTCGATTCATTTCGACGATGAATGAATGCGGGGACTAAGTGGCACCTGCTTCCGTTTACAAATGAGATTCTGCAGACTGCAATGAAGTAAGCTAAGGAAACGTTTCTTTTAGTTTCAATATTCATTCTTTCGACTGTACAGTTCGTATTGTTATCCAATAAAGGTAACTATATCTACAGAAATTAATTGAAGGAAAAAAGTATGTAGAAGGCATTGGACGACCAAACCGACAAACTTCTCAATTTAAAATATTAAAAGGTTATGCACAATGTGATGTGACTGGTGGTACAACCGACTAGGGGATGATTTTACGTGAAAAAATAAGTCGAAAATATACGACAAAATTTTTTCATAAAATTAATATCGCAGTATAATGTAAAACAAGACCAATAGCCTCTACATATTAACTAAACACATATATTTTCGACGATTCATGACTTAAATACATAATAAAGTATGGCTGTTTACGTTCGACCTTTTTCACTGTGACAGACAACGTGTTTAGTATACTGCAACGTATGGTACAGCCAAAAAGAACGTCACTGTACCTGTACAAATGAACAAAAAGTGGGCAGAGAATTAATCACGTGTATGTTTACTTGAATATTATTCATGCGTCTGCCCACTATTGGAGATTACTACTTTGTAACCGTATTTTTGTATGTTTGGATTTTTGAAATGTAACTTTCCGTGGTCCCTGTTCGATTATGAATTATGTAACCGTACGATGTAATCTGTTTCTATCGTGACAAGAAAGTTAACGTTCTATCTGAAGGCCGGTTACTTCCCTTTCGCGGATCACCCAGAGTAGAATCCCGTGGTATCACGCAAAGGTAGGTTTCGAAGTGAAAGTAGCGTGTAATAGTGAGACGTAATGCAGTTTTAAAATCGGTTTTAAATTCTTTGCGGTAGAAAAGGATTAATTACTCGACCATTCATAATAGTAATGAAAAACTTTTTCTTTTGCAATTGTGCTAATAGTCTTTGGATTTCTAGGGTCTCTCATAAAATATTGTTAATCAATTCATTGGTTACTATTTTAAAACAGTGTAAAACAGCCTTATTTTGAATTGTGACATTGTTGTTGTTAAGTAGTCTAATTTTATGATAAATATATATTTCTATCTTTCAGATAGAATCTTCAGATAAATCTGAAAAAGAAAAATAGCTCACTTTTACAGGTAATTTTTATAGATACCGCAAATTTATCGAGTTCTGAGATGTTTTATTCTTCCAAGTATAAATAATACTGAACACTTTCCTTTTTCAGTGACTGGGTTAATAATTTTTATAAACCACCTTTATATAAATATTGTATCACAAATACACATTCCAATCAACGATTCGATTGTCAAATTATCGCGTCCCTTTATTTGGATAAAAAATTCTTTGACTAACGCTCTTTATTTTTTTTTTTAAGAGCCGATTCTTATGATCAATAGCTTCACTCAACGATCAATTGCTTCTTTCATTTAATTTACGGTATCTCCCTGACTGTCCTTAAGTTATTTCGTCTTTGAATCTGCTGTTACCCGTACTTCCCTTCGTCGATAATAAGACAGAAAATTCTGCAGATATTTTTACTTCCATCCCTTCCGAGTTGCATTCTTTCGCGGACAGCACAGCAAAGGCGAATTTATTACTCTTCGAATATCAATAGGGAAATTTACACTATAATTCAAATTGAAATGCTTTGTGCAACAATATTAAGGAAACAAATATTCGATTGAATATAAGACAGTCGTATTCACGGTGAATTATTTATGCGAGCTCTCACTTTTTATTGAAAATAGTAATACAACCGGTTAGATACAATGTAATTAACGACGGAGAACTTCTAGACATTTTACCAGGAAGAATCATTCTATACCTTTCCTTCCTATACTTTTTACTGAAAAAGAGAATTTGTAATGTTGATGAATTTACATACAATGGTCTGTTAGCACCTTGATTACCCAATTGATCACCGGGTAATTATATGGGGAATAATTCAATTTCTAAGGAGTAACATTTACGATCATTTAAATATAGTTTGCGATCGCTTGTTGATTCAAATAATGAGTGTAGGCCTTTCTGGCAATGAAAAATCAGCGGACACCTTTCACTAACACAAGAATCTTCCGAAATTCCCTCAACTGACCTTCCAAAATATTATGGTATAAAGAAAAATTTCAATACTCCTTGAAAAAGCTAAGCATTCTTTTTTCTTCCACCTGCCATCAATAATGTTATGTATATTGTGTTGCGTATTAAAGAAACATAACTAAATGGAATAGCAAAGAAATTTTTTAGAACTTTTGTCTATTTGTGCATAAATAATCCAGAACTAAAACTAAGTACAGACACCGATTGAGATGTATATCCCATGCATATAATGTTAACGTCTTGTTAATACTATATATAACGGGTAGTATTAATACTATACATATATACGCCATGAATATAGTATTAACCCTTGTACCTACACTGTTCACACAATTGTAAACTAAAACCGGATTAAGGAAATATATTTATGTCTCATTATCTTATCTTAATATTGTTAATAGTTTATCTTAGCAATACGCTGCTGGTGTTAAATTGATTTACTACCTGCTCTGACAAAGAATATAATTAAAAATGAAAAATTAAGATTTGGTTAATAAGAATACCTTTCACCGATGTTTGTATATATTTTATCAGTCGGAGTATTACCAACGTATTAACTTTGATTTTCGTAAACATAATTTCACACTTTTACACACAATATCCTCCGCAAGAGACAATAAATTCTTAACAATATAAGATTGAAAACTGTTTCCTGAACAATGTTTAACGTATTTCAACGACATTTCATATTTCGATCGCAAGCATACTTAATCGTGAACGACAGAGGACTACCGCGAAACACCGCGCAAAAATATCCTTCGGCGGTGATAAACATCGTGATTACGGTTCGTTTAATACCGTCATAAAGTTCCGCGGGTACAAGCGTCAGAGGAACCAGAAGCAAATTACCGTCTTTCACCGGGCATTAAGTACCAGCAAAGCTCCCGTGTCATCGGGATATCGAAAACGTTGTACCGGGTATCACCGGGCAAAACCTGATTGAACGTGGACCAAGGCTATCGAGACTGTCGATTATACTTCGACGCCAAAACAAGCTACGAACAGCACCATTGTCGGCGGAGAAAAGGGATAACACAATATATCTATAGACGCGCGGCTTATTCTCGTGGGAATGAGAAGAGAGAGTGGGAGGAAGATAGGAAGGAAGAGAGAGAGAGGGAGTTCAGTGGCACGATAATGGAGATAATAAATGGCCTCGAACGACCCTGCGTAATTCACCCCTGGTCCAAGTTGGAACCGTTCGTCGAAGGAGACGCGTATACACAAGACGGCAATATAACGTGTCCACTAAACTCGGTCTTTATTAATATGACGCATTATTACCGTATCACGGGGATGCGATTCCTGGATAGGACGTTTATGGCAATTACCAGACAGGGATGGGCAAATTCATTAACCCTTTGAGTACTGAATTATTTGAAGATTTTTATGCCCATGGGACGGATTTAATTTGAATTTTTTATTTCAGACATCTTAGGATAGCGTATCAAAAAAACAGGGGTAATAATAAAGATAAGTGGAATTAACCTTATTTGCAACTGTAAGATATCATAAACAAACGTCAGGCAATTGTTTGCGATCAACGCCCACTGGCGGTGGTACCGCAAACATCAACGCCTGCTTCTTAAATTCAGATGACGAGTCAGACTCGTCCACCGTAACTTCGCCCAAGTAAGCAGATGACGAGTCTCACTCGTCAAATGTACCCAAAAGGTTAACTGAATACAGAATTTCAAATAACGAATAAGCGATACAAAAAATTACTTCGTTACTTTTAATTGATTAAATGTGAAAATTCTAATTTTTAGAATAAAATACTACGTTTTCTTGAATGAATACACACTTGGCAAACAATTATTTTATCTCATTAATCCTCGTGCACTGTTCAATACATTGTTGCATTACTATTTTCTGAATTAAACATGGTCTAAATTAAAATCGAATTAAAGAAATATACTTGCATATGGTTGGATCATTATACAGGGTGTCTCATCTGTACATTTACACGCAATTATCTCCCGAACTATTCGTTATTCCTAAAAATGTTTCAAGTAGAATTAACTTTGTTTAGAAGGAGCACATTTTTTGATAATCGTAAATCTTACCTAGGTGGACGTATCTACGAGATTTCAAGGTAATTTTTGTGTTATTAAATGCACCTATATGTTTTCGTTTAGATAGACGTGTGTCCCATCCGAGCGAATTCATTAATACGTTGGTCTTTCAAGGTCATTTCAGGTCATTTTTGGTCACCCAAAACTTGCTTTTGTTGAATGTCCCCAAGATTTCTTTTATTAGAGTATTTCGTCGTTTCGATCATAAAAATGCGAATTTTTATTAATAAAGCCATTAATTCTGGCGGGGGACGTTTTAACTGGATAAAAATTATTTTATGTACTCAGTTATGTATTGTATTAAAAATACAGCGTTTTCGTGCCGACCTATAGACACGGCAATTGTATTTGATACAACATAATAGCTTCATCATCTTTCTTTATTTCTTGCATATAATATAGGTGTATCAAATCTAATAAAGGCGTATTATTATTAATGTTTCTGGAGATTGAGGGTTTCGTAGGATACGAACCCCTGTACTGTAAGTATCGAATGAGCTCACTGACGTTCGAAGGCTTTGGTTGTGTTGCAGGTAATGGTGTACCGGAAATTGTGGTACAACTGAAAAGGAAGTACCTTGTCGTACGACGATAAATCGAAAATGTATAATCTTGGACAAAATAATATACTTTGTAGTTTCTGTTACTGCTTCAAACACTGAACATCAAAGAATTATTAATTCTACGTGTATCAAATCAATGTATCTTCTATTGTCCATATTACATGACAAAAAATTAATACAGTGCGTCCTACAAATGTAGCAACCTTCTAAAGATTGAGTGATATTTGAGATTTCATTCAAGGATTTTAATACAGTTGCATTTTAAAGTTGCTGTAAATTTTCGTATGCAATTATGATAATTAAACGTAGACAATAATTCCAATCGTTTCGTTTCCTTCTTTTTTACATCACGCCGACTGCTACTAGGGCCATTAGCGACCAAGTTCGACCTGCATTACAATGCTTTCAAATAAAATTATATTTTAAAGTAAAGGTTTGTGTCGTTTAAATGATTGATTGTGTTCCTTAAGTGGTCCAGTGAAATGAGAATTGTGTCAGGATGTATGTTATCTTTTCGCCATTGTGACTCGAATCATCTGCACTCAAAAACAATATGGTTGATTAATACATGTTTGTGGCAGTAGTTGTCACAAGGTGGTTCTGTTTCTTTTACTAACATTCGTGTGTAATTTTAGATTGACAGATTCTTAATAGGGTTATAATTGTTTTCTCTTTTCTACTCATATTACTATACGGTATAGGTTAATACAAATTCTTAAATTTTGTTTTTTTTTTTTTACTGTAGTCCATTTGTCTTGCCTAACTACCGCGAAAAGTGTTATATCAAAAGGTAAAGTTTCCAGTAAAATTTACTTAACTCGATAAGTGTCCCATTAACTTCGGACTGTGTATACGGAATAAGAACGAACGAGTTCCTGAAATAATAAACAAAGCCATTACAAAGAGTGGACACAACTAATTGATGAAATTTTACTTTACACGAATGCATATTATCCCTCATGGTAATAATTATAACTTGGACATTGTGTATGGAACTTTCGTTCACTCTCCTATTTTTTTCTTGCTTGATTACTGCGCAGGCAGATGCCCACTTCAACGCAATTGTCAAGCAATCAAGTTTTTCGTCCGAAACTCTTTTATTTTACATTTCTGAATAATAGTGTCCTATATCATTTAATCAGCATGATAAGTCGAAGAAAACGATATTTAGCATGTTAATCTAGCTTAGAAGGTAAAAACTTTCTTCGTGCTGCACCACGTCATTTAACACGAAAGTATATACAATAGATTCGCGATCGCGAGCAACAATAGCAAATTCTTTCAAGAACGAAAATCGTCGAATCGAAAGGTTCACAGAATAATCACGAAGGTGATTTCTCGATTTCGGGAAAGAATCGTACCGGTAGGGTAATGATTTCGTGCCAGTTCCTTACAGGCCGATGTAAACTCCGGGAGCTTTTGTGTAAATCTGCCTAAATGGAAATCCTCTGTTGCGAAGTTTCCCTCGCTTTCCTGTACAGCCCTGCGTCGGAATATTTGTCCTACCTAGGCTGATGAGCGCTGGAAGCGATTTCGCTGGCAAGTTCGTCGAAGCGCAGAAAGAGGTTTAGATAATTCCTTGCGAACTTGGCATGTCGTTCTCTCTAATTCAAAGGCTTAATCCGACGAGTTACCGTTTCCTCGCTTTTATTCCCATTTGTATCACCGCGCGAATGGGATCCACAGAGGCGGGATGCTTGTGCTGGCGTTCATCAGAACGCCGTAAACGGGCCTGGTTAAACATCCGCGAATGGACTGTAGACGAGACAAATGGTGAAACGAAAAATTGGAACGTTAATATTCAACGTGAATGACACGGCAACTCGTTACTTTGATTGCAATTTAACAATCCATCGGGACACGTGTACACTACTGTTCATAAATCACCGGCCATTTGGATGTTTTGAGAAAAATGACAATCGAAACAGTGCTGCAATTTTCTGAAGGGATTTTCTAATATATTCTTTTTATAGAATATAAACCTTGATTCGTTTTGATTTGATTTTAAATGAAAACCTAATTTTTTTTTTGTTTTTGAAACGTTTTTACTTTAGGTTAGAAATTCACGTGCATAATTCTAATTGGTTAGCCTGAAAATATAGAGAGTGTACCAAATCATAATTCTTGCAATAGATTTTTTTTCTTACATTTATCTATATTTTTCTTATATATATTTATTATATTTTTCTTATTATATTTATTTTCTTTTTCTTATATATACCTACCTATGATTGTGTATTAAACCAGGTAGAAGAATTTTACGTTAATTGGTGGTAAATGGATTATACAGAAAGGTTTTAGCAGAAAGTAATCACTTCACTCGACTATTACGTGTAAAATGTATAACTACGTATAATATTTAGTCGATACCTTATATTCTCCGCCGTTCAGTTATCCTTTGTCTTTCAGATCTCTTGTGAATTCCATTAACTCGTAACCGCTCGTTTTTGTTATTACACAGTTAAGATACATGATATTCCATTAAGTTATGCACTTCCATTAAATACGATGGATAGATTAATGAAGAGAGTATAATGAAGAAAGTAACATGAGTTTCAATTACAGCACTTCTTTTTGAAGTTTGTCAAAGTATTAGAAAAGCAAATATATTATACGTCACTGCGTCGACATATCGTCAAACCTTGTAAATTTTGCAAAATTATTTCCTCCATTATTAATTTTCAATATTTTGTGATACTTTAATGATTCCTCGTGTCTATAAATAAATTGCTGCATCACTCATGAATTACTAGTAAACACCAGAAAAGAATAATAATTAATAAGGCTGTTAGATTCTTGAAATTATTTGACCTAGTGCACTAAGAGGTAAGATTATAAGTTTATCTCTATTTTGAAAATACAACAGTAACGCTATAATATAATTCAAATTTTGTGTGATTGAACAGAAATGTAAGTTCATATACTAAATAATATAATATAATTTACGAGTTCACATAGGGGAAAACAATATATTTCAGAGCAAATTGCAATAATAATTATTTTTAATGGGCATTCGCCACTCCATTAAGGTTAATCAATTAAAATATTCTTGATCTTGTGCTGTTATCGAGTGTTTCTATTATATTTTATGAAAGATCAGTGTAATAATTTCTATTGCCAGTTACAGAGCTTTAAATGAATGCAGGAATGTTCCTTTTCTACTACTAAACTATTAGAAAGAAAAGCCAGTTTTCAAAGGAGGGCACACCAAAACGCTCGAAGTTCAAATCCGACCCGGTGCCAGATAATAAATCGCCTTAACAAAGTTTCAGCGCATAGTTGCGATAGTTCATCGATCCTAACCGATCGTCGGGGCTCAATGAGATTTCAGTTTAGCACAGGAATCGTTACCTTCCTCGAGGACTTCGTTTCGATAACCTGCAGTCCAGACGGGAGATTATTTCCGTTCTTCGAAGAACTTCGAATCTTACCGTCCGGGATTGGCGATCGGCGGTGATTCTATCGGACATAATCGATAATATTTCATATCCCGGAACGGATATAATCTACAATATATCACATCCATAAACGACGATCGTCCGAAAAAAAAGGACACGACATATTAATTGCCGCGAAATATCTACAGTACCAGTCAAAATGAAGTTTAACACATATTTTCGTATGTACGGGGGTCATTTTTAAAGTAATAATCGTTTTACCATAAACTGATAACAGTTTATTGTGACGAAAATTCCCAGTTCTTGCAATGAAAATATATCTTAAAATGTTTTGCAACATAATCCCCGTTGACATCCAAGCAATTTTTTAGTCGGGAGACGAGCTTAAGGATTTCCTCGTTGAAGACCTCTGTCACCTGTTCTTTGAATCAGTCGGTGATAGTTTGGACAAAAATTCCTTTAATTTCAGGGACAGATGTAAGTCAGGTAGCGCCAGATCTGTTCCTCAAATTAAAGTAATTTCTGAGCGGAAACGCATGCAGACCGATGACGATGTCTACCAAACTGTCACCGACTGGCTCAAAGAACAGGCGGCAAAAATCTTCAATAAAGAGATCGTCAAGCTCGTCTCCTGATATAAAAAATACTTTGATATCAACGAGGATTGTTAGAAAAACAGTCTAAAATATATTTTCATTATAAAAACAGGTGTTTTGAGTCACTTTAAATTGTTATCAGTGTATGACAAAACGATTCTTACTTTAGAAATGACCGCCGTACATGCCAAATTCCGTTAACATGAGTTTTACAAAAGAACCTAAATAGTAAACCCAAACTACAACTTGTTTTAACCCTAACTTCAAATTGTTTTACTCCAAAAACGGAATGAAATGCAGTAAAAAATTAGTTACCTTTGAGTATGTTTACTCTAAAATATCATCAAATTCTTTCAATCTTTCTATTAGAAAACTAAAATATATACCTTCTTGTACAAAATCTGTGACACGTAATGTAATTCCCAGGGAGCACCAAGAATCGTAAAAAATTCGTTTAAAACACTCAAGATCACGTTGATATCGCAGAAAATATAAGGTATTAAAAATCAAACTGTACTCATCTAATCAGCCCCTCGAATACAATAATTTCATTTCAAACATTTTTTGATAAAGTCTATAGATAACGAGTTATTCTAGGCGGTAATTTTTATGGACTCACACTGTATTTGTTTCACTGTCAACAAGCATTCTAAACAGAACAGTGCGTCCTACATCTTCAGTGGACAAATAAGCGTCGAAACGAACGGCTAATTTTTAAGGCGGTGATTTCGCTGTATTAAAGGTGTGCGCCGGCGTTGCACCTTGCGGGCGTGAAAACGGAAGAGGTGATGAGGATATCGTGAGACAAGAAAAGAATCTATTAAACGGACGGCGTCTCGGTTTCACGCGAACCGTACGATGCAGCGAAATATTCCCTCCCTTTCCCTGCGGTCCCTTGTCTGCATAGTCGAATTCTCTTACCAAAATGTTTGAGAGATTGCGGGAGAAAACTCGCGCGAAGCTGCCGATGAATAATGGATCCTCTATTTCGGCGACAACGTCTAGGAACGTAGCCTTCAAAGGGGCCGCGCGTCGTTGACGTTTCATCCAAACTTATATTCACCGCTCGAACGTCGTCTACTCAAAGGACCCTGGGCTGAATAACAATTACTACTCGATAAAATTGCGTGATCGATATCACGTGTCGGAGTTTTGTCATTTGGATCCGCTTTAGCTTGTCGAAAAACATTTTCTGCGACCTGTTCAATCATCTCAACTATTACAGGTTCTAGCCATTGAATTAGGACCACTCACAATTTGCAGCATCTTTCGTGTTTTCAGCAAGGTATTATCGGTTGTACCTTCGCCGTATATAACCCTATCTAAGCCCTACCCTTATAGAAACCGAAAAATACCGGTATTCATTTCGGTTTTCGGTAATATAACGGTTTCAGTATAGCTTTGGTGGCATAATACCGGCATCAAAATCATACCGGTTGAAGTCCCTGGTTTTCAGTAAAACCGAAAGGCCTGAACGACATTTAATTATAAACTTTATTAACTATTAAAATATTACACACATATATATTAATAATTTATATATAGGGCTCACTTTCGTGAAACAGACCATAGTGGCGGTACCTACACAGAAATGTTGTCGTCGGGAAATCCATCCTTGATTGATATTATGTCGAAGTTGTATGACATTTGGATCCTTACAAACCGAGTTGAAGCACCAAAAGTGACAGTACTTTTTGTAGGCGGGTGGAAGAATGAGCTTGGAACAAAGAGCCAACACTAAATACTGTTTTAAACTTGGTAAAACATTTACTGAAACGTATCAATTAATGCAAACAGAGAATGGGGATAATAAATTATCTTGTACACAAATTTATGGCTGGTTTGAACAATTTGAAGTGGGTCGAAAAGACATTAACGATCGTTTGGCCAAGTCGTCCGGGTACAGGAATCACCGAAGAAAACATCGAAAAATGCGTGAGACGATAAAAATTCAGGCAAAATCTTCGATAAGATTGTTGGAAGATGAACTGGGATAATCAAAAGGCAAGCAGTGACAATTTCACAAGGTGTGTGCATAGTTTGTTCCTCACATACTGACTAGTGATCAAAAATTGAATCGATTTAATCAGTCCGTAAGGATCCAAACTTCCTTAACACTAGAACTACCGATGATAACGTATATCGATTTCTATGGGATTGATAAACATGGCAAATTTTTGAAAATATAGAAATTTATAAGACAACTAATTTCTTCAGTTTCGTAGTGGAATGAAAATTGATCACGTGAGATAAGAGGCAGATAAAAAAATTTGTCACTTTGATACTGTGATTATTAAAATTTATTAGTTTTATTATACACTTTATTAATAGCCTTTGCTCTAAATTGGAACTCGTAAAGTAAACACGCACGAATAACATTAGCAGCAGACATTTTCCAGCAAGTTTATGCAACGAAAATAATATACCCAGGACGAACTTTTCGTATTAGCTGATGCATTGTGAGTTTTTTCTAACCTCCGAAGCGTAAAAGCAATAAAAGTTAATTAAACAACCGAACACCAAATGCCGAAGTAACCGCACAGGAAAAACCGCACGAACTTTCTGGGCCACAATTTTGACCACCGATATCTGTTTTTTTACAGTTTGTCGAAATCACTGTCGATGAAAGTAAGCTTCGGTATATGTATGTGAACGTCCGTGAGCAAATAACAGCGGCTAAGTCGATGTCGGTGAATCAGTGTCAACGTAATAACTGACGGAGAAACGTTTTTTTTTCGGTAAGTTAAAGTAGGCCCTTATAATTTACCTTTTTTTTTGTAGATAGCGATTAAGTTTCTGGGGATTCACGTATTACGTCGTATACAGGTGTCTATTAGTGAAACTTTTATCATTAAAATATGCCTGTGCTACCATACTATCCTAAAGAGATAATACATTTATTTATATTTATCTATAAAGAGTAATAATACGATAATCCAATAGCACAAAATTATATAATCAGAATAAACTAGACAATAATAAACTTTTGTTTACACTTCTATAAACAAGCACCACACTGCCATTCTGATGTGCTCGCACTCACAGTTAACCGAATACTAACTACCTGGCTCCTCTACCCTGGACTTGTACCTGCTACCATGTTTCATTGGGTATTTATAAAGTGAACCGTGACAGATCCCCACAGTATCAAAATGACAAATTTCATATGCCTCTTACCTCACGTGACCTTCATTATTGATTATTTTTGCTTATATTGATATTCGTAAATACTGACATTGGACGGTATTATACAGGGTGGGACATAAAACACGATAACTAAATATTTTTTAAAACGTTGGTGACGTAAGAACATGTTATTAGATGAGGTTGAAATGCATCATGGGTGCTACTTTTCTTCCCAACTTGCTATATTGAATTAGTTTGTTGTACGATTATAACTTACCTGGAACAGACAATTTTTAATCGAAGGAAGATCTACCTGAATCGATAGATACCTTCATACAAATCACAAGCTTCTTGACCCCATGTTTAACGATTCATAAGGTACGTATCCACTTGTTGCGTAATGTGGATGGAAAAGTATTGCATCGTTGCGTAGGAAAATGTATGATGATACGACACGATGTTACGCAACGGTGATACGATACAAGGATACGCAACAAATGGATACGTACTTTTAAGTTACACGAAATGGGGCACATTGAAAAACGACATTTATTATTCAAAAACCTAATATGCTGCAATCTTGCTATATTGATTAAGGTGATAACGAAATTTCCAGACCACTACCACTTTTTATAAATGGATTTGTATGTTTTTTAGTCTGCACAACTGTAGTCCACATTTAGACGAATTCAATAATCGTAGTTACTCAAACACAATCAAGATTACGGGTGAAACAGTGGACACTTCAGCTTCGTTCAGTAACATTTTGTCGTGTTACTAATACCACGTCGATTCAAGAAGATGCAACGTGATTCCGAAATTTCCATTGGCACTTTGTAGATGATTCCAGTGGTTTCGTACTCGCGTCGAAGGGATTTGTAACTGCGCCACGGGGAACACGCGGCACAGACGAAGCTGTTCTCACGCGTGACGGGTCAATCGCCGTTATATTTTCATCGGGAACGTGACTGCAGACACAAATACATAGAGACCGACACATAGCGATACATAAAATCTACCATACACCGCGATGCTCTTTGCGCAGATTGCATCCTACTCCGTTCGCTTCTACTGATTGAATTATGATGCAGAAGATATGGTGAGGTTTTCCTCGACGGGAATGACACGCTTAAATGAAGCGAAGCAAGTTCATATCTGAAATTAAACTTCGATATTGTGTTTGAAAATTATTTATCACATGTACGGCATCATGGCGACATACTTGTCGAAAAGTGTGAAACATATTTCTTCCATTACCTAGGAACATCTGTCACGATAACTGAACACGTACCTACATTTTCTACCTATACTCGTTTATTCGAATGGTACTTGAACTTTCATTATACAGGGTGGACCAACTAAGATCGATCACCTAAATATCTTCTTTACTTTTAATGATATGAGAAATGTTTCAAACACAGTTTGAATGGTTTCAGGAGGGGAATATCTTGTGTGGAACATGTTTTTTAAGATTACTTGTTTCGAATGTTCTTTTGGTATTTTTTGCCCGATAGCATATACTTTTTTTTATCGAATCATACAACATGTATTGAGGTGCATTCGAAGGCTATTCTACCGATTGTCTCAATTCGCCTTCGTTACCATGGTAAAGGAACAACTTAAGATACGAATCTGTTAATAACAGTCGTGAATAGTATTAAAGCGTCAGTCACCATATTTTGCTATGCTGATTGTGAAATTACATACAATATTTCAATGTAAATACTATAACGAACGAGGTTTTATAACTAATTACCATGCCATTGTATGACTAGCTTATCACCTTGACGTGAATTTGAACATTAAAAAAAACAATGAAATTCTGAAATAACGTTAGGATGATAATAATATGTAAACTTACTTTCTATAAAAAACATTAGGAAATATGGCGACCATATTGAAGTCTTTAAAACACTAATGCTTTCGTACTTTTTCTGATAATATCTATTTAGTTAAATATTCATTTTTTATAGAATGCTAGATTTTTACTCCATATTCCATGCATTTACTCCATCCATTTTACTCCAATTCGGTCAATTGCAATCCACACAGCAAACATGATGATCATATTGAAAACCGTAGACACTAACATTTTCCAAAAATCTCTGACAATGTCTACTTAACCCCTAACTGGTGAAATGGGTTCTGAGAAACCCCATGAATAATTTTAGAATATTTTATCTTTATTCAATAGTTACTTAAAGAGATGATTGTTTATTTCGATGTTTTCTTACATGCGAATGTAAAGCAACTAGTTATGTAATAAGTTAGAAGATTTATGCGTACTCAGCATTGTATATCTAATAAGTAATAAATAATAACATTTCCACCTCACCAATTAAGAGCTAATGAAACATGAATCTTCGATACTACATTGATTCTTTACTCCATTTTAAATTCTCTTTCACTTGATAAAACATAAAAAAAATTTCCCCTGTACTGAACTTCACTTAAAGTAACATATTATTTCCTGCAAAGCATAAAACGACCGTCGCATACAAAAATTATGCTCACATCTGGAAATTTCGCTTTGAAATTAAAATAGCGTTGCTAAAAAATCGAGGATGAATTTATGCAAGATCGTGGGTAGAATCGAACGGTATAGAGAGAGAAAGAAGAAATAGATGGAGAAACAGGACATAATTCAGTTTTACGAGCGACATTGCACCTTCGTCTCCGTGTTATTTATATATATACGCAATCCATCGCCCTATTTATTGCTGTTGCGCGTTCTCCTTGTTGCCACGATCCCGTCGAAATTCCTTATTTTTCCCCATTTTATTCCCCCGTGCAGTCCCGCGGATCGTTTCTTCGCCGACCCTCCTCCCTATTTCGCCCTCGTCTCCGGTCGAGTCGCGGACACCTTAGCGAAGAATTATTTATTGGCCAAGTTTCGCCAAGGGTGACTTATGTTGCCACAATCGAGCTGCGTCCGCGAAACGGCCAACGGAGGAAATATAAATCCTTGAACCGGGGCCCGAGAAGTCGAATGCTTACAAAGGTCGTCGGAATGCCCATAATAACGAACGATGACTGGACAGCGGTCTCCTTATTTACGATTTTAGAGGCCGCTTTGAAACGGGGGAACATATGTTCGTAAGTACTCTATAGGATGTCCACGAAGTCACCCCCGTCTATGTTGTAGAAATTTTTGCGAAACTAACAGAACTTCGAGGGAATGTTGCTAAGGAGATGTTTTACTGTACAACTCGATAATTTTACGCGTGAAAATATCCGGTTTTTTTTTGCAACATTCTGTTTAAATACATGCCAAACATTGCCGGATTGTTTTCTTTTTTTGTTAAGGATTGGTAAGGCGATAGTCATTAACATATATTTTAAGAATATGCTTTCTTTGACTTAAGAAAATCCTATCATGAGTTTTTATGGCGCCCGTCTAGACCTCCAGTTTCTACACTAGTACAACGAGTGCTATATATTTGATGCAAAAATTAATAATATTTAAACGATACAATTTTATTTTATTCTTCAAGTATGTAGTAATAAGGAACAAACCAGATTTTTACCGTATGTTGTTCCATTGTTTGTTTGTAAATTCATGAAAATCACGTAGCTTTTGAGCGTTTCGACCGGAGGGTACCCTTAAATCGATCACCTACTTGGCGAAAAATATTTTCCAGTCCACAATGGGAAATTCTAAATGCTTTGACGATACACATGAGATTTGATAAAGTTCGAAGTAAAAAAGGCATTTGCAAAAGAAATTGTTTGAGTTGTACATTAAAATATTCCTTCAACAACATCCGCTTGGAGTTCTGCTCTAGACAGAACCTGAATCGAAAGCCTGTACAGTGCGAGTCAATAACAATTGCCATTTGAAATAACATGTTATTTGTTGACTTCAACGACAAATGCTTTTTACCAAATATCGGATTGACCGGACAATTCATTCGTTTTTTTCGAATCGTTTCCTTTGTAATACAGTATCTCACTTTCAGGTGCCTCTGGGGATCAATTACCATATATCCATGGATTCGTCATTTATTATATTATTATAGTATTAAGCACAGTATACATGGAAGTAAAGGTCCACTTTGTTTTGCTCTACGGATTTAAACTCGATCAAGAAGCAATAGAAACAGCTCGAAACATACATCAAACATTTGCAAAATATGCTCTTAATGATCGTAAAGTACAATTTCGGTTTACAAAATGTCGGATGACCAATAGGTATGAAAAACGATAATCTCTGTGAAAATATTGAAACAAATCCATATTAAACATGTACAGAATTAGCAACTTATTTTGAGGAATGGGCACGTATATAAATCATCGGAACGGAAAATTACCATTTTATGTGATACCTCACTTTTACATTTGCCCTTCCCACTTTTAAATTTTTTCCCACCATATTTTAAATAAATGATTATGCTTTTATGGTAGCAGACGACTAAATATCCTGTAAATGGATTATTCTGCTAAGTGTACCACCCAAAATTGCTAGTGAACCGTTTCTTATACGAAAAAATGTTTAATACTATTTCGTTTTTTTACCGAGATATGAAGCTCACCTTGAGTTTTTTCATCGTAATGGAAAAACTTTGACTTTGCAATTCGATAGAGTGTTGGATTTTAAGTAAAAAACTATTAGATTGTATGGGTCCAAAAATAAATAGTTACTATGATATTCTTTAAACGATTTTTATTGCACGTGATGCTTGAACCGGAGATATCTAACGATTGTCGCAGAAATTAAGATACGCTTCCAATGATGCAATGTAAACAAGCAGGCAAGGTCAGTGCCGTCGCCCGTTAACACAGACGTATAATGTAAGTGTTGTACGGATTTTATATTTACGAAAGTGTATCATCATTCATTGAAGAATGTTTCAGTAATTATTCGTTTTTACACCCATGCCCCCAATAGACTTTTACTCAGCAATTAACATCCTTTCTAATAGCAGGGCAAATTTGACCTGTTACAATGAAAAAACTCAAGGTGATCTTCATATCTGGTTAAAAAATGAACTAGCAACAAACTAATTATTACATCGTTTAGTCCTGCCGATACCATAAAACTTTTGTTTGAAACATTTTTTCGTATAACAAAACAGTTCACAAGCAATTTAGATGGTACACTTCGCAGAATCACCCTGTATACACTTTTTCTTCCGAGCGGTGCACAAACTGGCAATTTTTTACCGTTCCACTTTATCTTCAAATGATATTTCAGTAAAATGTGTTTGTGATAAAAAATATGTACGAACGTAAACAATATGTATCGACAATACATGTGAGAACTAATCTATAGTTAATAAATTAATATGGTTTTTCCATTATTTCTCGTATATAATAGGAATATATCTATACCACGTATATCTATAACCACGCGTTAACGCGATATTAAGTCTCGCTTGAACAACTCGAAGCAATGCTTATTAATTATCGCGCATACGTCGAAACACGTTTGAATAGCAGCAGCGGAATGTGCTTCTACAGTGCACGCATTAAGTCATAATATCGGCACGAGAATGTGCTGATAATTGGAATTCAATTTCCTCTATATGGAAGGAAACTCGTGCAAACTGCATCCTCAAATCCTAGTGTAACGTGAGTGTATAGAAATAGGATTCTCAAGTATGCTTTGCAGGAGTGAATAATTTTATTATGTAAAATATTTCAAAATATTATAGAACCTATTTTCGTTTGTCGTTGGTATCAATGACTACTGTGAGAACTTTTAGATTTCTAGAACAATGAGAATGTATTAGAAATTTATTAACTCTGCTAGGTACTTTATAGTAATAAAAATAAAGTGGAAACGTCATTTTAGTTTTTATTTTCTTTTGATAAAATAGTTTTACCCAAACCGTAAATCGAGCTTGCATCCTAGCTTGGACCTGAACTGACCCTGAAACCAATCTCAAACCCAAATCTGGACCCGAAGGGAACTCAAGACCAATACTGAGCCTGAAACCCAACCCGAACCCTAGCCTCATCCTGAAACGAAACTTGAGAAATACAAAGCATCCCATACCATCGCTTACAGTGGGTAAAAAAAGTATTTGTACACCCTTTAAAACAGAACAACTCTTTCAAAATTGGACCAAGTATCGAGTATCTTTGTGAAGTTAGAAGGATTAGTTTACTAAATAATGTGTTAAAGAAATTTTGAAAAAATTGCGACTTTTCAGAATATCGAAGAAAATAGTGAATGTTGTTTTTTACAACTTTTTTGTCTGAGGCTGTAATGAAAATTTAAAAAATACATTTCGAATATTTATGTCAGTTATATACATGCTGCAATTTTATTGAAATAGGTTAATACAGAAACGAGTAACGGGCATCGAAAGATGTAAGGATCTTTAGATACACTACAGTTATAGATCAAAAGTCTCGCAGAACTGCGATTTTCAACATTTTTAACCGTTTGTATCTCATAACAACATTAACACATTTCGATGAAATTTTCAACATGCATTAAAGTAACATAAATCTAAGCAATGTATTTGTTAAATTTCCATTACAATCTCAGATAAAAAAATTACAGAAAGCGACTTTTACTATTTTTATTTGCAATTCCGACCAATTGCAACTTTTTCAACATTTAGTTAACGTTAAAGTTTGTTGCAAATAGAGATAGTATGTAACTGTTGGACAAATTATTTATATTTTCAAAAACACAATCTGATGAATTTTCAAATCCAGTTTCCTTAAAACGAAAACTTCGTGAGCAGAAAATTTATTCTAGATTGGGTATTTTGTTTCTGATAGCGAAATAATCACCTCCTTCTACTTCGCACTCTGGGATACTATTTTGTTTGTTAGAAGCAAGATTCACAAGAGTCATATTAACTATTGTTACGTTATACGAGAACGAAATGCATTTCCCGTTCATTCTACTTATAAATGTCTGTAATATTTTAAACCCCGTCCAAGATTTTCAAGAAGATACACAGAATAAAATCTTCAGGCGAACAGGAGGTCGGTGGACGATAGGAGACTCTCAAGAAAATCCTTGGACATCCAGGGAGACTGTACATCATATTGGAAGATCTGAGGAGGTTTTAAAAAAGTTCCAAGAACTTCTGCCGAGTCTAAGGGAGTTATATAGTGCCTGGAAGAATCTTCAGGTATCCGGTAAAGATATCTTCTTATCCACTCCAGCGAAGAAAAAAATATCTAACAAGTAATGGTTCTCTAGCGACAACGTCCAAATGTGAACCAAAGACGACGTCGGATAGATTTGTATGAATTCAAGTAAAAGTCAACAACTTCACCATGAGAAATTAAGCGAGCGATTTTGTTAGGTAAACCATTTATTTACCGGGTCGCAGCTAACAGAACTCGACGGTCTGATCGCTCGGATCAATTTGCATGATAACTAGCAAAACAAGCTACAGCACGAGACAAGAAGTGGCGAGCTCTATTGTGTAACAGTTCACTTTGTGTTAATTACTTCGTTGATCTCCTCTCTGTTGTTGAAAACTCGCCGTTGGAGGTTAAAGTACCTTCATTCTCAGAAATTATCAATTACAATACAAGATCTGTATGGTTTACAAATGCGCCATAGATCTGACGATTCTTTTAGTTTTTTGTAAAATTTTCACATGGTTGACTAAGAGAATAATTCGAAGAATCATCTCTATTGGCAAAGATACAAATTAACGATGTGACATAAAGAAGCAGTTTTTAATACTCAACAGTTAAGCTATGTTAGTGACATCAGTGATCATTCAATTAATTGAATTAATTACTGAAGTAGTTTAGAGGAACGAGTGAATGGGTAATATACGTATTAAGAAATTCTGTGAATGCTGCGGATTACCAGGAACGGTTATTCGAAGAACTACTGTGAGAGCGAGAACACGATACATGACAATTGCGAGGATACTCGAAGGCAAGCCACAAATTATACTCGGTATGGAGATTATGGTCTTTCGGTACGTATCTAAGCCCAGTGAAACACTTTAGATTCCAATTGCTTCTACTCAACACGTTTATCATTGGAATTTCATTGTCACGTACAAGGTGCTCCAACATTTGACAACTTTATGTATTTTGCTACTTATACCATCAGTGAAATATAATAAAAATAAAAATGTACAGAGACACTACTAATTTAGGGCACTATACGTCTAAATGATTTCAAATATTGGTCCTGTTTTCTTTTCTAATGGTGTAATATTACAATCGATTGATTATTTCTTAATTACTTTCATTAAATCTTCTGTGTCCTGCTTGTTACGAAAACAGTAATAAAAAGAAATGTTACAAGTTAGTCTAAAGAATAATTGATACACGGTAGATGAACTGTCCGCTTCTTTAAGTTTCTTGGAATTACAGAAATTACTTCATCGAAGTCTCCAAGCATCTTGGACGCTAAATCAAGGATGGCACTTAGCCTGGGGAATAGCGTTAAAGTGGATTTCATGGTGAAATCAATAGGGAATGGACGCTGTTGGGGAGGAATGCTGATAGCTATAGGGGCGAAAGGCCGAACTCCGTCGAGCATCATTACCTGCCATTAGTTCATTGATTCACGATGAAGTTTTCGCATAGCTGTTGAGTTTCACTGATTATCTTACTGGTGGATATAATGTCTACTTTAGATTACGTCGTGAACAATATTTACGTTCAAGTGTCCAAAAATAATAATTTGACCGCAATCAAAACTATTGCTTTAATACCTTAATTATTGCTGTAGAACCTCGACTATCTAAACATCATTTATCCATATATTTCTGAGTTTTGCATTTAACCGTTCGAAAAATTTCATTTAAAAATGTGTCTCGCGCACCGGGCAACAATGTATGCGCTCGATAGACTCGACGCGTCGACGGGCGTAGCGGGGGAATGTACGACGATTAGTCGAAGCGTTCAATCGTCAGCGACTGCTCAGAGAGCTGTCGACGAATAAAATGTAGGTGGATCACCTCCATTCACACGTATTTTTATTATTGGCCGAAACGGTACACACACAATCGGACTGTGTGGTCGACTATAATGTAACCATTGGTGGGCAAGAACGTCGCAGGCGAGCTCACGAAGTCGAATCGAGTGGAAAGAGATGCTTTCTCCGTCTGTTCTCTATGTCACTTGTCCTTTTCTATGTCGGAAGACTACAAAGGGAAACTGCCGAGGCTCGAGCTTCGAGCAAAAAATAGATTGACGAGGTGCTGACAACTGTCCATGCTCACCATAAGTGTGACTCTGCGGAACCGAGGCATTCACACTTATCGGGACATTACTGTACTGCGTATATTTACACTCTGTCCAATAAGGAGAAACTGGGATTGTAAAGCTTGGATTCGAGTCGCTGAAAGTCCAGAAGCGAAGGAAGATTAAATCCACTTTAGAAAGTTTTATATACTTCATTTCGAGATAGCAGTGGACAGTGGCCTCGACACATTTTCAACTGAAATTGTTGTGTAATACGAAGCAAAGGTAATTGATAAGTGGGGAAACTTCAGTTACCTTATGAAGCATTTTATGAACAGCGAGCTTAATACTTATTCTAAATTAATTGTAATATGCCTTATTGGGCATTGCTCCCGACTTATAACCACGTTTTCTGCAGTAGCTCTTAGTAACAAACTAAGCTGGTTAAAACAGATTCTACCAAGCTGGATATAATACTCGATACTCCCCTTTCTTAAAGAAATTAAATAATTCGAAACTTCCATGACACCATAACACCAGATATGCCTTTAAGCAAGGACTGTCATTTTATGCAATTCGTATACGAGAAAACAGCTATACATAACTAATGTAGTGAAATAGGTATAACCACAGACAACATATAAGAATAGACCTAATAATGTATGGGACTTTGTGTCCCACGAAAATTACACTGGTTCGAGCGCACCTCTCCATAAAAGTTTCCGATTTCAGGAACTACGTTCGACACCGTGATAACGCACAGCACACACACATCCATGATTGCATATAGCAATACATACATACATTATTGCTTCGGTTTCGCTAGCAAGGTATGTAATACTGATATGGTGCGGGGGCTTCTGACGCCCCCGAAACATGGGACAGAAAATTACATTGCATGTAAGGTCTATTCTTATATCTCGTCTGTGGTATAACTCAAAAACAATGTCAAATAAAACAGAGATTTTCAACAGACGTGTTATGAAAAACTCTGTATTTAGATTTACGATAGTACTTTGTCTAAACAAAAAATAAGTATAAGATAACCATAAAAATTCATACGTTTCTATATAGGTTTTGTCATAGTCAAACACAACAAAATTAACACACAATTAAAGTGTGGACATGTATGCTTAAACAAAAGCTTATTAACAGAGACTTTATCGGTGTATAACTCTCACGAAAATTAATCATTCAAAGTTTTGAAAAAATGACCTGTGATTGTGTCAAAGTCAATTATTGGTGCTTCTCTTAGCAATGGACAACCATTTACGAAATCGTCGATTCCAAATTTAACAAAACGTCGAAAGGGAGTTAAAGCACTTGCTTGATACCAGGCAGGTCTTTATAAAAAATAACAATAAAAAAATGGCTACATCGTGGAAAAAGGTAATAGAAGCGAAAGGTGACTACTTTTCTAAATAAAGTATTGTTTGATCCAGTATGTGTATCATCGTGGATTAAGATGGCACGAACTTTCTCGATTGCCTAATGCTACACTATATTTTTTCCATTATTATTTAAACACCTTTTAAGAGAAATACGTGAATAATTTTCATTGAAATCCAGCAGTTTCAACGGTATATCGTAACCCTCATCCGCTCGGTGTGTTAATTTGACAAAGTCTTCTCCTAAGAAATGATGTTATTCTGTTATGTATAGTTAAATTTAACTGAGACTCCATGACTTTAGTGTTAAAGAATTTGCAAATATACACTACGTTAATTAAGAGCGAGGGACAAATTAAGGGATTTAACAATTTTGTTGTTGACAATTAAGAGAATTAACAACATGGTATATCATTTCATAAATCACTTCACAGGTAGTGAAAACGATGGATCCACGATTGATAAACCGATCGCTGACGTTTTCACGGCTTGGAATTGGCCACCGAACAGACGGATTTCAATTGTTCTGTTCATGAATTATCGGTCAATCGAAAACCTCGATTTCCTCGATTATAGGAACAATAGGGACAATATCGCGAGTAGCGTTCCCGTGGGACACCTGAAACGGAAAGGAGGAACGTGCGCGGGCTTCCATCCAGTCTCGGAGCGCTGGTCTTCGACGATCGACCGATTCCCGTTTTCGGAATATAATGCAAGCCGCGTACTACCCGGAAAATGAGCGGGACTGTCTCGTTCTCTGATTGGAAAACTACGAATTGCTTCCTGCCGACGATGGATCCCCTGGAACAGAACCGAAACGAGGACGACAGAGGCCGTGAAGGAACCGACGAAGAGATATCGAAGCCGGATATGTTTTTCAATTTACGATCAATATTCCCCTGTATTGGAATTAGTCGTTGACCGAAATCAATCTTCGGAAATGGAAAAACTCGAGCCGATACTCGGTCGGACTATCGTGCGTAATCACTCCAAAGTCAGTAGGATAGAGTCTCCGGAAGAAGGACTGAAGTGATTTCTTCTGATAATGAAAGTATCCCTAACAATAAACAGGATTGTACTTACAATCAAGATTGGGCATTATTTTAATAACTATTTAAATAAGAAATTATTGTTTACTTGCAAGTTCATATGAAAACCAGAAGTAGTTATTTGTTAATTTATAGAATCTAAATAAATCAGTTAAAATAACAAAATTATTTATGATTTGAAAATGGAATTATAGTTTTTATTTATTAATTATTATCTGTTGCTGGTTATTTATTATTTATTGGTCCTTAAACAAATTTTTAAGTAAGTTGTATCGATACTTGGACTATCGTGCGTAATCGCACCAAAATCTATAGGATAGAGCCTCCAGGAGAAGGATTGAAGTGATTTCTTCTGAAAATGAAAGTATACCTAACAATAAACAGGATTGTACTTACAATTAAGGTTGGGTATTATTTTAATAATTATTTAAATAAGAAATTATTGTTTACTTGCAAGTTTATGTGATAACCAGTAGTAGTTATTTGTTATTTGTTAAAATCTAAATAAATCAGTTAAAATAATAAAATTATTTATTATTTGCAAATAGAATTATAGTTGTTATTTATTAATTATTATCTGTTACTGGTCTTTTTTATTTATTGATCGTTAAACAAATTTCTTTTGTATTTATTTTCATTGTCTATTCTATTTTAATGTATCGTTTATTGTGCTACTGTAGAAAGATTTGGATTATTTGTGTTCGGGTAAATTAAAGTGACCTGTAATTCGCTGCAGTTTACAGAATGTTTAGCTGACTGACAATGAGTCAGTTTCAATCTATTCGTTGTCGCTAAAAGTTCTATAGAATCCAGAGTAACTTGAAGTTTTAGTTCATTTTGTAAGATTACAATAATATTACAATGACGAATGTTTCGGAGTGTGTCACAATGAGTGATCTTGAAGAAGGACCATCCCCCTTTTAATGGATGACTGTTCTATTCTTGAAAATGCAATATAATATGAGAACACCAACAAAATTGTTATTTCTTTTTCACGTAAATCTAAATAAAAAATAACCTTCTATGTGAAAATAAGAAACAATAAATAAATTACTTAGGGCATTATTAAAATAAATTTTGTTCAAATAACAAATTGATATTTGCAATTCAAATGTGATTTTTATTTATTGTTTATCACAAATTATTTAAATATAAATCTGCCTAACTTTATCTGATAACTTGTTATATTAGATTTGTAAGTAATAATTGACGGAGCATCATTTATATCTGAAATGTTATAATTCCTTTCAATAGTATAAAAGGAATTGAGGCGATTCTATATAGTTTGTAATTGTGTTTATGCTTTAAAATTAAAGGATATAAAATCTGCTCTTTTTAAATGATTCGTTCTAAAAAAACAATGCCATTGTATCTTGGTAAGTACTCGTAATTCTATTTCTGTAACGAACATCTTCTGTTAAATTAAAGCTTAAATTTCCGTCCAGCATACTTATGTGAAATGATAAGAGTAAATGTAATTTCATTTTTGAAAAAATCCAGTTTGAATATTCGTTCAATGTAATTCAAGTATAATTGTGGCTGACTTTTATTCGATATTTCTACTTTCAGTGAACATCGATGACGATATGTTATTACGTCTTAACATTGCTTTCATTAACGACAAGTTATCAATTGATATGAAAAACCATTAATATCTCAACACTCTCGAAGTTTGTAAACATTAACGCAAGTGGATATAATCAATAATGGGCACACACTCGAAGTAAGTGGTTCTCAAGTGCACGCGTACACATTGAATTTTCAACATCAATTCACCCTAACAAGAAGCCTGGTACGAACTTTATGTAGCATTTTGGACACCTTTCCTATACGTTGTAACAATTTTTTATACATTGCAACTGATTCTTGAAGACCATTATACACATATACCAAGAGTAACATTCTCACATTTACAGTAACGTAAACTTATTTTTTAATGTCATCCATAAAATGGAACCCATTACGTATAAATCAGCTAATAAATAATCATACATTATCGTCTACAAAAATAATTTCTCAAAAAGTGATTAACAACGTACTTACGTATAGCTGAATGTACACGTCAACTGACTACAGTAAATCCTCGATGAGTGCTCGAAGGCCTCGCGATATTGAACATTAAATATTTCATAAAGTAATGGTCATACGCGCCTGGAAAAAATATCATTGGCTTCAGAATTCGAAGCTCTGTCGCCGTGCTGAACCTCGTTAAAAACTCAGCGTTACACTTGGAAATCTCTCCTTGTCAGTGCCGAGGAGTCGTCGAACACTCATCGAGTATTTACTGTACAGTATTTTCACAACTACGATACGTTATCCTCTACAAAAGAGTTCTTTAAAAAAAGAAGAAATCTTTCGAAACAAGCATAGTTTTAGACATTTTCCCTGTTGCTAAACGAATAGGAGACCAGTATTTAACGATCTATCAACAACGTATCGAAGTAAAAGTTCCTGAACACTGATTGAAACTAAATTGCCTCGTTTCTTATCGATCTCAGCCGAACGCTTGAGTGTCTAAACAGAGCAAAGAATTTTTCCACATAAATACTTCGACGATTTCCTTCATTTTTAGTTTCCATCGGAAGCTCCGTTTCCCATCGTTTCCTGCGAGCTCTCCCCTTCCTGTTCCATTCTTTTCGCCTCTCTCCTTCGGCCTTTTTTCTCTCGTGCGATTTCACGCTTTCGTCTCCGCCGGAAACAGAAGGAGAAGGAGTGGAAAAAAAAGAAAGAGGAGAAAGAGAGAGACGCAGGCAATGAGGTCAAGTATAAAAGTTCTTACCAAAGGAAGAGGAGCTCGAGGAAAAGACTCGTCCCGCCCGCGGAGGCCAGGTCATAACTCGAACCCACCGTGCTATTCAATTCTCGATTCTCGATACGAGCAAAGGGACTCTTAAACAACGCGGATATAACCCCG
Organism: Dufourea novaeangliae; assembly: GCF_001272555.1. Taxonomy (NCBI): domain Eukaryota; kingdom Metazoa; phylum Arthropoda; class Insecta; order Hymenoptera; family Halictidae; genus Dufourea; species Dufourea novaeangliae. The sequence continues at coordinate 3,454,344 of NW_015374014.1, read as the reverse complement.
GCGAAACCGCGGTTTAAGCTGCGCACCGCAGTCGACGCACTGTTTTACGATTGAAACGTTTACGTCCGTGTTTCTAGAGACCGCAACATTCTCGAAAGTGTCCGGTATTTTATCCCTCGTGACATATTCTTAAGCTTTCTCAGTTTTCGTGTTACCTGTACTCGAAAAAAAAATAAAAATTCGGTTATTAACTTCTTATAGTTTTTCTATGTTCACGTAACTTTTGAAACACGCAGTGATTCGAGAAATATACAGGGTGATTTTGGCTACTGGGCCAGGTTATAGCTCTGTTCCAAATGAGACAAAAAATCGTAAAGAAAAATTTTACGCTATTTTACAAGCTCCATAATTCAGCTGTATGGTGCATCGATGCAGTTACAAAATGCAATTACACTTTTTCTTAAGGGTACTCCCCGGCCAAAACGTCCGAAAAGTACGTGATTTTCATGAATTCACAAAAAAACAATGGAACGACATGCGGTATGAAGATTGGAAGTAACTTATGATAATTATTTGTAATAATTAGATACATGTAAAAATTGCACATAATTATTTGTAAAAGTAATTTTTCTGGTAAAACATGTGTTTACCTGTTTAATATACATATACAATGTATACATTTACATAATTATTATAAATATTATTTCGAGTGTTATACTCCTTCGAATATTTGTAAAGGATTTTATGGAAGTCTAGTATAGCCAACTGTCTTCCTATTATTCGTTTATTGTAGATACTCAACAATTGGCCCTACAGAAAGAAACCTCCAGTTGGCCCTTCGTATTATAGTGACGTGAGCCCTACGTTGGGTATGATCGTTGGCCCAGTTGTAAAAAGGGGTGACAATTCCAACTATTGGCCAACCAATACTGCATCAAAGGCCCATCAAAATGCCAACAATAATTGCTACTAGGAAAGCCTACAATTTCGAGTCCTGTCGTGTATAATTCCGAAATAATTAGCAAACGTATCGCAATGGCTTTTACAAATGACAAAAAAGTAGATATGTTTCAATTCCTTTTGAGACCTCGTACCGTTTCTAATTAAAAGGGATACCCCGTGTATCGTAAAAATTTTAACCCAATGCCATGTTCATGTCATTAATTGTAGCTATTCAATCTAAAATCCAGCTTTCGGGCTACCAAAATAAATCTATAATTCCAAACCAGGTAAACCATACCAATTACACGGAGTTTCCGTTCGCTATCTCCATTTTTCCATCAATATCCGATCAGCTTAACTTCGATATTACTTCTCTCAAACCGTCCTCTTTTCTAAACGAGGGGGTGGTGGCGTTCGAAGCGACATCCAGCCATAAGCCGCCGTTGCACGGCGAAGGGACGCAATTAAAGTTAAACTACTCTAACGAGACATCGATAGGCCAGGGCGCTAGATCGTGGCGCCGGACCCGAAAACGATTAGAAAACGAGAAAGAGAAGCGCGAGGGAGGAGGGGGAGGCGTGCCGAAGGGCGAAAGGGCGGAAGTAAGGGAGATAGCTAGAAACTGCCTCGAGTTCGTAAGTTTTAATTGGCATACAGCTCCGCGACCTAGTACCATTTTACCATCACCCCTACCCCCGACCGCAGTGTTTCACCCTCAACCCTTGCCCGGACCGACGCAGCGATAATAATTATAGTTACTCTTTGTTTTATAAATTAACTCCGGCTCCCCGTGCCTGCACCCTTGCGGCTCCCGCGATGAAGCGAACTCCAGACACTTTACATTCAGCTCACCTAGCAATGGATTAACTGCTTATCGTCTCTTCAGGCACCGCTGCTACCGCTGACATTGATAGTGTTTTACCGACACATCCATGCTGTGTTCACCTGTCATTCGGATATTCGTGTTTCTTTTTTTAGAAAGAAATTGAGAGCCATCAGGTTTTATTGATATTAGGGAAAGGTAGGGGAACATGGGTGTAGCCAAGTTATCAGTTAAGGGGGTGGGGGGGCAAAAATATTAACATATCGACTGCGACAGTGGAAAAGACCGTACGTACCTAACCCAGACACACATTATTTTGTTTTTAAAGACGTAAACCGTTGAAATTGTATGCGTTTTGTTTAATAGAGGCTGTTGGTCGTGTTTCAAATTATACTGCAATATTAAATATTATGCAAAAATTTGTTAACTCTGGGAAGGAAGGGGGGAAGGCAAAATCCAATTTTTGTCTTGTAGAGTGGGGCAAAAGCCGCTTTTTTCCGTCCAGGTGGGGAGGCAAGTGCTTCAAAAATCTTCGTCTACCCTTTTTCTTCCATGTGACTTATAAATGAGGTTTTCAGCAACTTTTAGTAAATATTACATCAATTACATTTATTACATCATGACGTGTGTTTTTGTATTAAATGATTTACCGCAATTCAACAATATTTGGAACAAAATAGCCCCACTTCACAAAAGCTAGGTTAGGAGCGACATTCAAAGACACCGTAATACGGGTCACCAAAACATGGACAGGACTCCGTAATACAGACAAAAACATCTGCTCCTATTTAATTAATTGCATTACAAAGATTTAATTTGATTATTTAAAAAAAATTCCTTCATAAAAAGGAATTGTTTAACAACAGATATTGATTTTCAAAATACGAAATTCATGTAGCAATATTTTTTAATTAATATATGATTGCGCAAACTGGCATAAGGCTCCCATAATTGAGACACACGCGATAAGTGACTTGTACGCAGAAATCTTACTCCAATGGTGTTAAATACACAAAATATATAAAACAGAGGGCGATTTTACTGGCGATTCTACGAGTTCAACCATTCACAAAACGATCACAAGTCCTCCGCGTGGTTAAATTAATCATAGGCGCGTGACGTCATAAATACCTGTACGGAGTTCGGTAAGGATGAATTCAAAAGGACACTCGGAGGCTTTAAAAAAGAATGGATAATGAAGCCGGAACAGATAGGCGGGTATAGCGGTGGGGGTGGGGCAACAAGCCCGTTTCCGCTCCGATATTCCAGTATCGCGTTCCTCGTAAAAAGCAATTGTTTCGACTTTATATCCGTCTGCCTAAGTACACTTCCGGTGCCGCTGTATTGTGGCAAGAATTTCACTTACGGCCAGCTTCTCGATGGAAACGACGTCGTCCGACCTGACCTGCAGTCTTTAAATGCTTTAAATTTTTTTCAGTTTCGTTGAATAATCTTTCAAAGCAACGTGAACTGTGAAATTTACATATGTAATCCACGGATTATGCGATTACGCATTGTTTGCATTTATGACCATGTGAATATTCCGAACAATATTTTTTCTTTGACTCCATGGGATTTGCTGCGAATTCTGAATCGAAATTTGCGAGCAAATATGTATGTTATTAGTGCCGGTGAATGTGAAAGTAAGCTGTCATACAGGGTGTCACATCTAACGTGAGCACGTTAAATACTTCACTTGTTTTCGATATTGGAAAAAATGTGAGCAGAAAATATTGTTTAGTTGTGAGAAGCAAATACTTTGATAAGCAAAATATTTTTCTCAAGATCATATTTTCCGAAATTTTTAGGCCGTGGATGTTTTCTTGAATGGAACTACCTACATGTTTTTGTCTTCGTGGAATAATAGTTGAAATGCAGACCAGTCCAATGATCTACATAATAGTAGAACCTTCATGTGACCTTGGTTTACTCATTGGTACACCCAGAATTTTCTAAAATTATTGATTTGGGTTTATTTACGCATCCGCCATTTACAATCATTAATTTTACTATTTCTCTTAACTCATATTTAGGAGATCTTAGTTTCGCAGTTTTCAAATCGAATGTCTGTAATATTGTAGCAATACGACGATAGCACTGTTGATTCTATGATAATTAATATTTGGATGGCGTTATACACAAATGTGATACAGTATATTAGCCTGAAGACAAATTACGTTTACTGCTCGGATATCCTATTTCCTGTTGACATTTTGCCGTAACGAATATCAGTATCATTTAACAAACATAAACTGTACATCATGTACCGAATAATTTTATGAATAGAGTTCAGAGTAAGTTTAACTTTTTAATTACAATCTTCTACCGCCGTCGCGTTATAAAAACAATCCAAGAAAATTCTGCATATTCTTCAATTATACAGAAAAAAACAGTAGCTTTAATTTATTATCCACCAAGCTAATACCTTTATCTACCCTGGACAACACAACGCGACAGAACGAAACGAAAAGTTACAGTTCCTAAGAGATAAGAATATATGAAAGTAACAGCTACACGCGCCATTTTTACGGTTGCCCGTGTTAGGGAAATATTTAACATTATTATACCAGCTATAAGAAGAAATGAGGCTATCTTCGAGTCAATGTCGCGGAACTAATGTCCGACTCTTTTTCGTATAAAATTCATTTCCTCCTACCTCCTGGCTTATCTACTTCCGCCCTTTATGTCGGTTCTCTTTGCCACCCGTCGATGACCCCTTGCATTCTTTTTCTCGTATTGGCACCTCCTTACCATTCGATAGAGTACCTCCCGAGGTTCACCTCGAGGTCTCTTTGATATATCCAACTGAGCTAACTAACAAAATAGACCCGACGCCGCCTTCTTACCCCGAGTATCAATCTCTTTCATATCGTCCCATCTGAACTCTAAGAATTCTTTCTGTATCTTCTTCAGAACTTCAAATAAGATCAACGTGAAGAGACCCGACGGTAAAAAAAGGAATGGCTCTTCCATCTCTTTGCGTGCTGAGATATCTACAAGGGCGACCCATTTGCACATTTACATCCAATTATCTCCCGATCTATTAGTTATTCCAAAAAATGTTTCAAGTAGAACTTACTATGTTTCGAGGAGGGCATCTTATGATGGTCACAAATTTTATCTACGTGGACGTGCCTCAGAGATCTTCCATATGATCTCTGTTATTTTAAACGAACCTACATGTTTTCATTTAAGTAACCATGTAGTCCATCTTGTGACGAATTTGACTTAATATGTCGCCAAAGTCATTCAAGGTCATTTGTTAGCGTTCATGGCTTGCAGTAGTATTACATAAATAACGATGTTTACGACAGAATCGACGAAATACTCCTGTGAAAGAAATCTTGGAGACGTTCAATAAACGTAAGTTTTGAACAGTAATACTTGACCTTGAATGCCCTTGAAAAACCAACATATTTAGGTCAGTGAATTCGTCGCGTAAAGATGTACACGTTTACCTAAAGGAAAATAGATAGTGTTAATAAAAATGTAGGACACTTTCATTGGATAGATTCTACACTCCAAACTAGGACAAAAATCGAGAATAACGAAATTGCGTTTGAGGTTTGTTTCAGAGTTATTAATTGTTGAAAATACATGTATTTATGTGGTGGTGGAAATGAAGATTTTTGGTTGGTGCATGTTCTTGTGGGTGTGGTATATGATAAGACAAAGTGGAATTTGAACTTTTACTGTTTCTGATGTTCCTCGAAATAAACGGTGGTATTGTACTAAACAACGGTTTAAGGACAGTGTGTTACCTGCATTAGATTGCTAAAGTAATCAAAATGATAACAATGACAACCAGCAAATTTGAACGGAAATGAGAGGTAAGAATGAGAGTCTCCACAGCATTAATTCAACCAAGTCCCCCGATTCAGTTTGCCTTCCGTTGGGTTACAAGAAATGCGTGAATCATAGATAAGATTAACGGAAATCGGCGAGAAATTATACGATGTTACGTGATATTTCATGGCGGCAAAAAAACGGTCGTGTCGAAGGGAATGGTAAATCGACGCCGAGCCTTCTCTATGGGCGTGATACGAATAGAAACTGTCGTTTTTCCGGGCTAAACAGCAATAAGCGAGCAATAACGGATGTTTTACGACGGATCTGGGAGTGATTCTCCCTGGACTCGTTACGAATTTAATATCGGGAAGGGCCGAAAAAAGTAACCGTTCTGGGAGGAAAACGCGCGAAACCGATCATTGCGAGATGTTGTCTTGTTCGATGCGTCTTTACGACATGTATCAGAGGGTCTCGGATATCGATATCTCCATCGATATTTCATGTCGAAGGTACAGAGAGTCTCGGGGAAAACAATTTCAGGAAAACCGAGAACGAAGGAAAAAAATAGTAGTGGAACGTGATAAGTGAAATGTTCAGAATGACGAGTCCACGGATAAAAAAGAACTACTTATGATGTTCTTCTTTAGTTCGAGAATTTCCTGAACTAGTACTCGGGCATGGCAGAACTCCTATTCGTTTCAAGTTCTAGGGTGACTCGGGTCATTCGTGGAGAGTAACGATAGGAGAGAAGGAAGTTCGGGGAAAGAATAGAAAGCGAGGATACTAGGTGGGAATGGGTCTGGGGAACGGAAGGTAAGGTGAAAATAAAGAGGACGATTTTATACATCGCTTCTGAGTTCCAGCTGAATTTTTCACCTATCGCTGTGAGCAACATCTGAATTCTGAATTCTGAATTGCGACGTACTTGCAGTGTAATTCCTAGCTTCTATACACCTTTCTGTTAGAAATGGAGAAAAGTCATTGTAAATCAATCGGTCAATCATTTACTGTAAGGAGTTAATAATGAGCTGATCATGAACAATCACTATTTTCGGAAATTTCATGAATCTTATGTTAAATAACGGTTCTGGATTTGTAATATTGGCGCAAGACTGAAGAGATAATTTTTTAGGTTTTACAACAATGTTAAAGATTGCGAACGTTCATTACTCGATTCAGAAATCTCTTAGAAATTTGGTCAAAATGGACTCCTCGGTTTCCAATGTTGTTGGACTTCTCACGAGATCTTTTACTCGGTTGGTAATTTCGTTAAAAATAATTGAAAATATTGTCACCATTTTCTATGAGCTTTTTGTAAATTTTATAACGACATTTTCTTTACTTGTCATTCTTTTTGTCTTTGTATCCCACGAAGAATATCTTAACGCTGTAACGTTTTAAGCCGATGAGCACTCATGAAACTACAAAGCTTCTTACTTTATTAACTGTGACACATCTCGCGCTTCCATAAGGGCAAAAGCTGCTTATCTTGTTATGGTTACGGAATTCTCTATTTTCCTCTAAACTATACGTCATAAACAGGATTATGTAGAGAAAGAAGCATTGCTCACAGCTTTTGCAGTGTGTATGATCCCTTCTAAGACGTTTTTAACTTGTATTTTCGATATTACAGTCTACGAAGATAATAGTGGTATAAATACGTACAAGCTAATTTTTTGGACCAAAATAAATTGGAATTGTAAAATAATTTTTTGAAACATATGGCTGGCATGTTATTCATGATTTCTACTCATAATAAACGTTAATAATAATTATTCTAAGAAATTGATACTATTATTGTTTATTTAGTTTTTAAATGTTAATGCACGTAGCAACTGCTGATCATAAGCAACCTTTCCTTCGTTTATTGTGCAAGATGCTTCATTTAACTCGACCACATACCAAAAAGATTTCACATTAATAGATATATGATAAAATAATTATAAATATATGATAACATATATGATAAAAAAATTAATATAAACATGTTTTCATATTTTTTATTCAGTTGCAATACGTACATTGATATGTATTAGTATCCTTCCATATTGTCTGCGTGGTGGTCAAGATAAGAGAAGAACCCTGTGTAAATAAATGAATTAATTGATTATTAGTAAATATGTACGCGTACTCAACGTCATTATTGTGACTGTATACACCGATTAAAAACAATAAATATTTAGAGTTCTGGTACACTAATTAAAGACTGTACTTTACATCTGCTTCAACTAAATAAAGGAAATCTAACTACAGCAATAGAATCCCAGCAAATTCATAAAATGGTATTCATGAATACCGAAGGTACTAATAATATGTGCAAATTGTCCTAGACGTTTTCTAAATAAAAACAAATAGTGCAGCAAGTAATCGAAAGCCCTTATATCATGAAAGCGTTGAGAGCAGCAAACGAATCGAGTGTCCCACAATAATTCTCCCATTCGATGATGCACCTAATAAATCTCAATCGGATTTAACTAACGCCGCATTAATCACATCGCTGCAATAATAAGATTACCGTATTAATGACGTTATACGCAACCGTCACCGTATACGATGACGTTACATAGGTATAACGTTACCGCATTAATAACATTAAAATGGTTGCCAGCGATTCGAATCGATGCACGTATAATATCTAACTGCGAGCTTGGTAATCAAGCCGCCGTGTCGAAGTCCAAATCCATTCTCCAATTAGAATCCTATCCGACTAAATCGGAGAGATCGCAAACGCTATTCACATTTCAATGACAATAACGAACGAATCGATCATTGAAAATCAATAACTCAATTGTTACATCGCAAACTTATTCTATAATTATCAGCAATGGAATTGTGTCTGCGTAAAATTGAAAATTACATTAGAGTATATAAAGAAACATACATACAGCGATTCACGGAAGTGTTTGAACACTTAGCATAGAACGCATTTATGAATATAATATGCGTATTATACAAAATATTTTGGAATGTCGTAAGCACTGCAATGAAACACGACTACCATAATTATATTGATAATTGATGAAAGAAATCTGGAAACGTACATAGAAGTTACAATATATTAACTACAAGCGTATACTTCGCAGAGGTCGTAAAAGTATTTTAACAATTAATTGTTATTGTATTATTAAGGATCAATATTTAGTAGGACCACATTTAGCATTGATTGTTTCAAACAGATTTTCATGCTATATACTAATTTTTTAGTTATATGTCACGTTACAAAATTCTATATTTCAATCATTTTTTCCTTTCATCATGTTTTGGAAGTTTCATCAAATTTGTTGATACATAAAAAATACACAACAAGAGTAACTTCGTCCCAAAGTCAGAAAATTATCGTTATCGATTTTGCAGCTCATTTGCAATTATTTTTACGTGAAATACCTGTGAACTTAAAAATCAACTTAATTTAACAATTTGCAGAACTGCAAAATCGAACATGATCATTTGTTGACTTCGGGACAAAGTTACTGAGTCAAAGTTAGCCCAACTTACAGTACGTAAAATAACCAACTGATCGCTGCGATGAATTCAATAATTTAAAAAAATGGAAAAGCATAATGCTGTGATACATTCTAACTAACAGAACAAACAATCTACTTCATATTCAGTCTACCGGTCACGTTTGTCCATCTGAACGATTACAATTCTATGAGGTGCAACCTGACACTCCTATTCCACCATCAACGTGGCATCAAACGTTGCTGTTTAATCCGTAACATTCACGTTCGGTACTTCGTCGATCAGATGAAAATTTTTCCGTAATCCGCCCACCCGAAATCTTCGAACAAGCTGACGATCTCGTGCCAAGCTGCACAATGGTCAGTTTTCATTGAGAACGCGCGGGAGAATGCAGTGAATGGCCGTCCCCGCTTGTACAAGACACAGTAACAGTTCCCTGCGTAATGCGCATCGTGTGTCAGGATCAGCCTGTCCATAACGCGCACAGGATATCCGACCGTATCAGAGCTGTGTATCTGAATGAACGATCGACCAGGATCAAGGGGATCGAAATGCTGAATCGGTGCCGCATTCTCCCTCCGCGTGTTATTTCCCGACGGTAACATCTAAATGTACCATCTGGAATATCCATTAGGAGTCATCAACAGACTTTAAATTTCCGTTGACTTCAGGCCATTATTATCAGCTGTTGGTTATTCGTTAATTTTTGTTAATCTAATTTACAGCCTATAGATGGTATTTTGCATGTGTTCCCAGATTGACCAACCATTCGGTTATCCGACTTGAGATCTTGTGCCATAATAGACAAATTTATTGGGAGCCCAATATACAGAGTGAGTCATTTAAATCGATCTCCGAGAATGTCTCCGAAATCGTCGATGACACTGAACAATATTTCAGATAAAAGTTGAATGGTTTCGAGAGAGATATAATTTGATGAATATAATTTTTTGTAGGTGGACAAGTAGAGGACATATCAAGGTTAAAGTTGTTTTTTTAAATGGAATAATGAGACTGATTTTTTATAAAATCAATTTTTAATGCCATCTGATGGGAGACATCATGTCGTAAAGCGACAAATCTAAACTATTTACTTGTTCATATTTAAGTGAGTTCCAATATGTACTTCATTAATTAGTGTCTCCGAGACTATTGCCAGAAAAATGAAATGGAGCAAAGAGCAAACATTAGATTTTGTGTAAATTCGATGAATCAGGTGTATGGGGATAAATGTTTATTCCGTGCACAAATATTTCGCTGATATTGTTTTCGGTTCGTAACAAGGAACTCATTCAGAAATTTGTTGACAAGGCATCCATACAAGCATAACATGTTACATGTCTAGCTATACTAAAATTGAGTATCACTTCGCGATATTGAGATTAAAATGTCTCCTAAACTAATAGCTTTTTGGCATAAATAGTTCATACTTTTTTATACGGAATGACAACTTGCCATCGATTAACGTCTTAAAAAATATTGACTCCATTTAAAAAAAGCAATTTGGACTTCACATGTCCTCTACGCGTTCACCTACAACAAACTACTTACATGTAATTATTACTCCCTCGAAACCATTCAATTTTTATCTAAAACATTTCTGGGTCTTATCAATGTTTTCGAATATATTCGGAAGCATCCATTTAAATGACTCACCCCTCACACAATTTTATTCAAATAATACATAGTCAAAAGCAACAGTATCTAAGGGCATCATTCTGAGCTTTAAACAGTTAATGAGATTAAATAATTGTTTGCCAAATGTTGATTCATTCAAGAAGAAGTATTATTTTGTTATAAAAATTGGAATTTCCACGTTTAAACGATTGCAGTGACGAAGTGCTTTTTTATCTTTTAGTCGTTATTCGAAACTCTTTACCTAAATAATGAATTTGCCCATCTCTGGCTGTAGGTAGGTATTGTCTCAGGAGCTTCATCAAGCGTTGAATACAAGTGACGGTAATATTTACTTTCTTAACGAAATCAATTTTCTCGTGGCACACTCAAGAGGGACGAATGAAAGAAGAAAAAGTAAATTTATATCTAACGCGACAAAGTTGCAGCCTTTTGACTGGTCATTAGAAACAGTGTGAAGAGAAGAGGGTGGGACACGTTCGCTTATAAGAAGCAAGGTTAGGTAAATACAAAGCAGAATGGAACGTGCGTCCCGCTATTAATTCCGACGCCCCTAAGACAGACCTGCTCCCTTTCTACCTAGCTCTCGGGGCTGGAATAATTGTTAGTAGTAACGATATATCTCGGCTTCAGGTATGTGAGAATAACAGCGTCTACGTGCACCTAGCCGAGGGATGCTTAATTAAACGTTCGTGTTAATTGCTTGGACTTCGCGTCAACCTCTCGACTCGCCCTATTCCGGTGAACGCTACACGAAGAACTTCCGCTTTTCATCAGTTCGGTACGGAACGACGGACGTTGAACCATCCTTTGTCCCGTTCAACCATCGACCGGCTACCGTTAATGTTTTTTCACGAAATCATCTGTTCCACAGGTCAAATGCTAATTTTGGTGAATTAAACATTCCAATTGACGGTGATTTTTTTAGCGAAAACGTTAATGGCAGTATTACCGTGAAATTGGCGAGCCGGTTACAAACGCTTCGATGCGTCCTGTCACTGCGATTAAACTGTAATATTGGCGCTTTGATGTTTATGTAGAAATTGCAGATTTAACAACGAGTACGCTTGTATTCAGAGCTAGAATACCAACGTCGCGCTGTTTAATGTTAAACACGCAATAAATGCTCCGAATAACGATTTAATTACCGTGTAATTGTGGAGTTCCTGGATTATAATTGCTTGTACTAATGAAGAGTTGAATGCTTTTGGGTATTAAGAGAAATGCTTGAGGACACATCGCGTACTTTGCATACGAACGAAATAATTATCGATTTTTGTCAACTAATTCCTGAACAATAGCGTCGCTGGATCTTTGCCATGGATAAGATGTCGTTTAATCTTCGTTTCAACAAACTTGATTTGATCGTGCAATCTTATTACACATGTATAGGAACATTCCACTGACACTACCAGCCAAAAAGTTGGAATCACATGTTGATTTCTACAAAAATCAAATGTCCTGATTTTGGTACTGATCTATATAACACGTGTTGACAGGAATATATCCTATTTCAAAAGAGTTTAACATTCTCTTCTACCCAATATACTCTAATATAAGTCATAATCCTAAATTATGGCCAGACCTTTCCTAATGCCTAAAAGTCCTGTTTTTGCGTTATATAAGAACACGTGATTCTTTTGTCTATCCAATGAGAGTCCAGTGCTACAATATTAGATCTTAATTCCCGCTATTGAAACTACGTTTTTTCGATTAAAAGACAATTTTTAAAAATGCATGTCTCTGTGCAAAAAGTAGTACAAAATATAAAATACTTTGTTATTAGTTTTTCGACAAATAGAACTTCCTCGGTTACTCAATAAGCATTCATTTGTTCTTCCAAAGATCTTCTTTCTCTAGATTCACATAGTGATTCAAAATTATTGTCCTATTAGTGTAAGTGATTAATTACTTCATAGAAGAATTGCTATATATGATATTCTATGATAAATGGATTCAAATACTACCTAAACTCATCACGTCACAAATATATGGCAAAGGAAAAATTAATTTTGTAGAAATTATGGAATCTATTGCAATAGAAAATACACTTTCATTCACTTGTTTACACATGTTGACAGTCTGTGGTTAAAGCTCTTCCGCCTGAACTCTGAACAGCACCAGGAGGATGCAGTGAGTAGTTCTCGATGGATCTTAACCACGATTGACCGAGGTTCGGTCAGTTCTTCGTAACTCTAGGACTCGAATCTAATTGCAAGATCTGCCAAGGTATAGGGTCGTTCAGGTCACTCGACCAGAGACACCTTTCCCAAGTTTGTCCTACCGAGATCTACTGATCAAAGTCTGCGTCACTTGGTTCTGTTCGAATTACACGCCCGCACAATAACTGAACTTATTATCGTTTTTTTATCTGAGTTCGCTAATAGTGTAAGCTGTACCTGAGAACGGATCCAAATGATCTTTCGCTGGGAGTACATGAGAATTTATTGGACTGGTATTACCTGTATAGATAGGGGAAAAATTTAAAGTAAGGTGGTTGTGGGATAAAAGTTTTACAAACCCATACATTTTGTCCAGAAAATAAGTAAAATTAGTAGAAAAACCACGTTTATTTATATCTGTTTCAATAGTACCCCTATTTTGTTTATTCTTCTTTTATCATTATTGGTACCTGGAGCGTGAATTTTTGTTAGACTGTTACATTTCCAACCGATACTCTGTATATGAACGATATAATATCTCTATATAAGAATATAATAAATGACAAATTTGTCGCTCTTTTCAACCCCTTGGGTATAATTTGACAAGTCAAACTCGTCATACATTTCTTGTGCTGAAATGCAGAATGACCAGTCCAATTCGTCAATGAATTTCATAAAACATTTAGCAAATTTCAATTTACACGAACAAAGGTGCTGTGTGTATTATAAGCATAAAATTAGGAATGAGACTGCCTAATAATGCAGAAAATGCCAAGTGTCATTGCATTTATCAGAGTGCTTAGAATCACCACACCCTTCAGAACTATTATTAAATCGTCTATTGTTATTTCTTGAATTTTTTTCTGCAATGTACAAAATATTTGAATCGAAGAAATAATTAATTTTATGGAAATAAAATTAAGTATAATTTAAATATTAATTTTTAGATAAAATCTGTTGATTTATTGGTGAACGCGATGTATTAAGACATTCCGAAATAAATAAATTAGTACCCAACGGGTTAAACATGATCTTGTAAACAAAGGTCTTCGCTAAATAAGGAAACACTTACTTGATTTTCGATTGAGAATTTGTCGTTACTCTCGAAAATGCTGGAATACTTTCGATGATAAATCGACAAGTTTGACATTGTAATAACTATACATATATTAATTAACAAGATCGAAACTCAAGATTGTTGTAATTGATATAAATGCTATTCTACAGTTATTGTTTTTGCGATATCATAAAAGCTTGAGTGAAATAGCGATTCCACAACTTCCATCAGAAAATAATAGTCTTTCGGCGAACGGTTTATAAAAACGCTAGGGGGGTTGGATATGAATCTGTTAGAAACGTCAGTTGAACAGAATTTTATCGTGACCTTTGAAAAATGGACTGAGAAACCTCAATCAATCCATTCTGTAGTCTATATTCGTCTGATAAATCGTTGAAACAATGTTTAAAGTCGAACAGTGGACTGTAAATGATTTATTGGAAATTGTTCTTTAACAGCTGGTAATTTAATACTTTGTAATCTTTTGTTTTCAAATTTCATACAATGCTATGCTGTAATCACTTGATTATTAATGAAATGAAAAACATTTCGTTTACATTTATAATTTATGATATAAGTCAATACCATTTTAACTAACCCCTATTCGCCTTAAGTTACTGTGTGCAAAACCTATAAGTTATTTTGCAGTTTTTACACCGTCTTGTCAAGAAGCACAGCGAAACCGTAAATTATGTTACGTATATGAGGAGTGGGAACGTTAGTTTTATTTTAAAATTTTTGTGAGAAGTGCTTAGGTGAAAAATGAAAAACGCGTGGACGTGAAAGCTTTCCCTCAAAGAAAGCTCTTAGAAACGCGTAAAAGAAATACCTGTGAAGCCTACAGAATAGCTTGGGCGTCGATGAAAGACAGGAAAGAACATTTCTCTTTTCCCACGAATCCTGTGCTTCAAATAATGTAAAAAGAGTAAGATAAAACCAATATTTTCTTACAAAACAGTTAATTTTATTTGCGAAAGCTAAGGGATTATAGAAAAGTAAATAATATTAGTTACTAATGTTAGCAATGTTCCGCTTTCATATAGTCCTTTATTAATTTTACTATTAATATTTGTATACAGGGTGAGTCACGAGAAACAGAACATCTAAGCATGTATCTCTTTTGAAATTCAAGATGGGACAAAATCTCGAAGAGGAAAACTATATTGTTTAAAGGGGCAAATATGTTAATATAGACAGATCTTCTGTTTAACGTTACCTTCAAGGTTATTTAAAGGTACTCGGTGTTTCTTTTAATGGCATCATGTGCTTTTTTACTTTATATGGTAGTAACTGATATCAAGGAGAATTCAATGACATAGGATACTATGACCTTGAAATGACTTTGAACTCATCAATGCATTATCGAACAATAATAGCTTTACCATGTGCAATTATTCTATTTTAATTAAATTAAATATCGAAAGTGTTGATCTTCAGCAATATTACAAACATATAAACGTCCTGTAAGACTTTGAACAATTCTTTCAATCGTTTCCAATGAAATGGATGCGCAAGACCTAATTATTCTTTCTTGTATGTTTTCTGGGATGGTTGATTGCTCGCCGGAAACATCTTTTTTCAGTTTTCCTCTCAGATGTTTGCTTCCTTTGCATAACGGAACGTCAGACGTAGATACAGTAACTCCCCGATGAGTGTTCAAGGGCTCCTCAGCTTTGACCAAGAAAGGTCCCGAGGTGTAAGACTAACATTTTAATGAGGTTTAGCACAGTGATCGACCTTGGAATTTTGAAGCCAGTGATATTTGTTTCAGCCGCATATGGCCATTAGTTTATAAAATATTTAATGTTCACTGCCGAGGATCCGTCGAACACTTATTGAGGATTTATTGTATATCCTCAAGCTGATACGCTATCTCAATAATTCGATAGCAATAATAAATTGGTCATTCATCTAATTTGTTGATAATCATATTTGTGTATATACATTTAGAGATCACCTTCTGTTAACGGCACACGCCTTGTCACTATAAATGCAACCGTTGACTCGAGAAACTAAACTTCATACATTCATTTTTCTGTTTATCGAACATAAATTTCTGAGTCCAAGGTCATTTCAAGGTCATATTATTCATCGCTGAACTCTCCTTAAAATCAGCTGTTGCCTCATGAAGTTAGAAATACATAGTTGTAAGCCGGCTTAAAGGCTTCATTAGACTTCATGTGCTATCCGAGGGAAAGATAAAAGCTCAATTCAGAAAATCCATTTTCTGCCTCAGTATGATATTCCATCACTATCTGTTCAGGTTTTCCACGTTTAAAAATCAAGCGTCACCTATCGGCCAATGCCAAGGATTACCGTGATTCCCCGTTTAAACAATCGCCGCGTGAAACTCTAACGCGTATCCTCCAAAGGGTACTAACACGGTTCGTCCTGTTCTAAATTGCACGTATATCCTTGCAAGCCGTGTACCTATACACGAGGAACAAGTATAACCGGTGGCGAGACCAAAGTCCATGGCCAAACAGTTCGAGCGTTAGGCAGAACGATAATAAATTAAGCTCAGCCAGAACTCGGAATTGAATCAAACGCGGTAATCTCTAACGCAATTGATTCCGGCGTACAAACATCCCCTCGAACACGGGCACGAAGGTTTAAATTGATTTTAAGTAGTACGTCGTAGGGGTATGTCAGCCTATTTAAAAAAACGACGATGATCTGGAAATTTCAGAAAATACAAACTTAAGAAAAAAATCTTTTATATCACAATAACTGCACTACAGGAGCAAACATTTTCTTCTTTACATATTTTCTCGTATCGTTAAAAACAACGGAGATATTTTAGGTGAAAGTGTGAGGCGGAAAAACCGTTCGTAATAGTCGCAAGATGGTCTATTAATGGTACATTAATAGTCTTGTTTTATTATCCATTTATAACAAACAGCTGATAAGAACGATAATCCATGTTTCCTAAATAATACATATCGTCGGCTAAAAGTCATAAACATTATCATAAACTCCAAAAATCATATCATTCGGATAATTCTGAGCGGTACTGTACGTGGTCTGTTGCTAAACTAGCGAGACTGCATTTATAAAAGCTTCTTTATATTAAATTAAAAAAAATCAAAGTAATCCCCTTCAAAATAATTTCTTTAGAAAACGACATGTATACTTTGACCTGTATAAAAATTTTGACTTTTTAAAGGACTTTCTACTTTCGAAAATAAACAGAGTCACACGGATTGTGGATGGCAAGGGGATTGTGACATCATTGCAATTTTTCTTCGCAACTAGAAATTCATTCATAGATAATACAGTGTGACAAGGAGCGGTGTTGTGATGCAGCAACCAAGTGTTCAATACGCCCAAATTCTGAGTTAAAATTGTATGAGCAGCTCATATTTAACTGGTCTTCTATCATTCTTACTGTTGATCATCGATCAGATTGCACTAGAAACCCCATTTGTTCCACATTTTCATCCGTTAGTGTTGTGACAAAGCTTCGAAGCTTTGTCCCATCGAAAAACTTGTGCACGCGACAATCTTTGCCTTCCATAAGGCATCTTTCTTCAACTTTATATAAGTTTCGGAAGTATTTTCACCAAGTTTCATACAAAATTCAATATTATATCGTTTCTCAATATTTTTCTGTTCCATTCTCGTTACACGTTCACCAAACAAGCTGCTACTTATTTCACAGTTACTCTGCATCACCTAAACTGATCAAGTTAAAAATAAGCAAAATGTTTTAACGAACTTTTTTTCAGAATTACCATCATTGATACTTCTGCATTATCGACGTACAAAACGATGTATAGTCATATTATATGACTCATATAATAATAGTTACATTCCCTAACTTAACCTTAACCTAAACCTGAGCCTAACCCCCAAATAAAATATAATTTCTTATTTATCGAAATAAAATATACTAACTTTGAAGTACATGTTATTTATCCACACACCTTGTGTCTCGATAACCTACAAATACCCTACATGAATTATAAAGAAGTCTTATTACTTTTGTAATAGACTACGTAGAACGTGACGAGTCTAGAAAATTCGAATTCATTGGATAAGCTCCCGGTCTTTAATACAAAAAATTTAAAAGCAACCATATTCTATGACTTTTCAGAGCGGGGAGGACACAAATACAATGTCATAGTTAACAGATATTTGATTAACGACCATCCTCATTAAGCGACTCCTTACTGTTTATACGCGAAATCTTGCTCACGTTACTGGATTAGTGGTTTCCCGTTTAAATATCAGCCAGTGTACACCGAATTCGAGCAACGAGCACGATTTGCTAAGATCTGCTAGATTTACTAAGCAATGGCATGGATAATCCGTCGCGTTTACTACTGTACCAACCACCATCAGCTATGTTGTCTCTATACCAACGGCATCGTTTCGCTCCCATGTTATAAGTAGTACACGAAACATCATAGATTATTCTACTGCTTGTAGCCACACACCATCCGTGTCATTGTTTATAGGCTATAAGCTGTAGCGTAGAAAACATTAAACCGTGATAACACGGTGCCCGTTTGAATACAGACTGCTTTATTACGGATATGCAGTAGCACATAGGATTATCAAGACGTCAGGTAAACAGTGTCTTTTCAGAGTTCCAGACGTTAAAATGAGAAGCAATAACTCTTACGGTTGCTGTTATTCGATCACACAGACGCAAATAAAAGAAGCCATTCCAATAATTCAGCTGCAATAATTTGGAAGTAACCTGGAGTAAAAGTTTCTATAAAAAGATAAATGAAAGAATATGACGTTTCGTTAGTGAAGAAATTGAAATACGCAAAGCATTTCTGATCTTTCTATCTACAACTAAAATCATAATCTTAAATCATAGTCTTCCTTGAAATCGAAAGTTCCATCTGAACCTTAGTCTTCTATCACTGTTAAGTGTCTAGTGATGGATCAACGAATAACACTGTTTCAAACATGTTTAATCTAAATATCCGACGAGGAGTTTAAACGTAAAAAAATTATAGGTTCATCTGTAAAAAACCGAAAGTTACCTAGAAAACTCTGAAAAAATTGTCAAAAAATTTGGTACAATCATCTTAAAGCTCTCCTTGAATCATGTTGCATTAGCCTACAAAAATTTCGACCTAACAGCTAGCAGTAGAATAATCTAAGCTGAGTACGTTTCGTGATCCACTATGTACACATGAATTAATCAATATTTCATGCTTCGCTCCTGGTCAATTATATGTAGCCTGCTCCAGAGTTAGTAAATCCAACGATTTGTTTGTATACGCCGAAAATGGAGAAACAAAAAATATTGTCCACACGTTGGCTTTACAATAAATTATTATTTACTAAGATCAGACGAACATTGTATTATGTGAAACAAAATTGAATTTATTAAATCGAAAATAAAATTTGCATTTAAAATAACATAATGAATTTCATTTCATTCTTGTTAAAAAAATTCCTACCGTAATTGAAATACATTTCAAAACAAATCTTGGAATAAAATAATTATTTTAGGCAGAACGACGTTTGCCGGGTCAGCTAGTTAATCAATATTTCTTGAGTAGGTGATATTAAGTACACTTTTTTCATAATAAGGGTTAAGAATAGGGAGTGACTTCCCATCCAACCTGAGTATCAAGAGCCCCATTCCCACGAGTACTAGGCGCATGGACGTCACCTAGAAAGAAGCGATTAACAAATGATTTGCAAATCCTTATAAGAGAATGATGTCGAATGCCGCATTACGACAGGCCGATGTTACATGCATAGAGATGCCAGGAGAATTTCTGGAGTGTCGGCGGGGGGGAGGGGTGGGATCCTAAGCTCAGCCGCGTGTTTTGTTACTTACCGAAGATTACCGGCTTACAAGAAACCCAACGGCGGTGGGAGCAATCTACCAACCGACAACCCTCCATGCACCCCCTCCCCACCACCGCCCCATTCCCTGCTACCTCTCCCACTCCCTCCCCCTCGACACCCACTGGTTCCACGTTCTCCGCGGCGTTATCACGCCCGCCTTCCGCCTTCCACCTTTCCACCTTCCGCAGCCCCGTCGTCCTTGCGAAACACCAGCCTGCAGAATGCACGGCCGCCGTCGCACCGGTATGAAGCGGCTCAGCGGAGAGGGAGAGATAGAATAACGCCCCTAAGTGTACTTACTGCAAAGACCCGAAATTGGGGAACGATGTAAATCACTTACGAGATACACTTGCACCTCGCCGCTCGAGGAAAAGCAAGACGCGCCGCCATTTATCGTCGCTACGATAATTCCCGTGGATTCGCGCGCACGAGTTTCCCGTCCTTGCGAGGGCACGACAGAGAATAAACGCGACCGAAACACTGTCGGAGAAGGAGAGCAGGGGGGTGGGATGGTTGAGGGAATGGGGGAAGAATTCACGTTCCCGAGGGAAACAAAAATGCCGTCCGCGACGGCAGTTTGTTGCGAGATGAGACACGGCGCTTCGGGGTTGGGAAATAGGGGGGGGGGGGGGTTGGACTTGTTGAAGGCTCCTTGCATCGAAGACGAGCTCGTTTCTTGCGTAAATTGATCGCTACGATGCGAATACGACATGAATAGAGAGATTTACGAGGTGTGTCAGTAAAGTTTCGAGAATATTTTTTTTTGCATCTTCTTTAAGTCGCGTTGAGTTGAATGTTTACAAATTACTCGTAAATTATTTGGTTTACGAAAACATGCTTCGAACAAAAGTTGGGTAGTATTAACGGGGACGTATGTTAGAATAATCTTTTTTCTTCTGCATTGTTTAGACGTAACAGTTTGAAGGACAATTTGATTCTTTAGCACGATTGTTCGTGCACTTTATTTTGTTTTTTATGTCATAAATCGTTGAAAATACAAACAATTCGTCCTGTTTTAAATTGTACTGCCGTATCAATTTTACGTCAAAATTATGTAACGATATTTAAATAATCCAGTCTCTTTGCAATGGAACATCCTATATTTTTTTACGGAAATAAAATGAGCATTAAAAGCAGTAAATAACTATTAAGGTATAATATATCTAAATCTATCTAAATCTAATCTAACTCTTGAGAGACGGGCGCGTGGTAGGCGGAACCGAGTATTTCTGACCCATATCGAAATCTAATGTAAACGTTCCTTCAGTAATTTTAGTCTAACAAGGGAAGGACCCCGACTGTTTGACTTCAATTTTAACGGGGTTTTGGAAGATGATAGTATTCAGATTCCTAATAATATATGTGAAAGATTCGGTATAGACACTCGACAACTTTAAAGATATAAGCAATTAACCCTTCCAATCATGGGCGTAGCCAGGTTATCAGCCAGGGGGGGGGGCAAAGATATTGACACGTCGACTGCCACAGTGAAAAAGGCTATACGTTGCCAGACACGCTTCATTTTGTTTTCAGAGTCATAAATCGTTGAAAATGTATGCGTTTTGATAATAGAGTCTGTTGGTAATGTTTCAAAGTATACTGCAATATTAAATATTACGCAAAAATTTTGTAACTCTGAGAAAGGAGGGGGGGGGCAAAATCCAATTTTTTTTCTTGTAGGGTGGGGCAAAAGCCACTTTTTTCCATCCAGGGGGAGGCAAGTGTCCCCACCCCCTGTCCCTCCTGGCTACGCCCATGCTTTCAATACCAGCACTGCCTTTAGACGGCATCCACCCGACCTCCCACCAGTAAGGTGCCATCGGTACAGAGAAAGCTTACTCGCGGACACGTACCCGGTATGGAAAGGGTTAAAGTTACGAACTTTGAAGATATAGGTACTATAACAAAAATATTTCGATGACCGGAAATCGATCCCAGGCCCTCTGAATTACCAGCCAAACAACCTTATACGCTTCGATAAGTTTGACTTATATTCATAATACATCTTAAAGGTACGTAACTTTAATTTTTTATATCCTTACAATTGTCATGTGTCTATACCTAATTTGTCACATACATCATTAGAAATCTGTATACTATCAACTTACACAACCCCATTAAAATCGAAGTTGGATAGTTGGGGTTCATGCCTTGTAAGGTTTAGCGCAGGATTAAACGTTAAGCTTTACAATCAGATGACCCACGTATGTCATCCGAGAGTTAAGACAGATACTAAAACAGTAAGTTCGTTTGAAAACCATGCTTCCTTCTTTTTCAACACACTTTCCAACCAGATCATTAGAAAACACCAGCTTTTTAATACGACTAAATATGAACAATTCTTAGCTTAAATTACATTTACAAATGAATAGGATCCAAATGGCTTTTAAACATTCGGATCCAAATGAACCCGGTCAACGTACTCTCTTGCACCGAGGAAATTCGTTAAAAGTTTACACTATCTTGATTTGTTTTTCTAATTATTAATAATTAAATATTAATAGTGTTTGTATTTTAATTACTTGCTATATTCAATTAAAAATGTGCAACGAAAAAAAATAATGGAATAGTTGTTTATGACGAAAGCATTTAATGCGATAAATGAAATTGCGATAAAATGCGATAAAAATGAACATTTGTGAATTTATACGAACCATTTATCCGTGTATCAACGACTTCCTTTTTTATAAACAGATGCATGACCGGCGACCAGCAGGTATTAATAGAATTTTCCTCTCGATGAACTTTGCAATTAATTTAGCGCCACGTCCGCGAGCATGTCAAGCTTGTTAAAATTTTAATCCAGTTATTCGTCGCGAGCTTAATGAGCGATATTAGCGTTCTCGTTCGTGAACTTGTTAATGGAGGCGGGAGAATGTGTAGCTGTCTTATTCGAGCACGAGGTTCCATTGTTGCTAATAATAACGTTCGCTAGAAAAATTACTGAGACCTAGTTTTTTTTTTATAATTTTTCATAATAAGGAAGCGTCTTCCAATTTCAATGACCTTAAAATATGTTATCAAGGTCATTATTCTGAACAACTTTTTCCTATACATAGGTATAATAGTCGTCTTCTTTCAGGTTTCAAGATATTCGCAAAACAAGTTAGTTTTAAGCTACATAATTCGTTGACTGCATTTGCATTTAATAATGCGACGCTCATTGCAACCATCATCTACTTGTGTAGGGTCGCAACAATATTCAATTCAGAAGACATTATTATCCAACAAAATCAGTTCTCAACTAATTAACCCTTACATGACGGACGTGAAAGTCGGTGGACTGTTCACACGTGACTCATGCTAGGTACTAGATATACTATACAAAAAAATTATGTAAAACTTACGTTTCGGGGAGGTAGGTCCAATGACCTTGACCTTGTCATATATTGTCAAGAACACTCCCTTGAGTACCTTTTTGAAGGTTTTTAGCGGTCGTTCGTTTTTTATTAAAAAGGTATAATCAAAAAAATTTCTTCCACTATCTCTAACCAACTCCGATCAGTATAATGCTTCAATGTTAATTAGGGACAGTTCAAGAAAAATATATAACTTACTGACACTAGTAATAGGTACAACGTATTATATACAAACATTCTTTAAATTCGTGAACCTACAATTCTGTTTAATCTCCTCTACTTTTACATCATTTCTAAGCCTAAACGTTCAATTGCCATTGCAGCCACTGGATTAAAAACAATTGACTCCAACGTAACGCAAACCTAACTGATTAGGGTATTAATTTCTGGATAGCTAGATAATCTATATTGAGTTAGGTTTGCGTTCGCTTTTGTAATCCGGTCACCGTAACAGACGAAACAAGCTCCTTTATCTTACACTGCGTTATAGAAATTTCTTGCGAGGGCGAAACACACTTGGAAAATGTTTTACATTTAATAATTAACAACTTTTTAAGAAATAATGAGCGACGGCTGAAACCTCTCGGAGTTTACTCAGGCGAGTGTCTGAACTTTTATATTATTTTACCAAAGATTATAGAATTTTACCAAATATTATATCCATTCACAAGAATTTGTAAAAAATAATGTAATATTTGCATTTTTATAAAAACTGATTTTTTTCATCGTCAAACACATCCTCATTCTTCAGAACATCGAGGCATACTGAACGAAGTAACCACAACTATTGTTATGCGAGAGTTAAGTTCCGAGCTATCTCGTGAAAATTTTAAATACATTTGTGAAAAACTACTTGCACTTTCTTTGTAAATATGGTGCTAACGAACATGCAATTAAGTAGCACTGAAAACGCATTATTGTGTTGTGCAAAGCAGACCACGCAGAAGCAATACTTTGCAAGCAATCATTTAATCAAATAAGACGAAATTTCTTCCGACAACAATATCCTTCACGATTTTAGTTTAATTTCCACGAATTTCCATTATCAAGCTTCAAGTTACCATTTTCGTAGAGGCAGGAGAGGAAGATGTTTTCCTCGAAATACCAGCGATCTAATAAAATTTTGTTCACCTCACGATCATATTGTCGGCCTTACGAGCGGAGACCTCGGCAAAGATCCGTTTACGTTAGTTAGAAAGTAAACTCGTCGGGATCGCGTCACGTTCTGTCGTTTATCGTTCCGAATTTCCCTAGCGCCGAACGTTCTACGCGCGAACGACGCGTTATAGCCACGGCTAAGTTTCCGCGAATGGCGAAACGTAATGAAATAAAATGGGACGTGAAAGTTTACTTCTTGACGCGTTCGCACGTTTGCTTAATATTTGTCCGCCGTCGCCACCCGTGTTTCCTTCTTTCAAGTCGTATGCGCGAAAATGGCTTAAGCTGACAGCACGTGCTTTTATTGCAGCAAGCAGTAGCGGCCACTATAAATGCCGCGCGAGACATTTAAAATTGTAAAGAAAAGAAGAATGGCGAGGGAAGATCTCGGAGATATCCCCCGGGACGAATTATCGCCAGCTTTTCTTAATTCCGTCTGCTTCAGGGCCAGAAACCGTGGGTAGATGTTTCGTGCCACATGTGATACGGAATCGGAGAGGTGGAAAGGAAAGTTTTATTGATCCGAGAAATGGATTCTTGTCGATGAATTTTATTTTTTAATAATTGTTCGGGCACGCCAAGGTATTTTCCGTACTACGGAATATCGCACAAGAAAGTGCCGTCTGTAACTCTGTCTCTTTCTTTACTTCCCTCTCTCACTCGAAAGACTATTGTTTAGGATACAAGTGACATACGTTTCTTAAAATGGAATCATATAGTTGTAAATACAGTACGCGAGCTGTGCTGGCATTCCCTGTAAAAAATTATTAACCTATTTATACCGAACTATCATTAGGTTAGGAGATAATTTAATCTCTATATTGCAAAGTGATCCTAGTAAGCCTATATAGGTCTACACATTTCATGAAACGACAATCACTTTACAATACATATTGAGATTAAAATATTTCGTCAACTAGTGATTTTCCGACACAAGTAAGTTAATACATTTTTATAGTATTTTATAGTATTTTATAGTTTTTTATAGTATTAGATAAATTTTGCATAATGGCTTAGTTTTGATATTTTTATTTTCTGTCGACAACCCTACTATAAGAATATCCATTCCGAAGATTAATTTAAAGTTAAAACGGGCAAACGTAGGCGAGCACACTGATCAATTTTATTTAGGTATCGGTACTGAATTGTGAGACTAAAGTAACCGATGTGACTTAAGACCGGTCACGCAGTTTTTCATGCATTAGTGGCCATTTTCACTGTTTCAAACTGACTCGAGATAGCTTTACGGGAATCGATAACTCTCGCACCGCATCGCGCGCTTGACCCAGCCACCCATTGTTCTCAACCGAGAGCTTGAAAGAGCGTGGATCCACACTATTCTCGCGGTATTTGCCAATATGATTCCGATTATTAACAATGCATCATTCTAGAGACACACTTTTATCAGCCTGACGATTCATGTGGAGCCTTACGCATGAAAAGCTGATTGACTGCACGTCTATGTTATTTCTTCTTCATCCCTTCGACCAAAAGCACATCCTACAATCATCGAATGAAGAATGTTGTTCACTCCAGACCCACACTTTAAAGCTTCGCTAAAATATAGGCTGAAAATTTTGATAAAATGTTTATACAAAATTTCCATGTGGGTAAAAAATAACCTGGGTCCACCTTTCAAGGATTGTTGAATTACAAATGCATCGATAATCTACTGCATCATGAAATAAAGAATCTCATTGTCGTCGACTTTTATACTTGAAAAATTTGAATAAAGTATGTATATTATGTATATTACCTAGATCGAAGAAACCTACTCTACTTTTGATATTCAATCATTACAGCTAAATATGAACACAGATTCCCTTTCTTTCCTAAGTATTACCCTAATACTGTCGAGTGTTCATGCACAGGCTCGACTTCGGCCGCGAATAAAATTACGATTCGTTCGAGGCGGTGCTTTCGAAAAGATTACCATTCGTATGTATAAGTAATTTAAAAGTTTCCTTACTGGGAACAAAGGGCAGCTTCCGAAGGAGGGCGGATGCTTCTTGTACAGTTGGATGATGTAGTTCAGTTCCTGCGATTCTTTTTCGGTTACTAGTCCGCGGAACCACTGTACAGGGGGTAGGTTCATACTGGACGAAGTTCTGAGAACTTCCATGACAGAGGTACGAGTCGATCAGATCAGAGGTAATAAATATTTTAGCGTGGATTTCGCCCTGTCTCCTTAGTTTCCGCTGATTTTATACGGCAGTTACATTTTCTGCGAAACTGGATTCTCGGCTGGATATCCGAAAGTCAAGTCAGGCGCGTAATTCTGTCCCGTAAAAATCAATTTACGATCAATTAATCCTTCGGGCATTAACAATGCACGGGGATAGTTCTTTGTCAAAGCAGAAAATCTATCAAGATCATTTCAACAAGAATAATAAAACATTTTAGTGAAAAGCGTAAAAAAGAGATATACAAAAAATTTGGAAATAGATTAGAAACCAATTAGTTTAATTACAGCATTAGATTAGACTTAAGAACATGTTGAATATTAAAAATATTGCAAAACCACCATGAGATCATTAACTAAATGGAGCTAAGTAGTAAGCTAACCTGAGATCATTAACTAAATGGAGCTGAAAGTAAAGCTTTATCAGGTGTTTACAATATATTCGTAAATAATAGACGTACCAGTAAGTAATCCACTAGTTCAGTGGTTGTTAACCCGGGTTCCTCGTAACACTAGTATTCCGCGAACTTGTTAGAAGTGTTCCACGAAATAATGAAAGCGGCGTACTAGCTAGGAGACTACGCTTGAATACTAATCACTAACTGACATATTTTTATTGTTAGTTTTATGACCTTAGTGATTCTAGTGTTCCGCAAATTTTTCTTATAATCGAAAAGATTAAGAACCACTGCGCTAGTTCTTGTCGAAATCTGTACCCGTTCTATGGGAGTTAAGGATTAATACAGTAATGTTTCGATGAGTACGACATACTCGAGTCCACTTCGGAGCATTCGTGGCAAGTCGGAAAGATTTTCGATCCGTCGTAAATTTGTTTTTTCCCCAAAGTTGAGCCTCTGCTTAGCTTCTGTTTACTTTGTTTCGATTGGTTCCACGGAGGAATTCCCCCAATGGTGGAAATAATGCCGTTGCTCATGTTGCATTCATCAAGGGATCACTGTACCTACTATTTTATTTGGATTCGCAATTTTTCCTTAGCTGAGAGTCGAGAAAGTATTTTCAATTTAAAATATATCGTTTCATAATTGCAAAACATAGTGAATCACGTATTGTTACACCTAATAGTTGAAACTTCTGGTCCATATTAACTAAAACCCCAACAAAAAGGAATACAGCAAAATACTGAGAATTCAGTTTGCAGTTATATTATTACACATAAATTTAAATTATAGTGCATTCATAGTTTCCTTTATTCTTTCATAAAGAATTTAAGAATACCATTAAAGAATCGTAAATAATAGCTATTGTCTCAGTTTTTATTACACTGTAATTTTTATTAAGGACAAATATCAACGTTTCGCAGAGCGAGGTAATGGTGTGACGCGAGAGAACGCAGCGCGGAACCCTTTTTACTGTAAATAAGAGAAAGGGATCCAACTGGAAACGCCTTTTCGCTCAGAGAAGATCGTTGGAGGATGTTTGTCCATGGACTGAAGTGCGAGCTCAACGAGAATCGGGAAACGATCGCGTGGTTGCATGGAATGTAACACGTGCCGGGTCACATTCAGACTGGAACGTGTTGCTCTCTGTTTTCCGTGGGGTTCTGATGTTCCTTTTCTCTCAGGTGTCCCGGAGGACGCACACGAACTCCTCAGGAATACCACGCGAGTACACCGAGCATATGGATGAGCGACTCTTAATCCCTCGAGAGTAAGAACCTAACCCACGCTCGATTAACTAAGGGCGCAATCATTTCCAGCAGGAGGAAATTAGTTTTTCGAAAACAGTTTTCTCGCAGTCCCTTATCATCGACCCGATACTTTTTCTCAGAAGATATTTCGCCATCATCGTAAAATTGCCTGTGAGAAAATGAAAAATATTTCAACGAACTCTCGAGTTTGTCTCACGGTTAATTACGTTTCGTGATTGAAAGACCCGGATACTAAGGATGCAATCATTTTCAACGGTAGGAAATTACTTCTCCGAAAACAGTGTCCTCGGAGTCTCTTCTTATCTTATCAGTCCGATACTTCATGCCGGGACATATTTCGGCAGAGAATACATCATCGTAAAATTGCCTTCGTCGAAAAATATGTATCTGAATGCATGCTCGAAAGTGTCTCGCGGTTAATTACGTTTCTTTATTGAGAGCTGAGAAAACACCGCGTAAAATTTTACCGGTGAATGAAATGAATGAATGTACTGACGGTAATATGAACGTTTGCGACTGGTTAATGTAACGTTAATGTAAACGTTGCAAGAAAAATGTTTTTATAACTACGTTCTAAGAGTAGGTTAAATAAATGCAACGTTCAGTTGGAATATTTTAATGAAATCAATTTTCATGTTTGTAATGCGAATTTATTTTCATTTAAATGGAAAAATTTGTCGGCAGTTGCATCGATTAATTTCCATTTGTAATTTAAGTTTATTTTATATGTAGAATATTTTCAGGATAATTGTCTTTCTTGTAAGGAGTTTAAAAAACAATCGAAAATTTAAGTGATTGTATTTTATTTTGTTAGCCGAGAGATCATCCTTAGCAGAAAAATGGTAATATGTTACAGAAAATGGGAACAATTTTAGATAACGGACGCTGTGGCAGTTGTTCGATATTAATCTTCGCCATACCAAGCCCGTTTTTTATTACATGGACTACCAAGGTGGTGGGGGTGTTTATGCTAACTTAATAAAAACCTTTAATGTTTTACAAAAACTGTATGCTTTGAATATATCTGGGAATAAAGAGTTTAAAATAAAGTATTCCATAAAAATTTGAAAAATTTATTGCGTGTAAACAGTTTTATAAAAAATTTCTTTAAGAATAGAGAACTTTTTTTCAGGCTAGGACTTCAGACAATTCAGTCACTTTCAATTTGACAATCATCACAATTTTGCCATAAAACAGTTTCTTCAATGTGTTTCCCACATATGTATATGTATGTATGTATATCTGTTACATAAAGCAAATAAAATTGTTGCTTTGTTTAATTTATTTTTTTTTTCCGTTCCCTGTGACATTTCTTTGCGCATCGACGACTGTTTTTATTATTTATTTAACTTTTCTTCAGGATTCTATAAAGTACTGTTTATGTTCTTGTGTAAAGAGATACTTTCAATCTTTTTCAAAATAGTAATGTGGTGGGCATAAAGTAAACGTAAACATAAGTGGACACAAACGATCCTTGTTAGGTAACTAATAGCATAACCCGTGTTAAATATTCTTCAGTAACCTAAGTAGGGTAAACTCTGGTAAGTCCGTGATGGTCCTGGAATTTTTCTACCAGCTAATATTTACATGTTCTAAAAGTGACTCGAGGATGTAATGATAGGTCAAACACCATACAAACAAATATGTAATGGATTAACAGAATTTTGCTAAATATATTTAATTAAAAAAATACGATATTGAATTTTCACGAAACACTCTAGTTATATATCATCACCCTGAGTAGTATCTCACTTTATTTTGTTTTCAAAGTCACAAATCGTTGAAAATGTATGGGTTTTGTTAATAGAGGCTATTGGTCGTGTTTCAAATTATACTGCAATATTAAATATTACGCAAAAATTTTATAACTCTAGGAAGGGAGGGGAGGGGGCAAAATCCAATTTTTTTCGCAAGAGAAACAAACAATGATTACTATGCGGCTTACGAGTTCCCACCACGCAATATGGCGCGCTTCGTAAAAATAGCGGAGACGGTTAGTGTAGCAACGGGCCCGCGAAACGATCGAAAACTAAATCGTTCCGTTGTTGCGATCCACCGCTCTTTTTATATTTCTCGCTGGATGCACCATCGTGGCTTGAATGTTGCCAGATTAATCACGTATCTGCGGAACGATAGTGGAAAAACAGAAATAGAGGAGCTAGACAGAACGAACAGTTAAAATGTCGCGGGGAGAGTGTCCCGTGGAAGGAGGTAATCGAATCTTGAGTGGCTGCCTGGAAGAGCAGAACGGCAATCGGAAATAACGAAGTAGCGCAAGCATTAGGACGAAGTACCGTTCCACTCGTTGCGCCCTTGGGTGACGATCTACTGCAATTTGTCTCGTTACAAGTTTCGGGTGTCGTAAATAGAAAACGATATTATTGATAATAATTCTATTACTTCTTCCTTAATAATGTTTTATTATTTTGTCGAAATATACGGAGAAATAGAATGTTGATTAAAAACATGTATCGACAAATATCTACATACAACTTTTTCCATGCACAACAAAATTAAAAAGAGAATTTGTTGGAATATGGTACACTTGTAGCGATAAACATTGTTGTGATCAAAGACAGAAAATATACGAACAAACGTCATTGAAAACGAGAGAAGTGCGTATGACCCAGAATATTCATAAAGGAAAAAATCTAACAAGAAAACAATTCAACGAATAAAATTGCAAGAAAACATTTAATTTTTATTTGTACGTAATCCGTGTCAAACATTACGGTACTGACTTCATTTATTATGCACATTCAATAATTTGTGGTGTTTAGAGTTCGTGACAAATTAATGGAAGCACCGTGTAATAGCCTCCATGTAAGATAGGAGTATAGGGGATATCAGGTAAGACGCTCTGTTATTGGTTTGACAGAATGACGCTTGAACACTTTGAAACATGTGAATGACAAATGACGTTCACGAGATGTCGACCAAGATGTCTGTTGATCAAGGTGCAAGTTTGATGGACGATGCTCTTGCATATTAATCAGTACTATAACGTTTGGTATAGTCGTCTCCAATAAACTGTAAAAAAAAAACAGACACGAGAGAGTTCCTGAAGATATAATTCAGTCAAATCGACAAAACCGACTGCGTAATGTGCAGCTTTATTTTTTACAAGAAAATTAAAGAACCTCGAATTTTCGGACAATTGACCTCTATCTACGGTAAATGAAACTTTGTAGCAATTATTTTATATTGGCCACTTAGAATGTACTCAACGCTACAGTTAACGTAGTCAAGGTACAAGACACCCTGGTAACCAGTTGTATACAAGCTTCGAGCAAATTGCCAGTAATAAATGACAAAATTTGGCTAAAAAAACCATATCTGTTTCCGCATTTGACTTGGGTTTTGCAGGCAACACCAGCTGAGAAAATGGTAAAGCAAATTGGCAGAAAGTCTTGCACATGACTTATGTCAAATTGAGGGCAAAACCGGAACAAGGTTTGCGCAAGCCAATTTGCTGCATATGTTGCTGCCAACGTGCGCGCAAGGTGTTTATAGCAAATCTTGCATCAAACTTGTAGCCATAACTTTATAACAGGCACTGGACAAAACTTGGCTTTGCAAGTTTGGCTGTCTGGGCAATTGTATTTAATTTTATTATCTATTCAAGGGAACAATTACATTTACTTGAAATATTTAATAGAACAATTTAATACCTCCGTGCACCCGTATGAGCTGCAATCTTGTTACAGAAAGATTTTAAGAGGCTGCAATTCGATCAAGTAGCGAGCAGCTTCGAGTACCGCGAGCTTAAATCTAGAAAATAATTTGGCAAGGCGTTTATGAACAAAAAGTATTGCAAATATTGAGTACCGTGAAGACTCATAAAATTTTGTGAAACTTTGAAACATTCCAAACTCTCGAAAAGCCTGTGGACGTTTCAGAAGTCGTATACAACTTCTGACAAGTCAGGAGGCCTTGAAACATGTAAATCAAGCCGAGTTATTTACTTTTTATAAGGATTCATGAAACAATATAATTTTCAACAATGCTTCGTTGAAGAACATACTCCTGTGCTACCATTGTAATCAAGCATTGTGCGAACCAATTGTTGTTTTTTAAAATGAACTTGACTAAAGTGTAGTTTATTACTAGACTGCGAATTTTATACGTTTATCGTAAATGTGAATAGACAAAACACAACACGGTAAACATTTTTGGAAAAAATTTTCGGTTGATATAAATTTTACTTTACTTTCAATCTAACGAACCCTAAGGGGTTATACCTAGTCAGAAAGTAAAAAAAAAAGTGATTTTTGCGACTTTTTTTTTCAAAAATTGTAAGACTTTCAAGAAATATTGTATTTGAAACAGTGTCATTTTGCAGAGTATCTCATGATTTTGTTATTTATAAATATTTATCAATAACAATGTTGTGGCCGATCTCCCGGAGGTCCTCTAAAAAAAAGGTGTTTTGCGGTAACCACTCATACTCGGCGTTGAATCATCTAAAATTAAAAATTAAAAACAATTTATTTAATATATTAAATTATCCAATCTTTAAACGAAGGATTTTTTACCATACATACTTTTTTTATTGACCAAAAACAAGCGACGTTTTTGACAAAAATTACAACTGACCTTAAAACGTCCACCATTTTATCCCAAATCAATATTTCGAACATTCCTTCTGTCAAAGACCAGATAACTTAATATGTTCAATGAATCTTTTTGAATTTTTAACTTCAGATGCTCCGACACCGAGTAGCAATGGTTACTGCAAAACACCTTTATTTTAGAGGACTTCCAGAATATTGGCCACAACTTCGTTATTGATAAATATTTTTAAATAAAAAGATGTCAGATACACTGCAAAATACACTATTTTAAATATGATAATATTTTCGAAAAAGAATTTACCGTTTTCGAGAAAAAGATTCCCAAAAATCACTTTTTTTAAACCTCCTGACTACATAGGCATAACTCTTAAAGAAGGAAACGAATCTCTAACAATGATTTCAATTCGACATATTAATCTGTAAAAATCCAAATTTGCATAACAATCCGTCGTCTATTGATACAAAATTCGATATAAACCGTATCGTTAAAGTTATTTAATACAATGATATTGGATAGAGTATTTTGATTAAAAAAATTTGAAGGTTCCTACAGTAGATACCATGGTAACGAGCAACTGAGGCTGCAGAAGAAAGATAGCACGCCGAGTAGGAAATGAACAGCGTAAAAACCAAAGTGTGGGAGAATTCATCTCTCGATGTTCCTGCCATGAACGTATTTCTGCTCCATTAAACGCGATATCCGCCACCGATCTTTTCATTCCGCTGAAAAATCTATTAGCAAAATAGACTGCCCTTATTTTTGCTCGATTTTGCTCATTACCGATCGGTTCCGATGCCATTCTACAATGCATTCTCCCTTTAACGTTCACGGCTTTTTAATTATCCATATGAATTATTTGATCGTAATCTTGAGCGTCGCCCGTTTTCAATGTAATTTTCTAAAAGCGCCATGGAATCGGCGGACTGCTCGTACGTTGCTGGTAAAACAATGGTTAGGCAGGTAAAAGCTCGAGGCCTCTTATATCACGCTTCATGTATCTATTCCAGCCCAACGGTGAAAAAAAAATAGCAATTATTTTAAACGAGGAACTCCTATTTCTGTTGAATTTCAACTTTCACGATTGCAGAGTAATGAAACCATTATTGGCAATCTACCTAATTGTTTAGAATTTAAAGTAGCAATTACATGAACATTTTAAATGTTTCGATTCTACGGGAAATGTGGGTCGAATAAACATTTTCTAATTACGAAGAAGATATTCATATGGCTTAAATTAGGAGTGACTTTTCGCTGACCTATATCATTTATTCTTTAACCCTTGTGCACTGTTCATGAAATTGTTATATTACGTCTCCTTCAATTATAGCGTCACACATATCAACTATATGCGATAAAATTAGATTAAACACCCTGTATATTTACCTATTATTAGATTGTAATACATGTTAAGTATTGATGTCAAATTAATTTACAATCCTCGGAAAAACTTTGATTTATGCCGAGTGCACGAGGAACAGCTACTATAGTACCGTCATCAACAATTATAACATCATAGAAGCCCAATGAAATAATTAAGTTATTGTCAAAGGTGTATGTATATAGGTAAACTGCGGATTGTTATGCAAAATATCTTATGCAAACTTCTGCTCTTAAGTATCTTATTAGTTTCAGAATAAAATCAAAAACTCGTTTCCTGTAACGAAAATTTTTTTTTTTTATTCTATTTCACAGAGTCTCACAGTCTATAAATGCATAAAATCCGCAATCCGCATATAGGATTATTATTAGACTGCGGATATATATGCAAAATAACATTTTCTAAAGTAATTCACAAACAAATGTAAGATTGTATTTCTTCTCTTATATGTATATCTTATTAGGTTCAGAATAAAATAGCAAACTCGTTACACGTCTGATGAAAATTTCGTCTTTTATTATATTTTACGGATACCTATAGTTTATAGGTGCATAAAATCCGCAGTCTAATTATTGTACAATAAATGTACATTTTTTTAACAAAACATCGTCGTTCCATTATCTAAACATCACGTTGCCTGGCCAATTCATATAATCGTGGCTCAACTGTAAAATATACGAAGAACTGGAAATGTGGTTTCTTCGAGTAACTGTAAGAAGGGATTGATCGATGCGCTTCCTGAATGTGCACAGATTCTTTATGTATTCAATTCGTGTAATTCCTTCCGCTTGTTCTTCGGTTCCTTACATATGTAGATCCAAAGTCGCGAGACCGTGCGTAAAAAGATGGCGTCGCTGAAAAAACGGAAAAGTTCCAAGAGGATCCAGACGACTTTCGAAGCAAGGATTGGAACCGAAATAACTCAGTATGTATTTCTTATGCATTACACAAACTGTCTTACGTTATTATTACTTATTGCACAACGATGCATACGTGAATATACATAGGTACAACTTGGAGACATTCGATCAGTTTTAGATTGTTTTAATGTTAACTATAAAAATGCATAAATGTATGCCGTTTAACATACTGACTCTGTGTTTCACAGCGTAAAATCAATTATTTTTAGTGACAAAGGCACATAGAGAATTAAATACGTCATAATAGCTACCCAGATAACACATGACGCCTTGAAAACGGCTTAAAGGTGCCTCAGACCTAAAATAGCCGTAAAATGGGCGTTTTCAAGGCGTCATGTGCTATCTGAGTAATCTTTTAACCATCCTAGATATCATAGACTCTAATTAAATTTGTTACATCCACTATTTTACGATAATGTTCTGTTTTTAGTTTTGAATAAAGATGGTTTCATCTATGTATATGTGGATGACGTGGCAGTCAGTGTGTCAAAACTGTGTCATTTAACTTTTGTCATTCCGATCATTGCGCTTCTTCTTGTATTAATATTAACCATACAATTCATTGTTGTGTTCAATGTACATTTGTTCAGTAGATCGTGTAAATTCGAGATATTGTGGCGTGCCGTATCAAGCGCCTACAGAACAGTTCGGCTCAGCCATCGTTAGTATCGGGTATCGATTATGTGGGTACGTTTCATGAGCAATTTCTCGCTCAAAAAGATGAATTTTGCCCCGTCGGAATTACGATCGTTATGAAACATGTTGAGGGCTATTTTCTGTAAGATTTAATAGATACTAAACGAAGTAATAAAGAACATTGTAAACAAACAGGACTATTTGTCACACTATTTAATTGAAGAATCACTACAATTATTAAAATATTGGTCTTTTAATTTTAAGGTTAGTAATAAAGTGTTTAACAATTAGTTATAGATAGATTAATTAATATCAAGCAATCTATAATCTGACGCAGAACAGTGCACATACTAATTCCTCCATTATCTTTCAACGAAGACAAACTATCGTTCAAAAGCGTGGAAGCAGTCATATTTTTTAATTCAACAAACTATCCCTTTTGTTGAATTTTGAAAGTAACCGCCTATAAGAAAAGAGTACACGCATTTCTCAAAAACTCTTTATTTTGTCGAATTTTGCTTGTATGTTTCTGCTCTTTGTGTGCGCCACACAACTCTGTAGTATCTCAAATAGAATAAGGATATTTAGATAAAGAATTTAATTAAATTTAATTTAATTTAATGATAAATAAAGGTAGTCACGATGAGGCAAAAATGTGATAAAAATAGTTTCTTTATTGCTTTTACCTTGGTCTTGTCACATATAAGATATACATATATAAGCTTCTGTAGTGTACAAGCCTTTGATTTTAATAAAAAAAAATCGGTAACTTGAACTTTGAAGATTTTATCTAAACATTCTTGAACGGTACTATGTATGGAACAGACTTTCTCCAAATACCTCGTCAACAGTAAATTGTCTCTCCGTTGAAGAGTTTCCCCATCCCGTGTAAATTGTGGCTTTATTTATTAATGAAGGGCTCTGGGTAGATTAATGCTGTTGGGTGCCGCCTATTCTATTAATCCCGCGATCGAATTGTTTTGTATTGCGGCTCCGAGAAAGAAAAGATGAGAAAATTAGGAGATTTCAAGGAGGCTAACGGAGGATTCGTTGGAAACCGCAGAACCCGGTTAAGAGCGAAAATTTTCGTTGAAAGTCAGCAAATAAATAAATCCTGAACGCGGTATTTCCGCGGAACGAAGACCCACCTTTCCCTAGTACAAACTCGGTTCAAGCTCTCCGTCCTCCTTTCTAGTTGAGCGGGATCCAAGATCGACCCTCCTTCTCCCGGGACAGCCACCCTTTACCAGCCATTGATTTACATCTCGAATTGTTCCTACGGGAACACGCCTACCTGTCGCACTTGTTCCGTTCCTATTTTTCTTTGCCGACACTCGGACGACTGCATCATCCAGCTTCTCGTTTTGTTCTCACTCACGAATCTCGTGGAATACCTACTAATCTCCCTGACTGCTCGAACTGCTTCTGTGCGAGTACGCGATTAATAATAATAATATAGTTTTATTACGTGGAATTTTACGTTGCACAAGAAGAAAATGAAAATACAAAATTATAGATATAATGTAGGAGAGACACCGTTCGGGTCAATGTCACCTGAAATCGAATTTCGATTTTTAACTATACTTCTCATTACACGAATTTATGAATTAACTTGACCGATATTACTGATAGGTGAAAACACTTTTTACCTGTACAATGTATGAATAATCTCACCTGTAGTCCCGATGATTCATTTAATCGTCAATATGTTTTATTGAGAATGTTGAATACAACCGAATTTCTTCAAGGAAAAATCCATCGAAAGGTACAGACGAAACAGTCGCCCGTACAGATTCTACTTTAAACGAGTCGGCAGTAACGAGCGAATTCGTCGGCCGATGGTTCCATGGAGCATTTACGTTTCGGCCAGAGAGACATACGGTCCCGGACTGCGGAATTTCACGCGGCAGTTAACACCTGGTAGATAGCGGGAGCGACGTGCCGGTCAGATAAAACGCAAAACATTGGAGCTGACATGCAATTAGTGGCAGCGCCGACTGCAAATCGTCGTGACGCGGCGCCGCGAGATTTACTGTTCGGTCACCCCAGCGATTTTATCCTGCCGGAGCTCGTCTTCCTTTTCCCGTCGTCGCCACGTCCCCCATTCCCCCACCCACTCCCTTATTTCTACCTTCCTTTCCATTCCACGTTAATTTCCTTGGCGCCCTTCGAACGCGGGTCCACGAGGCCCCCCATTACACGCGAACGAATTTAATCCCTTTACGAGTAGGTACCCTCACGCTTTCCTATACTTTCTCTTCGAAATTACTGCCAGCCCTGGAAACTTCGTTTTCGAATTCGACATGAAGTTTTCGGTGAACTCGCAGGGTTACGCTTTGTATCGCGGACCCTTTGTCTTCGCTGGATTAACGAACAATAGACGAAGTACTTTGTATTGTACTTCGAAAGGACTGTTACTTCCTATTGTCATTTAACGAGCAATCGTACTGGATTCACTGATTTCGATGAAATTTCATGACAGATTTAGACGGTCGAATTTGAATATTTATCAGTCGATGACGGTATATGTGCTGACTGGTAAACTGTAATAACTAGTCTTTGACGAACAATTATTATTTATTAACACTTTACTAACTGGTGGCTTGTTTAGACTTTAAGGGTTTCGTAGTTGTAGATAAGAAGCCTATTAAGTTACTCTTATAATTAGATCAGGATTAAAGAAGAAATTGTCACGTTATTTTATTAGAGTTTATGGATAAACCCACACCCGATGACCCTGACATTGATATATGTTATCGAGATCACCCTCCCGAGTAACCTTTAAAAGGTTTAATCCGCCGATCATTGGTTATTAAAAAATAATGATCAAAAAAATGCTTGAACTGTCTCTAACCAACTCCGGTTACTTTACTTTACTTATATGCGTTTCATACATCTTAATATTAATCTTACATTTTCGATAATTTACTCTGCCACATCCATGCCTTCGTACATTTTAAGTCAAATTTAAAACAGTGTACATATAATATTAATGACTTTCCGTGCTTTTTGCAACGTGGAGTTAATTAGTTACTAAAAATTTAGTTCAGCTCTATAACAATATAGCCAGATTTGTGTTACCTTATATAAATTATATATCTTTGAGTATACAACGATCTGTGACTTCTAAATCTGACGATTCCTTATTAGAATATTCGAACAGCTGCTGGATCCGATGGATTTAATTATTTTTTGTACGTCACGCCTCTTTTTATTTCTTCCCGTTGGCATTAGTGAGATTCCATCAGGACCGCCTTCTTTTATCCGCGACTTTTCTATTATCTTACAAATTACGAGTCTGTCAGCTTCAGGAACTTTTCGCCGTAATTAAATCGCTTCTGGAATCTCAGCTCGTTCGAATTAACCGAAGTTATAATTTCTGAGGGGTTCGATAATCGATGCGCGAACGTGAACTACTTTCTATATCATTTAAGAAACGAGAAGTTCTTTAATGAAGGATTTGCATAGCTGTCGTTCTCGTATTGCAGATATCACCTGCGATCCACGTGTACCCCTGCCCACCTTTAAATTGTATTTATCGTTCAATTTGGTTATTGTGAAACTCGGAGATTGTTTAATCCGGAGTCAACACTATTTCCACATGAAAATATATTATTATAGTTTGCATTGGACACTATTATCATGTATATTCCTCCTAACACAAATAATTGTGGGTGGTTTTGTGAGCTCTTTCATTTCCACGTACATACATAGATATAACACGTTTCATGGAATCCGTTTAAGGTGATTCATACCTGACTCTCTAGACAATAAAGCATCGTATTACTAATTAGTATTAAACACCCACTAATACATTTTAATAGCGTATAAAAATTGTATCTATGAATTTCAACGACATTTCCAATGATCATTCTTCGCTATATTATAAATAAAAAATATATTTTGGTTAGTCGTATGACTCCGCTGTGCTCATTTCTGGTACGTTTGGCAATGTTGTTTTTGCACACATGTCTATATACGTGCGTGCGTGTTCAGTTTTCCCGCGTATAGTCAATATTCAATATTCTTATATATAAAGTAAATTATATTCTCGTGCATTACAATTTAGAAAATTAGAATTCACTAAAACTCAAAATAAGTAAAATATTTTTTATATTTATTTGAATTTCGCCGGTATGACCCTACTTCAGCAATGTTGCCAAGTCCTCAAGATAGTTCAAATAGCTATCCACCTACCGACAAATCCCGGACTTTATTGTAAAAGATTAAACTTATTATCAGAAAGCTCGGGATTTATACCTTCAGTACCTAATTTTTGGTGAACAGTTCCAGTTTCTGTGAAAAGAAAAGATTATACTTCCGGTAAGATATCGTAAAACTGCCATAAGAGCTGTATTAGAAATGGAATCTTTGACAAACTTTTTCTTATTTATTTCATCCTGGTCTCAAATCATTCGACCTAGTCTCAAATTTTTCGAGTGTGTGTACTTCGTTCTAAGAAACAATCTGTATGAATTTTATTTAATTATCTTGTCTTTCGAATTTGGCACGAACCGCCTTAAATGAAATATCGGTACCTCGTTCATTGCATATATTATGATGTCATATTATTTCTCAATCATTTTTATTATAATAGAGTTACTAGAATATGTATTTCTCACTCGTGTAAGAGTACGATTAGAGTCTATGAATAATTATTACTTTTGTTGGATTCTTCGACCCATTTTAATACGTTATATTATCAGAATTTCTTCTTTAAAACACTCTATACAATTACACGAAACAACTTGTAAAAGTATAAATGCAATGATTTAAGTTGAATAGTAATTTTTATATACACTATTAGGATTTTAATATAAAAATAGCTGTCTACCGCATACAGAGTAGGGCGAATGATGTTAAAAGAACAGCGGTTCCAAAGAAAAATGCGGAAGAACGGTCTTTTAGGAGCTGCAGGATATTTTATTCTAGTTAAATTTTCTGTCTTTCCAGGTCAGTCAAGTTACCCCATTTTTCATAAACGTGAACGCAACGGGATAAAGTTCCAGCGAGAAATCGTGTTCTACAGGAAAGACTTCCCTCCGCAGTTTTATAGGTTCCGTCGCT
This sequence comes from Dufourea novaeangliae, assembly GCF_001272555.1. Classification (NCBI taxonomy): domain Eukaryota; kingdom Metazoa; phylum Arthropoda; class Insecta; order Hymenoptera; family Halictidae; genus Dufourea; species Dufourea novaeangliae. The sequence continues at coordinate 3,413,770 of NW_015374014.1, read as the reverse complement.
AACGATATCAACGATACGCTCGCGAAATTACTCTAGTTCCACGGAATTCATTGGTTGGAAAATCGAATCTTAAATTTATTATGTCCACGACTCATTACACTAGTGGTTCCAACAGAGCTACTCATTTTAATGCTATAAACGTTGTAATGACGGATTGCATTTAGCGCGTGATATTGTTTATTCCCTGTTCGATGATCGCTGTAAATATTAATTTTTAGCTTCAGACCTTCTATAGTCTTGAATCAATCTGTAACGTAACAAAATTCGAGATTTCCGCGGTATGTAAACAAATTTAAACGAATCTGAATAGTTGCATTGATTAACGTATATTAAAAAATTAAAGATTTCACTAACTAACCATCGTTTAAAAAACTACACATATTTGAATCAGAAAAAATATCTCGCCAGAGGATATGATTTCAGTAAAATTTTACAAATAATTCCCAACTTTTGTGCGGGAGTATATACTTAAATTACTACTATTAGACTAAATTTTAATTGAATTGTATGATATATATTATGTATATAATTCTGAATATATATTTAGATATAATAATTGGAAAACTATTTAATAAATTAATTGAAACATTTGTTTAAACTTGGATTTAGCAGAATTGAATGGTTCGAGACAGGACAGTTAAAGTATTAAGAAGACCGATGAATAATTAAGGAACCCATATATTGGAAAAAAGTATTAAACGGGATTATTGAAATGGTTGTATAATACAGGAACAACGCGACAAACTTGAAAAGTGATAAGAAAGTTTAAGTTTCCGGCCAAACGATCCCTGGTATCGGACCCCGGTCACGCACGATCTACAAAATCTCTATCGTTTCTCGCGATAGCTCCTCGTATTGCTTATTGTAGTTCTTTGCGAAACTTTCAACTTAAATATTTTGAAATGTTGTGTTGGTGTCGTGTTCCTATCGGTAGATTAAAGTCTACAAGGAATCTTTTTAAATACTCTATTAACGTAAAATTACACCCCTTACATGAACACTTACAAAAATTTATTTTCCTTAATTATAACTTTTGCTGCATCAAAATTTAAATTACCTACAATTGGTTCTTTAATATAGAATACATTTGAAGGTACTTTCCTGCCATAGTAAACCAATGAAACAAGAATAATATTTGAATATAATTTACTTGAAATTTTAGTCAACAAGAAAACTGCAGATAAAAATCTAATATTATATTAGGTTTTACATTTATTTTAGGATTTAGACAAGAATTGTCGATGTTTAACTAAAAATTGTAACTAATCCAATGGAAAATTAACAAAGTCAGGATATGCAATATTTACATTCTTTCAGAATCTTGGTTTTATATTATGTTCTTTAATACCTCTTTATAGTGCAAAAGGTTTACACAATTTTATGTGCAAACGTTAAAACTTACAATAAACATAAGGTTTCTAGGCAGATTACTTGCGTTTACAGCGTTGATAGTATGTCAAAACGATAGTATGTCACAACTGCGACACGACCATGAATATTACTGACAATAAAAACGCAACTGCACAGTGTGAATCGATCGTTAGAACTGTGCAGTTAAGTATTGACTTGAGCTTCAAAAAGTGCGGTTACTTTTGATTCTAATGGATTCTGTATATACATCAGCCAACTAACATTTTTCGGTAATTACTCGTATTACTGGTCCTACTCGGTTGTTTATGAATAATTTTCAAAATGCACATACTCGTAATGCACTTCAATACTAAGGGGTCATTCCGGTTTTCACTCCAAAAAATTAAGCGCTTTTCGAGACTTTATTGCGAAAAAAAGAAATACAGTAATGGTACAAAAAATTATTCCATTTATTAAATTACATTTCTATAATAAATAAAATATATATAAGTAATAAAATTAATGTTTTTAAAGTTGTTTGTTTAAAAAGTGGTGCCTCGCTGACGCGGGTGATTCAGCTGTTAGGCTTATCTGAAATACGGAATCCAAACGTAGTATTGATTAATATCACTGTCGCTATCATCCGCACTAGAATTAATGATTTGTCTTAAAAATTAACAAAATGGCAAACAAAAATGCAAACAAATGATTCTCGGCTTTTTTATTTTTGCTATTTTAGTCCGCCATTTTGTTAATTTTGAAGATAATCATTAACTCTAGTTCAGACGATAGTGACAGTATACTAATCAAAAATCCGTTTGGATTTCTAGTTTCAGATAAGTCTAACAGTTGGAATCACCTACGCCAGCAAGGCATAACTTTTTAAACAAACAACTTTAAAAACATTAATTTTATTACTTCTATATTTCTTACATACCTACTGTACCTGTTATATACCTCCTATTATATTTTTTTTCGTCGCAATAAATTCCCGTAAGACGCTTAACTTGTGGACGCGCAAACCGGAATGACCGTTTCATTAAACATCATTTTTTTACCGAGATATCGAGACATGTCGCGACATTTAAACACGATCTACAGTTCGCACGACAAAATCGCATAATTTCCCCGCAATCTATACAATTGCATATATTCCCGATAAACATATATAAATACGTATTACATGTAACACAAAAATCAAAGAAAATTTCCAATGTTCGCAAAACCAGAGAGTGCTAGTCGAATACCTCGACAGGCATCGCCGAAGCCTGTGCACTTCGATGCACTTGCTCGGTTCGACGCGGTGCATGACCACGCATATTGCAAATCTCGTGGGAGTTAAATCGAGACCGACTCTAAAAACAAAAAAAAAGGATATTAAACAACGTTCAACTTGTTCCATACCGACCGGACGCGGTCGCCTATGAAAAAAAAAAAGAATTCGCCTATAAAAAAAAACGGCGGTGAACCGATTGTACACACACAGGGTCGACGATTTCATCCCCGGAAACTTACGGTCGAGCGTCGAATTGACGGAGAACACGCGGGCTTGACAATCGTGTCGAAATATCTAGGAATATCGAAAGCTCGGTCACCGTCCATTGACGTATATTGTTTCTCGATAACGAGGATAATGCGCGTAAATATAATTTGCCAGTTTTCACTCTGTTTCACGCGGTCACCTCGCCTAGCAGAACGATCGAAGAGAACCGATTATCAATTCGCGACCCTGCGCGATTTTACTGAACGTATCGGATCCGTCGATCGTGAAGTACTTACCGCACATTTTCTAGACGGCGCACAGTGTGGCGTTTCAGCGATCTAGCGGTATAAAATTCAATTTCGACGATGATCCAGATTTGTAAAGACACATTATAAATCAATAAGCAGTGACTTAATACCGGTATAATTTTTATACTTATTTATATATATTTATTTCGATTTTCGATAATGTATCAGTTTCGGTATAGCTTTGCTGGTACAATACCGATATCAAAATTATACCGGTTGTAGTATACCGGTATAATTTTTATAATTATTATACCGGTATTATGCCCAGGGACTTACAACCGGTATGATTTTATTCAGACTTCAGTTCTTAAAACAATATATTCCGCTTACAAAATATGATCAGCACTTCAAGTTTCGAGGTTCTGAGTTGCGAAATCGACAGTCTCAAAATCTTACAAAGTTTCAGATTCGAGTTTCGAGAATTTCAAAATTAAATTCCAACTCACCCTTAGTTTTGATAGAAATAGAAAACTTTGAAAAAATATATTCCTCATGACTGCACACGTGGATCATAATATATATATGGTATGATATGGATTATATTGAATAGAGTGGGTATTGTTTTATGTATCACGCCCGGATACACCAATTTCAGGACCAAAATCGAATTTTCCTTTTAGCATCCGCGTGATCCTCTTGCAACGATGCATATTTTCCACCATTTCGACAACACTTTCACCGTTATCCGTATTTTTTTGTCCTCGGTGTAACACGCGCGTGTAACCGGAATAGAATTTCGTTTACGAAATATTGGCGCGACCTCTATTTTTTGTCGGCAGTTAGAGCATTTCGAATCGTTGAAATACGACCACGTTGAATTGTAATCGGGTTTGGTTGTTGGCCCATTTTACGCGCGATGAGATTACCCGCGCACCATTTCGCGGGCAACAAAATCTCTGGGATACGCTTGGCTACGCGCCGTAATTTAAGGAGATCTACGATCGTAAGATATGATGGGTGAACGGGCGCGCTTTTCATTCCCAATCGATTACGCCGAACACTTTCTGTCGTTTCGCGGACAGAAACGATTAGAACCAGAACGTTTCAATTATAATACATGGAAACGCTGGTACAGATGATAAATGTCACGGGGAACTTTCGTACTTTCAAATTTCGTCCCGATGAAGAATTAGCATAAATAAACATAATTATAAATATGCAGATCGTCGGTCCTTCGGGCCATCTCATGGAAGTTTTGCACGCTAATGACTCCGTTCGCCCTATGCATCAATCACTCTAATAGAAGCAATTACGAGAGTGTATTGGTAATAATATTGGATGCCTCGTTTGGATGTGTTCGTACTGGACTTTGGTTATTTTTGTTCACTTAAGCATAGTTTCTTAATAATTCAAGATTTAAGAGAAAAAGATAGTGTTAGAATAATCCAAGGTGATATTCAAAATAATTTTGACAAAATCGATAATTTAAGAATTATACTATTTTTAACCTATTCTCCGTGACTACTAAAACTGAAGGATACTTTCTACAGATCGTGATTTCATGTAAAAGCAAACGGTTTTAAAAACTACGAAAATGTTTGTTTGTTTTATAAATACTTTAAGGGAATGAGTGATAAACAGAACAAAACATTCATTTCCTTTTAAATCACTTCTTACATATTCTTTGTTGTAAAGTATGTTGCAGGAATAATTATTTACAACCTCTTGGTGCAGTATTCATTGAAAAGATACTAAATATGGACGAAGTACGTAAACGAAGTAAGTTTCCTGTATTTTGTACATTTATTTGGGAAATGTGTTTAATACAATGAGTTTCATTAACAGGAGATAAAAGCCCGCAAAATGGAGACATAGTGAATTTATCAGCTAACCAAGAGGATGAAACAATATCAGAAACTCCAACAAAAAACCTGAAGTACTATTTTAACAGATTTAGGTATTACCATTACTGTTTAGCAGAGAAACTGGATACCATAATTGGAGTTGTGTGTCTCACCATAATAAAAATATATTTTTCCTTGATGGGTTACGAACAGTCTGCCTTGGAAGACATTGAAGCACCAGATTAAAAATGGCAACGGGTGATTGACATGGAAAAGACACCTGTTACTTTTCTCATAAATATTTTATCACAATACGTTCATTAAAAGTTTATGTGAAAAAAATACATCTGTTACTTCTTTTTTCGTTCTTGTCGTACGAAAAATATTCCTAAAGCGCTTCAAAACCACTTGTTACAGAACTATTATATTTATTTCTCACTTCTAATTGAGATACACTCTCTTGCATTACAAATTCGGAGGCACCTATTTTGTATTAGTTACTTTCAATCTCGGCTTTTTTATTTATTAAAATAATTAATTAATTTAATAAAAAGTAATTCGTCTTTTGATACAGAAAAACAAATAAGGAACACTACGCAGATATATTTTTATTCGATATACACCTTTATCTGTGTATTATGTGTATCAGTGAATAATCCACTATTTTTCATCGAGTCAATATTCGTTAAAAGACTGAGAATTTGAGTTTATGGTTTATATTGGCCATGTTACAATCTACCCCGGTCTCCACTACGCCGCGCCGTGAAGAAATTGTCCGAACGGACATTGATTTCACCAGGTAGACCGAGGCATACATAAAATTGTCTCTCTTCGTTTGCGTCTAATTTAAGACGCGCCTTCAAGTAGTCTGCTGCAGCTGAGGGACCTAAGATATTCACGAGTTGATCGTAAAAGATGCAGTCCAATCTCCGCGTGGTGTAGTACAAAGTGATGCGATACCCTTTTCAGAAACTTCCTACTACGTAGTTACCAGACGCAAAAGTCGTTTCGCATGACCAGCCGTTGAGGTTATCTCGAATATTTACTGCTTGAATTTGCACCTATTATTCCGCCTCTTTTTCCCATTTTCCTCATTCCCGAAAGGAAATGAACCCGCGGCAGGTATAATTCCTTTCTCTTTCTCATCCACGGAGTAAACTTTTTATTCGAGCGTGCACCTTATTTCCCTCCGTCTCGCAATACAACAGGACTTCTATATAACAATAGTATAATTAAGGCAGTTAGACCTGTTACTTAACCCTTTCGCTGAGGCAGATTTCAACGTAAAGCATAACAGACCGTGATCAATGTTACGAACAGCAAAACTAGTAGTAATTTAGTAGTAACAATAATCGCAACGATATGCTCTGTTGCAAATCATGCAAACAATAAGCACGATGTAACAGTCGATGTTGCAACTACATCATCAACATTTGAATCGCTAACTGCAGAAGGGGGATATCTCCAAGCGTGATTTTGCACGCCATCTCTATTTTTCGGGCTGATACTGAATTTTCCGAGCGAGTGACTCTTATTTCAGTTCATAGAAGATCGAGTCTTATAACATCAAAACATCAGTTTTTCAAAACAAATTGAACGTCTGGGTAACTTCTGTTGTCAGATACTTTCAGTAACTTGTGAAACATACCGATTTCGCTCGTATCATTGGCGAACGGGGAGGCAGGCTAGTTCGGAGCTGCGGGAGATAACAAAAATCACAAGTTGACGAACGCCGGCCGGTTGGAATTGGAACGATGGAGGAACGATAGCCGTTCGATACATCCATCAGGAAATGTTTTTAGAATCGGATTTACGGTGTCGATCTGCGGCGGGTATGAAAATTTAAGCGCAGCCGACGGCACTGCAGGTGCAACCCTACGCTCGATAATTTATCAGGATCATTCCTAGGGCGGCAAGCAAGCGCGCGCGCGCGCGTCGGGCTAGAATAGGTCGGCGCCGAATTTATGATAACGATAACATTGAATAATTCGCGGAAGCGATTGATCGCATACACTAGCGGCGGGTGCGAGCGGCGTGACACGTTTCTGCTGAAGCTGCCAAGCTTGCACGGCGTCAAATTTAACCGGTAATAAATAAACGGTTTAAACTTTCCCTCCTGAAACTTAAGGCCCCTATCTTCTTTAGCAGAAAAAAGGTGATATTTAAGAATTTTTTTTAAAGAATGCAAAGAACATATGATAAAAAATCTTCTTGGCCTTTATTTATTACACATTCAAATAAATAAATAAAAATTTGTTTCAATATTTATGCACCGTGGCAAATTGCAGATGGCGCTAACCGTTTTGATCCAAAATCACACTGTACAAACGGTATCCATGATATCTCAATGTAGAATAGTCCGAAATCGAAATTTCAAAAAGATTATTGAATATTACTACAACGTCTATTGTACGAACTAACGTGAAGTCGAGAAAATAAAATGACCACGTTTGGTATGAGTTTTAACAAACGCGTAAAAACTGGAGGAAATTTTACGTACGTTATTGTGAATAACAAAAGAATTTAAACTTCAAAATTTTCAGTAGCAGGTCGTACGAAAACTGATTCAATTACAAAAAGAATGCCATAAGAATTTTTACAATCGGTTAATAACTTTTTCTGTTATGAGCGGCACCGTTTGTATACAATTTAATTTCAGATCAACACGATTGGCGCCATCTACAATGCAGAAATACAAAAAACAACCATTTTTTTTATTTCCTTGAATGTTTTTACCATATCTTCTTTGCTTTCTTTCAAAATAAATTTCTAATTGTCACCTTCTTTTCGTAGATTTAATTTTACATTAAATTAAGATTCAAATGTAGATACCTTAATTTGTAAATAACTGTTTTTAATTACTATACTGAGATAAGAAGTTAAACAAATTCATCGGAAAAATCATTAGTATCACTATTAATACGTGTAAAGTAATTCTCTGTATATCTACGTATTTCTGCAAACCTAATCCTTCTGTTCAAAATTGTCTATATTTTCTTCGTTTTTTAAGCAGACAATCCCGAATAGTCAAGTAACAGACGATGTTAGTCTGCAGACTGTTCGCGAACGTCAAAATTAAGGTACACAAAAAGTTCCAAAAAGTAGCACCTGATTTTTACAAAAAACCGAAGAACTGAATCTGTACTATGAGACAGAAGTGAACTTTTGACCAAACCGTACCAAACCATCTTATTTTACTTAAAAAACCAAAATACATCTATTATAAAATTGGCTATTACTGACAGCGTCTATTCGAATATTGACTTTCCAACTTGATATTACGTACAGTACATTTTCAAGAATGGAAGTGAAATTATTCGTTAATTATTAGGTTTAGAACTAATGAAGGCCAATACTTTTTTACTCAGAATTTAACACTCTTCGATATTTTAGCATAAAAAATATAGCATTCCATTTAAAATAACAAAGTTGACCTTGTAATTTCCGAAACTCCTCCACGTACAAAAAAATTATATGCACTACTAATGTATCCTTCCAAACCATGCAATTTTGTATAAAATATTGTTTGTCTATCAAGCTACTACAGTCTGTTTTGGAAACAAATACTAGGGCCATATACCCTCCTCCAGCTTCTCTAAAAGAATTTGAAGAGTTTCTGCATGAAGAATGGTGTAATATCCCATATAAAGAATTTTCTTAATGTAGCGAGGTGCTTTCATTATTTTGTCCAACCTCTGTATACGTGACGTGACTATTCGAAATACGTGTTTTCCCTTAACAACGGATAAATTATTTGCATACAAAATACCGTACCGTAACTGTACGAACCAGCTGCCCAATTATTTAATGGGAAGAGACGTATAAAATCGAATGTGCGTATTTTATTCGCCATATCGTGTTTGCTGGGCGCTCTTAGCGTTTCACTAATTTAACATCGCCTATTGGGGCACAGCCATTGGCGTAACTAGGTAGGGGCGAAGGTGGGCCTGCCCCCCCCCCTCAAAATACGGACTGGCCCCTCGTCCAAAAATTATTGAAATATGTAAAAAAAACATTCGTCAATTGATCAAATCTTATGTTATAAAGAATAAATATTTGGGCCGAAATGCAATACGCAACGCAACTAATTGTAAGTACAAAAAATACAATACAATCCTTATTACGTTAAAGTATTGAGTAAAATTGTATTAGAATTAAGCTTTTAATTTTTTCATTCTACTTAACTAATAATCCTGCAATATCAACTGAAGAGTCGGATGCAACTAAGGGAACTAGCGCTCGAGAATGTGAAAAATATTTTTGCAGAAAAAAAGACAGCAAATTCAAGCGTATATATAATACATTTTAATTATAGGTATCTGCGCATAATATACTTTTAATTTTAATCAATCTCAAAATTCTTTTATTTTTAAGAATTATGTTTACATTCTTCTATTCTTAGTTGTACTGTTAAAGAAACATATAAATAATTATTGCAAACTGTGTAACTGTATTTTTGCAACCCACGTACGTGGTATAAAATACGTGCAGATGCCTGATGGGGAGTGATATGAGTAGACTGCGGATATTTATGCAAAATAAACGTTTCTAAAGTAATTTATAAAGACCGGAGCAATTGTAGAAATTTATTTTCCCTCTTAAGCATCTTATTGGGTTAGGAATAAAATAGAAAACTCGCTGGGTCAGATGAAAGTTTTGTTTCTTGTTGTATTTCACAGAGCCCTATAGGCTATAAATGCATAAAATCCGCAGTCTAGTTATGAGCGAAACTCAGGAGACCTCCCCCCTCCAGAAAAAAATTCTAGTTACGCTAATGGGCACAGCATTTTTATTTGATTATAATTGGTTACTATTTTGTAGTCGAAAACGCACGGTATTGTAAACATTTACGCGTTCTCCGCGCACAGAATGAAATTAATGTTCTAGCTGTGTGATAACTCGTGCCGTGCGCGCGATTAAAATGCGTTCCCATGATACCGGTAAATGTAATTGCGCATCTGCGAGTTCAAAATTTTAATAAAATCATCGAACCAATCCAATGAAACGATATTCATGCTCTTCAATGGAAAATTCGCTTGGTATAATGTACTGATATTTTTTCATACGATCCGATGGCAATTATTAATCTTTACGGAATACATTTGAAATGGAGCTTGAGATAATACTAGCGAATTGTGGCCAGCAGTTTCAGTGCTTATTTCAAAACAACGTGAAAGTATAGGGCAATTCTGGTAGAGATGGACCACGTTTCTAAAAACGTTTCAAATTTAAATATTTTAGAAGTACTGAGTATTAAACCTGCCAGTTTATGTAGTGAACTATCTTTCCTAGAACATGTAATTATCATACCACAATATTTTTATAAATAGCTACTGAAATAAATAAATTCAATTTTGGGTTGTGGTTTGTGGGCCATCTCTTCCCAACTATTACGTATAAGAGGGACCACTTCAATAAAAGTTATATTAATGTGTAGCAATTATTTTAATAGAGAAAATCGGTTCATTAAACAATAGAAATATTAACTACTAAATACTTATTTATTTTTTTGCCTTTTTCCCGCAATAAGTACACATGCTTTATAATACAAAACACCTTTCATGAAGCCTATTTTTAAATTTCAGATAACAGTTCTTATTGACTCACCCTGTATAAAATAATATGCGTTACAAATATGTATTCATTCTAATATTAAAATCGACAAATATCGCAACAAGAAATCAGTCGGGCAGTCTATTATATATGCTATTTGTAAACATCTCTACAAAGAACAGATACTACTAATGTTTACGTAAAAAATGATTACCCTTACCAGAAATTAAAATGTTAATTTTCGTCAAAACTTTATGAAACTACAATTCGCAAGTACACTCGATCACAGTAACTACATGTAACAAGAGGGTACTATCGCATTGCACATTTGATGGATAGTGTGAGAAAAACTTAACAGTCCGTGACTCACGGTGGTCCATTTCCACCCGAATTTCCCTGTATATTATTATTTATTTTCAGTATCCCGTGCTTTTCGGCTTCGGGAGGTTCCTAGTCTTTTCCATTTACAATAACACTTTTACATTTTGTCTTGTGTTTATCCACCTTTCCTCCCGTTTTTCATCTTAAACACTAAGTATGACACCTTATCTAAAGTAACATAAAGTATACTAACAATAAGTTAAGTAGAATGAAATAGAATAAAATAGCCTAACATATATTACAATCGAATAAAGTCTACCAAACATAAAATACAATGAAATAGAATAACATAAAATGAAACACAATAGAATAAAACAAAATAAAATAAACTAACGTCAGATAAAATAAGCTAATGGGATTTTTGACACTTTTCAAGCAACGTAAGAATTTCGTTCGTGTTTTTACTGTAGTTCGTAAATTCATGAATTCTAATGGGTTCAGATGGCATACACGTATGTGAATAGTATGAAACCGTAAGATCAGTCATGGCTGTCGGACATGTTTCAGCTAGTATTTTCATGAAATACAGTTGAGGAATGCATTCAATTTCCTTTACGTACTACCTTGAAGCATTTCAGTGGGAGGATTCGTCAAGGAGCTTTCGCATTTCGGTCCATGGACCATCGAAGTTACGGGAACCGTTTCGCGTACCGTTCAGTATACAATGACGGCCACCAGAAAACTCGAAAGAAGAATATACTAACAAAAACAAGTATAATATAATGTAGAAGTTGATTTTTCAATGTTAGTCAACTTATCGCAAAGGTGTGCATTGCAATAATGGGAAATAACAATGAGAGAACGATGAACAATAGTGAAAAGAAATTCATGGCAATAATAGACAAAAATCTCATTTACAATAATGTGAATGAACATGAAAAGTCAATTCGGTTAAATTGAATTTAAATACTTTAATTATTTCATTGCTAAAAGAAGCTTTAAAAAAATAGTTCGTAATTTGACCGACATATCGACCCAACGACAGGCAATATTAGCCAACTCGTGGTTTCAATTTGTATTTACAGATGAAACAATCACGGTTTGCATTACTCTTGTAAATTCTCAGTATTGATCTGAGTTTCTGAGAGAATAGTATTGCGAATAATGAGATCACAATCGGTTTTAGTATTCAATAATGTTAGCCTGATCATGATTGCCTTGAAGATAACGTTGCAAATGATGAGTCTGTGTTTACTTTGAAATAGTGATAATATTTCCAGATAGTTTCGCGATAATGACTGAGCGTAATTGCTTATTCTTATTATTAGACTGCGAATTTTATGCATATATAGCCTATAGGCCTCTGTGAAATACAATAAAACACAAAACTTTCATCGGATCCAACGAGATTTCTATTTTATTCTGAACTCAATAAAATACTTAAAAGGAAAAATAAATTTCTACATTTGCTCCTGTCTCTATAAATTACTTTAGAAAATGTTATTTTGCATAAAAATCCGCAGTCTAGTTATTATTTCTTGAATTAATATTGTGCTGTAAATGAATCGCGATTGATTTGCGATAGACATTTTTCTTGAGTTAGACCATTTTCAGATAGTCTTGTTAAATTGACGTCATAATATTGATTGATTCAAATAGTCATTTTCTTTTATTGAATTAATATTACGATATAGATTATGGTTGATTTTTCGAAAGATATTTTTCTTGTCATTCGTAGTAAATAAGAAGTTAAACATTTTGTTTACTGCACACGTCCTACTTTGCTATGATTAGTTTATACTAAAGTTGTTAATAATCATGGAATAAAACCTTCTTCCGCTTTTCTCTCTTATTTGTGCTGTTAAGATCCGTGTAACAATATAGGTCTTGGCAATACAGAGGTCTTCAAGATACAGGGATGAGTATGATCAATCTAAACTTTGCAAACAGTCCCCTGATTACATTGTGGTTCTGCAATTGCAGCATTCATTTATACGCAATTCAAACTAAGCTGAAATTTCTTGCTTATAGCAGGGATCGGTTGAATCTGGCCTGATTGTAAGAGTACTTTAAAGTACCATGTACAGGCGAAAGGGGAGCCCGAAACTCTCGGCCCTAGCAGGGTTAAAGTCTAATCGCAATCAAGTCGCGCACTGGAAATCCGTAAATACATTACCGATCCTTGATTGCTTAGAGAAGCTGCTACACGAAACTTATTTCGTTTGAGAATAACAATTAATAAATGAATTACAAATTTACGTGAACATTAAATAACAATTTGAGACTACGAAATATTTAGGAATAATTAATTATTAGTATATATGGGATTACCTGTCCAGTGAATGAAGATTACATATAAAAACGAGTAAATTAACTAATTAAAATAAGCAAGTGATTAAATATTGACTTTTTTCAATTCCTTGTTTCATATTGAAACAATTTTCGTGTCATTGGTTAGAAATGTTCTTTTACTTAATATTGTTCATTCCCTGGTGAAGTCTGTATCTTCTCTTTTTAATGTAATTAATTACATATTCCCAATTTTTCAAAGTGAAATCTATACGTTTAAAAAAAAATTGTAGATATTAAAAATCTAATTTTCATGTGCTAAATATTTATTAATATTAGTATCATTTAACATTTGACTTTAATAGTTAAAAACTCTCTTAAGTGTTCATTCATTGGTGCATTTACCCTACTAAACTAAATTTTCTATTACTAATACCTGTAATCAATTCTGAAATATTAGATCGTGTAGTATGTAATGTCGGATTTTTCTTCATTTGCAAATTGATCGCTTAACTGCTTCGTTGAACTTTGAAATGTTCTGAGGTTTTCCTATTAACTTAAGTATTGTACAACCTTTTTCAAATCGCCGTTATTTGTTTTGTTTTTTTATTTTTAGGTAACTGTAATTTTTGTAGGAATTTTATGCAATGTTGTCGGTAAAGTAAATAAGAGTTATTGTTTTGTATGGGTTTACATTGAGTCACAGTGCGTCCCATGTCACTCGCAATATCAATATGTAGTGCGTTTGATGATGATTCGGGGAATGAACAGATCGCAAAAATATAGTTTAAACCAATTTCATTTTGGACAGGACAATTTAACGAATTAGGCCCCCGAAAAATCAACTGCCCTTGGTAAAGATAACTGCTCCCGGAAATTGATAAAAGTGGATCCCTCTCAAATTTTGATATTCCTCTCGGTGCTACAAAACCATCGAAAATCGACGTTTATTTGATTTAGAAAGGTATTTTCATTTCGTTCTGAAAATCGAACATTCCATATTACACAACCTAATAACTTGTATTACAATAAACGAAAAATTAATTGACTATAAATGCTAGTAATAACACTCGATTCCGTTTTTGTGAATTTCTCACGTCAATAATCTACAGTAACAATATAAACATTTAATATTGTAGTGAAAATGATAGTTTCTGTATACTATATTCATAGATGTTTATATGAATGCCCATTTTCATATTCTACTTTCCAAGCCAGTATTCAGAGAGAAAAATTATATTAAGATGTTCTGTAGCTAGGATAGATGTAAGTTACGATAAATAATAAATGTAAATAAAGATAGATAGATTAAAATAGACGTTAAGTACATTAAGGTAAATAAATTATATTAAGACATAATATAATTAAAGTAGAAACTTAACGAGTCTTTGAAATTTTCTTTGCAACCCTCATTCCAATTATGATTTTCTCCATAAGCTATTACCGCTCCGATTAAACAATATCCAGATCATAGGCTGTTCGATTAAAAGGTGGTCGGATAATCGCAGTTCCATTGCACAAAGAGCATTGGGTGGACCTTGTGCACGTAAACGTACGTTGGCTTGCGGAGGGACACTCTCACCACCTATTAGGATAATATTCAAGAGACTACAGAGAAGTTCGGTGAATAGCTGAGGTATAATATTAGGAACGCTTTGATGGGTAAAGTTACACTAATAACAGAACCAGCAAAGCTCCGTAAGGTCAATAGAATATGCAAATTGGTTTTCGAATGGCCTGGTAAAGGCATCTTGCGGTTTTGATTACACTCTCCGTGCAGATTCTCTTTGTCATGTTTTCTTTCACTTCCGCGACTGTAGACTGGCTTGAAACAATGCTGAATAAACCGGAGGAAACGTTTTTACAAATTTTCAAATGAAACTAGGCCCTGATAAACAATAGAAATTCAGATTACTGACGAATGAAGTAACGAATGTTGTATTCCTAGACTGTTTAAGCAACTTATCTTTATTATTATTATTATTTTTGGTATCTTTTTTGTTAACAGTTCTCTCAATAGAACTTGTACAAAGCAAAATGAACAAAATACAGTGGACTCCAACTATATTGCCACTGACCATATTGCCACGCGAGGCACTTATCCTTCACACGTACTTTCGAGCACACAAATTCGCTCTCCCACCACGTTACGTACGCCGGCGCACCAGCACGACCCAGCTTTTTCGCAGGCGCTGACAGAACTTAGCATGGAGGGGGCTCTGAATCAGAGTTGGGCAGAATTTTATTCGAATAATACACAGTGAAAAGCAGCAGTATCTAATATTGTCATTCTGAACTTTAAACAATTAATGAAATTAAATAATTCTTCGACAAATGTCGATTCATTCATAAGGAAGTATTATTTTATTATAAAAATTTTAATTTCCACGTTTAAACAATTAAAAATGACGAAATACTTTTTTTATCTTTTATTCGTTATTCGAAACTTTTTATCAAGATAATGAGTTTACCCATCTCTGCTCTGAACTCATTGCCATTTTACTCCCCTACAGTCCCGACCATGGCAATATAATTAGAGTTCACTGTATGTGGGATTAGATTTCAATGCTATATTTATTAAAACAAGTGACTAAAATTACATGATATAGAACTATGATCATACTAAAAGAATGGTAATTAAACTAGATACAACTATGACTATAACTAACAATAAAGTACTACTCTAACAACTCTGATTCTCAACTCTCTCTCTCTCTCTGCGACACAACTCTCGATTCCGACTTTATGACAACAACCCCGCTCTATCACTCCCTCACTATATTTTACGTCCAGTTAAGAAGGTAAACACTTACTGAGTAGACTGTAAAAAATTTACGGTGGTCTGGGACCAACGGTCTCCAAACAAAATGGCGGTCACGTAAGCAAAAAATCGAACGCTTGATTCATTGTTCTTCATTTTTTTCTGTTCACGAAAGAACAAAGGACAGGGTAATTGCACGTTAAGTGGAACAGTCAATGAATAAGTAGCCGTACGATATTCTATCCCGTCTTTTCGAGGATCTTAGCTAAAACTACGCGAAAAGTTGTCGAGCATTCTTTCCGAAGTTGCCTGTCTCTCTCTCTCTCTCTCTCTCTCTCTCTCTCTCTCTCTCTCCCTCTATCTATCTATCTATCTATCTATCTATCTATCTCTGACTCTGTGCCGTGCGCCTCGGTATCAAGGATTCTCCCACGCTAGCTCGTCGGGGCTTTGCCGGGGCTTGCGGAAAGTCTTCGCTCCATTTTTTAGTATTAGAAGGAAGCGGTAGCTGAACCGATCGGTAATCGATACCCATGGAGTGCAAGAGCTCGTAAACTGGCCAAACAACGATACGTATGAGACGATTGGTCCAGCGGCACCGGGTGCGCTTACAGGTGTGCGATTGGCGGAACAGGTGAGCGACTTCTTCGATCCTTCAGGTTCTAGCTACACCTACTATACACCTTCGTCAGTTTCCTTTTCCCTCATTTAGAGTACAAAATGTAGTTGTGAACGTTAATCTACGAACGTAAGGTATGTGCCCCTTTCAATTGTTTTCCAATCGGATAGTTAACGAAATATAAAAGAAAATATTTGCATGTTTAGATACAGATATCAACAGCTACAAGAAATGCATATTAAAATGTATTTCGAAGATGTATACAGTAGGGTGGAAGGAAAAAATAAAAACTGTATGGCTGTTTTCTATCGGTGAAAAAAACTTGCCTCTGGCCTACTAGATTAAGCCTACAAGAGTTAATTTCTGTTGAAAAAAATGTTTCAAGTGCCACAAGGAATTTGAAGTTTTAATTTTCGGTTTTACTGAACATAGTTTCAAAATTTCGTAACTGTTCATTCTTTTATAGGATTAAGGTAAACAATGATGCTTGCTTTTAAAATATAAGTAATGTAAGAAGAATGTTAACATTTTTCAAAGAATACGTAAGACAATGATGGTCAGAATATAAATGAGAAAATAAAAAATCTTACGAATAATAGTTTTTATTAGTTTACTCCCAAATCCCTTTCAATCAAAATTATTATTAGATAATCAGAAAAATTATCTTTGGTTTTCCGGGTACGCTATTTTAACAATTAAAAGATTAAGGTTCCTTCCAGAATACCAAACCTATTCGTAAAAGGAAGATTTTTAAAAAATTTTAAATGTTTGTGTTACTTTTATGTTTATATTCATCTTTATATTTATGTATATATCTGTCTATAGACTAAATAAAAATATCATTTAAAACCATCTCTCTGTCTGTAGAGACAAAAGTAACAAATGGGTGATTTTAAAGAAAGTCTTATTTCCAAAAACTGGTATAATAAATTCTAAGTTTTAAAGTTTGATTATGTTGTCCAATAATCAAGGTTTCTCGTCGTACAAGAATTTTTTATAACTTCTAATGTATTCAAAAATTACAGACTCAAAAGGAAGAACTGTTACGTTTGTCCCTGGTCTCCCTTACGCAAAACACATTGACTGTATGTACGTGGAACTGTGCATCGATGAAAGCTGCTGCTGCTTGCTCGAAACGAGAATAGCAAAAGCTCAGAGAATCAATCTTGTCTGAATCTTTAAACCATTCAGAATCTGTAAATAACCGAAAATTGCGCTAGGTGTTCGAATAAAGTATACTCCCTCAATCCGTTCAAATAGCACCTCACTCCCTAAACATCTAACATCGTAAAAATACATGCCATTGGATGGGTATATTCACTGCAACGCCGATACCGTAAACTTTAAATTGCGTTTGCAATTCAAGAAAGTCTGCTTCTTCAGGAATTTATCAACCGACAGACCCGATAAGATGTTACGCAATCAGGTCTCCTTAAAGTTCAACATCACGATTATATGTAGAATCACTCGTGATAAGCAAACTTCAGATGTTTATGCGAACAATTATTGGCACTGATATCTAAGAAACACATTTGGACAAAATTTTATTTTCTGTACTAGAGTACTTAATACATAGTATTAAGTTTTCCTAGAATTTTTATTTTGATATGTTTTGCAAGTGAAACAACATTATACATGCATAAACATCCGAAGTCTAGTGATAACAATAACAATAATTTAACATCATTACACAATTAATTATTAATTGTAGCGATAATTGTAGCAAAACGGAAGGAAAAAGGAAATCACAAAAAGAGAAAGTAAAACACAAGGAACAGCGGAAAAATATCAATGAAAATGTGAAAAAAGGAAAAGAAAAATTCTTGAACTTCCATGACAATAAGATATTTTTAAAAGGATTGATATACAAGGTGTTCCCAAACGTATTAGAACAAGCCGGATAGTGATTCTGCATGCAAAAATAATATTTTTTCATTTAAGGCATCGTTTTTGAGAAGATCGTCTGTGAAAATCTGCGGGATACACAATTGAATAGGACATGGCTAGAGCGTCTGTTCCTCGCATTCCGTTTCTACTTACTACCTTCATGAATAGACACATTTCAGATTAATTTTCAAATTTAATTTTTTTCTTTTTCAACTTATTTTTTCTTATAAAATCATTACTCAGCCGGTTGTACCGCGATTTGGGGAACACCCTGTATAAATACGCTCATATAAGTAATTATAGGTTCGAAGGTAAGAAAGACTTTGCTTGCTACAGTTGCCCGATCAATTTCCTCAACCAGGAAATCAAGAAAAATTTAGATAGACTCTATGATCATCAACACCACTCTAGTACATATAATTCTCACTATAGGATATCCATAAAAATAAAGGTTAGAAATATTGGCCTTTGATTTTTAAAAGAACTACGCTCTTTCGAGGCTCATTCGCCCTCGACTCCAATTAAACTCGTTTACACTAACATAGAATCATCAATAGGAGACCTTGATTGCGTTTAATCAGAAAGGTATAAATTTCTTGTTTCTCTTTACTCGTCGCCACAGAAATTGAATTCCCATTCAATTCCGAACTCAACCATTACTAGTCTCTATTACAAAAAATCTTTGAGCATAGTGTTAAATGAGGAACAAAATGTAATTAAAGTATTCTGTCGAGAGGTAAAGAGTACACGCCTATTTAGTTGCTAATTTATGGTAATTCCTTTTTCACAGAATGATCTGTCACGGGTGGTACACCTTTTCCCTCGAATTTGTTTCCATTTCAATCGGCCTCGCCGGCCATTTTTGGGTGCGACGCGGCGGGGCTCGTGTGTTTGCTCGTCGGTGCATTGTTCGAACTTGTAGCTTTCGTGGGCGTTAACTCTCGTTGCGCTGCGCAATTTAGCGTTTCAGCGACGTATAATCGCGTTAAAAGTCGAGGACGAACTCGAGACGAAGCGGTAATCGGCCGTTCTATCCGATAACGAGTTTCGTCCAACTTCACGACTGCGTGGCGGCAAAGAAATAGAGAATGAAGGAGTGCCTAGAAACTGGAGGAAACGATGGGAAAGAGAAATCGAGAGAATTCTTAATGAAAGGCATAATGAGTAATTTCGTTTTGATATCCGACCTCCGTCCCATTACACGTCGTTTATTTTAATCCCGTTAGATTCCCATTTCCATCTAAGGACTTTCGTGGATTCTGAATATACGAAATTAAAACTAAATAGCCATTGCATTAAATCATTTATTTGATTTACATGAAGTTGGGGACCGAATAAATCAATTAACAATGCTTGAGCATTTCGTAGTGGAATCGTAACATTGTAATTGTAAGAGAAGAGCAGGTAGGAACAAGTAGAACAAGTCCATGCGTATTCGGACATGTAAGATAACAGTAGGACAGTTCAAGTGATATTAATTAAATATTAATTAATTAAATGAAATATCATAATGAGAACATTTTTTAAAAATTGAAGCTTTCAACGTCATTGTCATTTATATATGATACATAAATACGTATGTAATATGTATTATGTGAAATAATTTTTTACTTATTAAAAAGCCGATTAAGGGAAGATTGAATAAACATAATGATCCATCTATACAGTATTACTGTGATCACTGTCAAAGTAACAAAACAAATCTAACCGGTTAGTATCGATTTCGTAACCCGACGAATTTAATTAGAATTGAAATTTTCACCCAAAGAAAACGTCGTTATCGTGAAAACAACAGGTAGAAGGTAACTCTGCAAACCTGACATTTGGGATCGAGTTGGTAATTTGCGGTCGACTCTCGAACTGTGTCCCTAACTTGTTTAGTAGTCACCTGTACTTATAGTTGAACAGGGAACTCGATGCACAGCTCAGCGAAGAATAATAATTTCGGCATAATACGATCACATACTGTAATCTAACCTGGGAACAATCCCCAGTGAGATACGCCATATCATCTGAATTCCCTATTTTATCAAATACAAATACTATTTGTGATGGCAAATTCATTATTTAGATAAAAAATTTCGAATAACGAATAAAAGACAAAAAAGTATTTCGTCATTTTTAATTGATTTAAACGTGGAAATTCCAATTTTTATAATAAAATAACGAATCTTCTTGAAGAAGTAGACACTTGGCAAACAGCTATTTAATCTCATTAACTGTTTAAAGCTCAGAATAACGATCTTAGATGCTGCTGCTTTTTACTATGAATTATTCGAATTAAAGTATGCCCAACTCCGACTTGTTCTAAGCAATCAATTTTATAATTAAAATTCAAATAAATATTACATAATCTATAAGTATTTTGCACCACTTTTTGAACTTTATATTAGTGGATGAGTACTAATTATTGAGCTAATTATCAATAGTTTTGTAATAGATTTTTAAGACTGTCTCATGTTCGATTGAATATAGTATAGTATGTATGTTCATTTCAATCTTTGGCCAAAAAATAGGAAAAACATTAACACGTTAATATAACAACACGCCGTTAAAGATATTTTTTTCTACGCATGTATCTATGAATTCTTCATCTATCTCATTCTTTCTCCAGTGCATTCTTCTTTCTAATCCTGAGTCTTGTTCTTGTTTCTCGTCTACTAACTCCTCTCCTTTATTTAGTCCTCTTATTTAATCTAATCCTTTCGTCATTGTCTTGCTCTTCTATTTAGTTATGCATAAAATCACATTTAATAAATATCCTAATAATTATAGAATAAATAACAAGAACTGAATTTCAACGTGTTCAAATGGCCATCTATTCCCCACCAATTCCATGCAAATAACGTTTGCGTGTGCCTGCGACACGCAAAAAACAAACCCCATCGCATTTGATCCCACACGCGACCGTCACGTCACTGTAATTTGTTTCTTTATCGAGACAATCGGTGCAAGTACACTCATGGAATAATTTTCCGAGTAAATCGCTGTTCCCTGTTCCAGTGAAATTTGCACAAAGTGTCGTTTCCCCGGTGCAGTTTCGATCGCCATGTTCCCCGATACTGAAAGAATCGTTGTCAAAATATTTTCGAAGCTCGGATTCACTTCGTGCCGAAATATGGCGTTCGAGCTGCGGACAATTCAATTTTATTTCGTTGGATGGAAATAAATATGAATATCGCTTTATCGCGAACACCTTGAGGAATGTATAAATAAATATTTCGACGAATTAATGCATATGCATGAGTGTCCAAAAGTCAGGATAGTAAAATGTTTAATAAAGTCTAGCAAGATTTTTATTTTATTTAGAGTCCGACGGAATTGTTAAAAGCGTAAATAATATTATGACTTATTCAAAATTTTACATATTAGTCTACAAAAACAGGGTGTTTCCGAACGTGGGTTATCTCCCAAATAAACATAATACCGAAAAATTTTATTCTACATTTTCGATGTATTTTTACATGTAGAATCACATTCTTTTGAGTTCTACCATCTGTTAGGAGATACCCTGCATTTGCATAAACTTCCACAGTCTGGAATTAATTTGTTCCTTGTTTTCATATAGGATATTTTATTGACACGATTGAGCACCATGTTTATAATAACCTAATGAAAATTTTGAAATGAATTTTCAACATTGTTTCAATTAAAGTGCTTTAAACTACCGAAATAGTGATAATTACCCACTAACACATCTGCTGTATTCATTTCTAAACATTGAATAACGTTATGTTAATATTTTTTCCTGAATAATTTCCATAAGTGAAGTTTCGTACCCACAATTTCGAAATACTCTCTATGCATGATTAATGAAGATTCCTGTGATTACATTTACATGTTATTACAATAATGCATAACACAATCGATGATAGGATACGTACTAAATGGAATACGAATATATCAACCTTAAATTATGTCACGAGACATTGGTATGCCGTTCAATTATCTCTATTCAAAGAGATCTGCTTTATTACCCATGTATCTAAATTTAAACTACACTCTCACCTTACGAGAAATCGTCCGTAGGAAAATATCGAAACACAGAAGAGACTTTAAATTTTAAATTACTTAAAGCAATTAACTAACGTCACCAACACGCAAATATAGTTACCCAAACGTCTCTAGTAATATTTTCTATAGAATTATGCTAAACGATTCAGTAAAATTCAATAAACTGGAAATAAGACTCTCGTTATAATATTAATTAATTATGGTCAGCTACAATTTTAACGAAAGCTTGGAGCGACACATTCCGGTACTCATTTGCCAAAGTGACTAACTTCCTGAAAATATAAGATGTTAAGTACTAATCTTTGGCACTAAAATTTGAAAACATTAAAAATGTTGAGTTCACAAGTGGAGTTAGTTACTTTGGCCCAGAGTTGGACAGAATTTTATTTGAATAATACACAGTGAAAAGCAGCAGTATCTAAGGGTGTCGTTCTGAGATTTAAACAGTTAATGAAATTAAATAATTGTTCGACGAATGTTGATTCATTTATAAAGAAATATTATTTGATTATAAAAATTGAAATTTCCACGTTTAAACAATGAAAAGTGACGAAATACTTTTTTTATCTTTTATTCATTATTCGAAACTTTTTATCTAGATGAGTTTGCCCATCTCTGATTTGGCCTATAAACGACTCCTTTGAAGATTCGTAAAGACTTTGGAAAACACTGCCATGTTCTACATGTCATATGTAAATAATTTTATGCATTTCTAGCATGTAAGGAGTGCCGGACTTGTGACAGTAAAGATAATCTTTGCTCTAGGCTTGTCTTCCACCGTGAATCGTCTGCTCGTCGTTCGAAATATTTAAATCCCAGACTGCTCTGATTTCCCGCCGGCATTTCCACGGTCTTCTTTCGACGAATCCCGTTCCTCGGGGTTACGATTAGCTGAGGATATTATTCTTCAATTTGGATTAAGTTCTTCCTTCGAAAGGAACGACTTTCCCGGCTGTCGACGGATCAGCGGGCGTTGGGTGAGAATCGAAGAATGGCGAACCGTGCCGACTAAATTGATCCCCGCTCGTTGACGGATCGATTTCGGAAAAATTTTGAACACCGAAAGTGAAAGCCCACGTATTAATGGAAAGAATCAACCTATTCGGCTATACGAATTCTATTCGATGCTGATCGTTTCGGAATTTAAATAATTTCGGAAATGTTTTGAAAATTTGTAAAATTGTAAGAAAATTTTACTCTATAAGATTTTTGTTAGATCTATGAAGTGTTTTTGTTATACCCCAAACCGACCATGCCTTTTTTCTAATTCTTCACTCTGAATATTCTAAACATATATTTTCTATGCAATCTAATGAAATATGTATAGTTTTATTATAAATATGAAGTTTTTCAATCTATCAAGTGTTCCGTCGAAGTCAATGTAGAATAAGAGTTTGATTAATCTGTATTAGTCTGTTTACTACCCACAATCAGTTTTTAACGATCACATAGGCGTAGTCAAGTTATTAGTCGGGGGGGGCGAAGCAAAAATATTAACACATCGACTGCCACAGTGAAAACGGCTGTACGTAGCCAAACACGCTTTATTTTGTTTTTAAAGTCATAAATTGTTGAAATTGTATGCGTTTTGTTAATAGAGGCTGTTGGTCGCGTTTCAAATTATGCTGCAATATTAAATATTGTGCAAAAATTTTGTAACTGTGGGATGAGAATTTCAAAATCCAATTTTTTTCTTATAGGGTGGGGCATAGGCTACTTTTTTCCGTCCAGGGAGGGGACAAGTGCTCCCCCTGCCCCCTCTTGGCTACGCCTATGACGATCATGTATACTATAAATGCATAAAATCATCTATTATCGTGCTTATAACCACGTTGCATTTACAAGTAGTACCGTGTACTTTTGGTTTAATCCCAGTTTCTAATATTCTTCCTGAAATAAAAATACTTTAATAAAATTGGAGCCTAAAAGTAGAAGCTATTTTCTGACATTTTTTTGCGGGAATAGTGAAATAAATGGGACATCTATTAAAAGACATATTTATTGTATGTATCTCGAAGTACATACGTGCAGGATAACATGAAAACGGTTTAACCTAGAATAAAAAGCAAAACATCTTTATTTTCTACATGACATTAACTAAAGATATTCATAAAAATATTTAGAAATATAATTTTTTGTGCAAATAGTGAATATTTAAAAGAAAAGAATCGTTTTAAACCGAAAAATTTTGTATAAAAATGGCTATAGCAAAGAAAGTTTTTACCATATCGCAAAATCCCTACATATTTCTTTAGTAAATGTCATATAGAAAACAAGAGTGTTTCGCTTTTTGGTCTAGATCAAACCATTTTCAAGTTATCCTGCACGCCGATTAAGTGTTCACTTAAAAACATATGTACAATAAATGTCTTTTAATAGATTTCCCATTGATTTCATTATTTTCGCAAAAAAATTACCAAAATATAGCTTTCATTTTTCAGCTTCAAAGTGGGCTAATCCCACGAGCATTCTATGGAGAAACCCGAATAGTTCTCATGGTTTTCTATATTCTAATCAGATTTTTCAAAATTGAGGAACAACCACAAAACCGTTAGTGATAACCTACTTTATAGATATTAAAGATCACCATCATTAAAAAAATTCATGATTATAAAAGTGAAACGATTTTATATGGAATACGTATGATGGAATAGAAATGAACGAGATACAAATACGTGAAGAAAGAAAATATCGAAAGAACTGATCGATCACACGCATTTATTGTTTCTTTATTTCATACTCCAAACGAACATTCTATATGTGTGTGTCTGGTATTTCACAAAAACCGATGCCGCTGGAATAAATTAACTCGTCCCTGTTTCTTTTTGCGAAGCCGGGCACAGAGTTGTGCTTCACAATCGCAACGAATTTAAGTCGAGCATCGTAAAAACGCGCGAAAGCAAATAAAAATAGTCCACAGCTTCGAGGTATCGTCAGAATCTACCAGCTGCATGCGCATAACTAATGACATACGAATTCAAGGTGAAAATGAATACGGAAAGGGGGTGCTTGTATTATACAGGGTGAGTCATTTAAATGGATCCCCTCGAATATTTTCGAAACCGTCGATATTAAAAAATGTTTCAGATAAAAGTTAAATTCGAAACCATTCTACGAAACATTTTTCGGTATCATCAACAGTTTCGAAAATATTCCAGAAAATCGATTTAAATGACTCACCCTGTATATGCATGCAAATCTAAAACAGTGGCTAAATTTTCCGTAACCGGTTCGCTGCGCCTGTGTCGGGTATATTGCAACAACGGTTGCATTAGCACCCAACAAGTCGGGTTCACCGTAATCCAGGCGTTACCGTCATTGATTTACGGAGTAATAATGCCAAAACTTTTTCATCCCGTTAACGATCAATACGTAGAGATAGAAATATTTATTATAGCGTTAACGCGTTGACTAACATAGCCATCAATAGACAGCGAATTTTAAGCATTTGTCGCGTAGACGATTGTTTAAAACTTAGTGCATTAAGAAACTCAATAAATTGTAGTAAAGTTTTCACATTATTTGAAACCTGGCAGAATTCTTAATAAGATTAATATGACTCTATTTCACTTTGTTTTCTATAAATTATTTCAGAAATATTTGGATTTGCATAAACTTCTACGATCTAATCGTCAGTGACCAACGAGTTAAATTGCATGAAAAACAGAATGTTGATAAATTATTATAAATATTAATAAAATAGTATAGGTCCTTGAAATCAAGGATATATATTGTTTCTTGATCTTCCTTCAATTCGGCAAAAAATAATAGATGTATTATCGATACCTCCCACAAATAACGGGCACAATGTTCGACAATATGTAGAGTGTAGGTATCTAAAATAGCATTATAAAATTTGGAAGTGTATCCATAGTTTTTCTTTGCCATCCGGTTTGCCCCCTCGAATAATTAAATTTTGTCTTTAGCAATTCTTTCACATTTTTATTGGTTCTTTCACGCCTCGTATAATTAAGATTACGTGAAACATATTCCTCGAGTCGATATTCTAACGAATTAAAATTATTCACTTGTTTGCTTCGTCAGACATGTTATATCTCGACACAATGCCGACGTAGGAGGAGGGTAACAAAATTCATTCTATGTATTGTTGAGGGAAAAGGTGTACTGCACGAGCGAAAAATAGATATTCGAAGCTATGTCAAAGAAAATCGTTGGCTGTAAGCATACACGTACAAAGCCGCATCCCTGATGAAAATTCAATTTTCATTTTAAAGAGATATGGTAAACGAGCCTTTGTCGCGCAGATTATCGCTTTCAGAGTTGTTCAGCTGCCGACCTATAGTAGAAGGCGCTTTTTGTGATGGGCATACAGCCCATAGGTGTGCAACGACTAACGATTTTTCTCTCTTTCTTTTTGCATCTGACGTATTACAGGGAGTTTCGATTACGAATCACAGTTTTATCAGTGGCCATTATGATAATAAATGTCACGGTTTACCTTAATTTTCGGAGTAAAGGATCACAATTACAAAATAAAAATATCCACGAGGATATTGTTAAAAACTTATTGTATTAGTTAAAAACATATTTGTATTTTCGAATATTTGTATTATATTTTAAATATAATATAAATATACAGAGTGTGAATAAAGATGTTGAACACTTTTACCAGGTGGATTCTACCAGCATAACTAACAATAAGATGAAAATCATGAATGAAGAAAGTCCTTGTTTTTTCTCTTACCTTTGAAATATTCAAAATTATGTTCTTTGCGGAGTATTCGCCATATGGTACCCATCAAATTATATATTCCTAAGAAAAATAATTAGGTGGTCCATCTTAATTAATAAAGCTGATATCGAATCAAATTTAATTCCTTTAAATTATTTAAAAGTTTGAAAACCCAAAAAATATATTAACATATGCAATCTTACGGTTATCGAAAAATTTTTCGAAATTTCGACTTATTGTACAGCACGAAAGAAGTACTAATTTTATTAAGATACCTAACATTCCTTTATATGTAGAGCTTAATGATTGATAGTTCATGTCAGCAACAATCAACTACCACGTATTCAGGAGAACGTACAAAATTAAGATCAATCATGTCCCAGTCATCTTGATATAATATAATGTATATAACATAAAAATCTTTCTTTTTCAACTATGTAAGTCAACTTAATTGAAAACATATTAAAATTTCGAAAGAACCCTATGTCATTGGATGGATCGGATGTTATTTGATTGAGTCGTATGTAATTTACTCAATGGGTAAAGAAAATTTACATATTTTTCAAGAAAATCCATATCATCTATTCTCGATTAAGTAATAAATAAATTATATCTGACCGATGTAATGAAAACATACGACATTATAAATTAATATATATTGTGAATACATTCAAGAAAGAAAAGCGCAAGATATTTATGACTGAACCTAATACAAGGGGGTCTATAATCGGTATGAACTTTTTGTTGTAGCCGCAGCGAAGCCCTGCGGTTTTCATTTTAACGATCTGACTGAATTCTCGTCGTTGCGGCAGAAACACGCTGAAGACCTTCATTCAGGTTCGATTTAACTTTGCCGCTGGCGTACCGTCGGAAGTTAAATTAGTAGTAGGACCGTCCAACAGAGTTGCATCATGCTCCAACGAGAGACATTCATTCTACGAGGAGAAGGGTAGCCGTATAAAGGTATTATCTTGGAAAACATAAATGTTACAATTTCCCAAAGGTTATTAATTCACGTTGGGATACCCCGTCTTCGACAAACGGCACTTCGAATACTTCGAATACCGAACGATATTGAAATACCTCTATAGATAGTCGTGACTTCATAATCATAAGAACTAAACGAACAAGTTTCCTCTTACGTTTTTCAAACATTTTGAAATTTTAATTTCAGCACTCTACAATGTAAATAATTTTTTATTATTGTAAATTGATTCCAATTTTGTTTATATTAACATTATTTTTGATAGTGTATTTTGCAAAGTTATTTTCCTAGAAACGAATAGCTATCAGTAATTATTAATTATTATTTATTCTTAAAAACTTTTCCTTCGTAAATGAGTAATTTTTCCTAAACAGAAGAAAGGCCAAAGTAGACGTCGAATCAAAACAACATAATTAACTATCACTAGGTTGTAATACATGATAAATATTGACGTCGTATTAATGTACAAATATCCACAACAAACAATATAATTAAATACAAGACTTTGATTTTATATTAAGTAGGCCGAACAGTGCAGAGGGGATAAAAGACAAATTTCACGAATAGGCTTCCATCGAAATCATAAATGTTGGAAGTAATTATCAACCATATAATTACAAGTGAAATAATTCTCAAATCACTTAAGGAACATAGAATATTCAATCGACAAAAGTATTAATAACAAAATATACGTGCAATGTCAGTAAAAACATAACTGCTTTAACGAACAATATATTAACAAAAAATATCCATCTTTAAATCAGAAACAAATCGAAGTTCGCGGAAGATCGATAGTATTAATCAAACAGAACAGTAATGAATCTTTAAAACACGTTGGCGCCCGACATTTTTTCTCCACGACTTAAGCCCCTGCCCCGTAACACAGATACGCGTCCACGAGCGCTAACCTGTTAAATTAAACTGGAGATGGATCCTTCGTTATACGTGTATCCATATTAAGACCCAACGAGCTGTGGGTGACGAGAGGTTAATGCAGAATTTCCATTTAACATCCGACGTAGAAGATTTTCCAGACCGCTAGAGGAACTCCCTTTTTTTCACCTTCTCTTCCCCACATGTTCGTACTCGACGAGTCAGCTCATCGACATTATTACACGATGTCACTCGAGGTACGTAGTATCGATTTCGAATCACACTGGCGGACCAATGGAGAAATTTAATTGGGGGCCGCGTAACTCCCAGTTCAATTCGAGCCGGTCTGCAAACGCTCGACGTGTCGGAAAAAAATTATCTACCCAGGACGCACTCGCGGAAAGTCCAGGGGGGTGGGGGTGCTGTCCGCATTGGTTGCGTTGCTAAAATCACTCGGGGGTAAAATTTATCCATTAGACCGACCGCTATCTGAAGATCAACCGACAATTTCGTTTTACAACGACTGTCCCTTGAGCCTGCATTTTCAAACGATAATTTTTATACCGATCGATCAACGTTCAATGTTTAAACACACACGTTTTGGAGTCTTTGACCGCCGTGTCAGCCACGCGGGGACGGCATCTTCATGGTCTGACGGTAAAAATGTTGTAAAATATTCAATGAAATAAATTTTTTGGAACGATTACACGTGATATATCACTTCAATTCTGTGTAATAGCGTCATACAGAGTGAGGTATTCGTTTCATTAAAATCATCCATTTATAAGTATTCGACAATAAAGGCCTTCAGAATAGATTATGTTTCTTTTCGCCATTAGGAAAACATACAAGGAAGCTATTGATGCTTGAAAACTTGACATCATATAAATCTTTCTTAGTCAATTTTTCTTACTTTCAACACCAGCGGAAATGATTTAGATTTTCATTATAAGAGAGATACCCTCTATACTAGTCTATAATTGACCCTTTGCACTCCGATGTCGCCTAATCTATGTAGAAGCAACTTTGTATTTTTATACATTTAAAAATTAAAATATTCTTCACTTTTCCACGAGGACCTCTACTGTTACATTGCATGTATAATTATGTGTTAAAATTAAATAGTCCTGGAGTAGCTGGTTGCTCATAGTAAAAATGACTCGGAGTGCAAAAGGTTAAAACTATGTTACTTGCAATACAAATTCATTAATTCAAACAATATAACGTGTTCAAAATACCCTACGAAGTTTTGGTACATGTGTCCTTAAACATCAGTAAAAAAAAGTTTTTTGTTTGTTAAAGAGGTTTTAATATTATGAGAGTTTAATTGTCGCTGTCCTAGCCATCGGTGTTAAGTACAATTCATAAAAATTTTAAAAACGAAACGAGATGTAAACGTTTTCGTAAGGGGCTCGTGTTGAATTTTTCTAGACGAAATCCCTTCGAACTATTTAAATCGCACTCTCGGCTACGCTACACGCTGGCGTAATTTGCAGGAACTATGCGAAAAGTGTACGAGGTGGAAAGGGGGGAACGAACTATTCTGCGTTACATGCACAACTCCGAGATTTGTGACGGCCAAGGAAAAGCCACAGTAACTCACAGTCGAACGAATTCGAATGAAATTACTATATCCTTGATAACAGGTTTATCTGAAATAAAATACCTGCACCCCATAACGGAATGTTTAAACAGTTAAGGTAGTTCTTAGGTAAACCACAAAATTCAAGACTACTTTTAAATTTCGAGCAAAGCTGATTTATATGGAATCGATTTACCACATAGTTATGGAGAAATTGCTAATAAAAATCGATGCATTTTATAACGTGGCAATGTTGCATAATAGATATGTTTCACGTCAATACAGTTTACGTTGTACTGTTCCCTTTTTAGCAATTCCAGCTCAACATTTTTTTTTTCTTGTCCAATACTTTCCTTTTAATAAATTTACCTTTATAA
The DNA here is from genome assembly GCF_001272555.1 of Dufourea novaeangliae. Classification (NCBI taxonomy): domain Eukaryota; kingdom Metazoa; phylum Arthropoda; class Insecta; order Hymenoptera; family Halictidae; genus Dufourea; species Dufourea novaeangliae. The sequence goes on along the minus strand of NW_015374014.1, from coordinate 3,382,891 downwards.
CGAATCCGTTTCGACATTTTGTTAGTTTAATAGATTGCTATTATACAAACAGCGTCGACTTTGTAAGATCTGCTGCTTCAATTAGCTACGCTAGTCAATTTAGTGTTCTATTTTTATATTGCAATTCACCACATAAACATTCAACTTTTTAAAATACATATAAGAACATGATGTTAGAAATTATTATTATTATTTTCATGGTATCACACTACCTTTATATTTATCATTTATTAATGAACTCCAATTAAAATAACACAGTTGGCTGCGAACAACCTTAAATGGATCATAGGAAGCAATTGTTTTCACGCTGAGAAAAACAGAATTTTTAGTTAGTTGAATGTGGACGTTTATGCAAATATAGATGTTTACAAACTAATTCAGGAGGGCTCGGAATTAAACTAATTCCTTTACCCTATTGAAGCTTACATCGAGTACCAGATAAAGTAAAAAACTTACTTTCGTATGTCATTTCAATAGGGATTATCCCTGGTTTCCCCCACACCTAGTAAATCAAAAGTTAGAATAAATTCACACAAAACCATATATACCTATGATTTCAGTCACCATAAAATAAGAAATCTGAAAACTAACATTTTATAATACGTATAGGTACTGTCATACAGCAAATTGTATTGAATTCTAGATATCACGGCTCACTGAATTTCCAATGCTCGTAGTCTCAGATGCAATTTAACAATACGCTGCGGTCATGTCAATCGTTTTGTTTCTGCGCGCAAGATCTTATTGTAAGTCTTGGGGCTACGTAGCAGTGAACTCGCAAAAGGGAACATATGTGGTTGCCGTTTAGACGAGATTGCTTGCCCCAAGGGTTTAATAACAAGCTCCGCTAATAGATTCCAAGTGCTGTGTAAAGCGTGTATTTACCGCACGTCCCTTACGACGATATTTCAGAAATTCCGATCGGACTAGGTGACGTAATTCCGATTCAATTTAGGAAACCAAATTCTGCACGAATAACGGAGTTTTCGCGAATTTTGCTAGTTAACCGTAATTTGAAAATCTGTGATTTATTCAGCTCGGAGCAGGTAAACGGTGAAATTTTACGTAAAGTGTTATACCAAATGCATTTCCACGTTGTCGTTCAGTGGAAGAATTCCAAAGAAAAGTGATTGCACCTTCTGTCAATTGACTTTTCAAACAGTCAGCAATTTCGTAGTCAATTTCGTAGAATAGCCCTTTTCCCGTACAAATTTTTATAAGATTGAGCTGTGATAAGATTACTAACCATATTTTACTCGCCTTACTAGAGTTATGTTTTCATAGTCATAATCGTTCGTCGAAATATTTCACCGTTTACATACTTGTAATATCGCTGGATCTTCTGTCTTTTTATGAAAGTAAAAAACAATATTAACTCGGTAAATTTGCATTCTCATGCCCTAAATTCGACCATCGCTTTAGAATAGCATTTCATGAAACAACAAATATTTTCCACAATATTTTCATAAATCAAACACAAAGTACTCTACGTTATGATAGAAAATATTTTAACAATCGACAAAAAAATGTTTTATACTGGTCGGAAACTTCATTTGACATTCGATAAACGAATTTATGTTCCTGATAATTAAACTTTCGGCTTTTCGGAGTTGTCAAACGTATTTGTAGCTGTGGATCGATGTACAGTTATACATACATAATACTTATATTCTTTTAAAACATAAATTAAATTATATTATATATTTAATTAATTTTGTTAGACTTCAATGTTCTTAAATTTCTGTGTTCTGTAATTATTATTGTGTTCTTGTAGTTTGTTATTCACCTGTTTTCTTGTGTGTTGTGATTACATTTGTGAGAATTATGATTGTGCATAAATGAAAGAGGTGAATCATTTCGAACATATGCTCTGAATGTGTTTGTATCTTGTAATTCAGTATTCTTTGTAGACGTATAATAAAATATAAAGATACTTACAGGCTTCCCTGATGACGCGTCGCCCGAAAACATTTTCTTGAGTGCTCATTGATGCAATATGTGAGGCATCTGAAAGATAGAAACAAAATATGCTACAATCCCTTCTCAAAATTATAACTGTTTTAACTGTACCATGTGCACAGCAAACTATAAAGATACTTACAGAGATCGGCAGCGGTGTTACGCCTGAAGATATCTTTTTCAATGATGCACTGACTCAAACACCACAAACAAGCACTTTCAGATAAAAAAACAATAAAAGACAATATTAATCGCGAACAAAGATCTCAGACGATGAACAAGTGACTACTTTTGCGACTTCAAAAGCAAAGAGAGTCCCGACACTCTGAAAGTAATTTATAATACACAATAAACAGTAACTATTTTGACGAGGACCTAGCCCCTCTGGTGATCCTACTCGAAACCAATTCGCTTCGAATAAACAACAAAATTTATACGGGGTAAACAACACCGACTCCAATCGATCGCATTGCACACGACCACCAAATTCTCTAAAAAAAAGTCTGTTCCTATTTTTATACACTATGAACTGTGTGTACGTATTTATTTAACCAACTGTTTGTCGAAAAAATACTACCTTTCAATGATAAACATGAGCCCACGAGTTGGCAATAAAGTATGAAAAATCTATTCCTGATCCCTGGCAAACCATGAATGTTAATACCACATACATGTCGGCATTTTTAAACATTTTAAAAGTTTATGTTACTTTTATGTTTATATTCATCTTTATATTTATGTTTGTGTCTATCTGTAGACTACATAAAAATATCATTTAAAGGCATTTTTCCTGTTAGTTGTCCCTGGTCTCCCCTACATACTACATTATACAAAAGACATTTGTTCCTAGCGTTGTATGCATGTTCGTTTTTCCTATCTAAACTACGTCCCGAAATTTGAAAACCATCAGACAATCATTATAAGTACTAAAGTTTCGTTATTTACTCATGTTTCGATGCGCGTGGTAAACTGCGCAGTTTCTATGTAATCAAATTTTCATTCGTAACTGTATGTAGATATAAAGAGAAAATAAACGTTCATTCTAAGCAATTACATTAAATTAACAAAGATTGCGTCACAGATAAGCAATTGTTGAACTTGAAGTGTTTCGCGAAAGATTGTAAATTGAATCAGAAACGTGCAAATACTAATTGATACGGGATGAATAATTAAGGCCGCGAAAACCTGTTCACCCTGTTCCCCAGTATCGAATTAATTTAAGGTTACTTCATCGAAATTGGATAAATATTAAAGGAAAGTAATGATAGAAAAATATCGAAGGTAGTAATAGTTAATATAAATATAAATGATTAGAAGTTAAAGACAAGGGTCACGTACTTCGACACGAGCGAACTACTTCTGAATACGTCTTATCAACCTAATATCCACAAGACGAAGGATCCTTCGGTTATCTTCAGCAGGTTGCGATTAGTCTATGAGTGAGCGAAAGGCCCCTCCCCACTCCAATTTCTACTTCAACGAAATAGAATATTGACATTTCTATTATGTGTATTTGAGATTAGCTCACTGGGCAATGTCCACCATAAAACGGAAAACAGAGGCACAAGGGCAATGTTTAAATTCACAGAAGTCCCTTGATTGTAAACACTTCTGCCCGAAATCCTAAATTGATACGCCATCTACGGATAGACGCTCAAGCTGCTAGACAATTAATACCCCTTTTACGCCGATTGATGACGCCACCATTCACTATTTTGCATAAAATTTGGTATTATGTTAAATTACATCGATTATTGTACAATTATTACAACTTCATCGCAATGAAATATTTGCAACCAATAAAAATGCCTTGTTTTAATCCTTCCCGTTTTCGTCTCAGAAATCGTCATATAAAAATTACTTTTCGTGAAAAGATCATGTATGAAGATTTATTGTTCGCGGAATAATCATCGTGGGGCTGATAGGATTTAAAAACTAAACTCGTTCCATTAGGAAAAAATTGTAGGCTGTGTAGGTGTGATGGATTCAAACCTCCATTCAAAACAATCTTCACGTGATGAGACCTGAGATATCGTTATTGCATACTTACAATGCAATCTTTAATTCCACGATAAGTAATCTTAGCTAATTGACTGCGAGCTTGTTCATTCAGCTCCACTAATTCTTGTTTCTGGCTTCTTTACTGGCTAATTGTAAACGGTAAGAGTCACTTTTCAATATTCAATACTTTGTTCGTACCACCACAAACGAGGTATAATGACAGAAAACCCCATTTCCGGATAAAAGTACATATTTCATATGGAAGCCTTTAAAGGCTGTCGCGCATTTCGACGAAGAATTTTTCGATCGGTCTTCGATTGTTATTAACCTTAACATTGGCTTCGTCTACAATACAAGAACGAGAAATATGTAAGTTTCCCAGATCATGCTTCCCACGAAGTAAAGTCTGAATAAATTTAGTATTCTGTATAACCATGTTAACAAACATTTAATAAGTTATTTTTTATATAAGTGACGAAATACATATTTATTTTTGGTATTATGTTTTTTAAGTGTTACATTCGTCGTTTAAACTGGAGTGGTGCAAGTACTTGTTCCCGCCAAGTCGTATTAGTCGGAGATATACCGCTCTAACCAATGAGCTACTCCTGATTTCCCGAAGATAGTCGAATGAATCGCACGGGACCAGCCGAATGTACCCGAAGTGTCATTCCCGCCATTCGTTTCGGAAAAGTTGACGCGATAAGACGTAGAAGCAGTTTGCTCGTGCTAAAGTAAGTCTTTGACACTTACCTTTCATCTTTATTCATATATATTAATTACTAGTACCTTCATTAGCTCTCTATCGTTACTGTCCTTTAATATTTATACAATTTAGACTAAATAATCTCAAATTAATTCGATACCGTAGATATCGGTTTACTCTTCGGTTTCACTGTGTACCAATTAATACAATATTTACGTATTTCTGATCCAATTTGTAATCTTTTCTTAACGTAGTGTAATTACTTAAAGTTTGTGTTTACTTTCTGCTTCAGAGTTCCGGCTTGAAAATACGCACTACAGTCCTGAGCATCGCTGACTGCCTCCAAACGGAATTCGGCGGGAAATTGGTGAACTCTGGTAATTTATAACATTTATTATAACAAAAAAGTGACACTTCATTATATATTTTGATATTGTTTTTGACGGTAAGTGAAATGATCGCGATTTCATGGTTTGTGCCAAGGTCAAATGAGAATTTTTTCGAGAAATTTTTTCAATTCATATATTTAGTTGAAGCATTCAAAATGGCTTCCTTGAATGTTACCAAATTTAAACTACAATACTTCGAGACATTCAAATTGGAAATGTTTGTGACTTACGTATCTCGGTCGTGAAATTGTATTAAAATAGATTATAGATCATTTCTCCTGTCTTTCGATACGAGATTATTGTATTTGCATTTATATACAATAACTAAAAATATCTAAAACCATAGAAACATTTTATTAACACAATAATATATATACATATACCACACCCCGCACTTTCCCGTATGTATTGCGTCCTGAACGTCCTGGGTGACGGAGTGGGGTGCGCGCATGTGGTGGGAAATACGTGGAATAGCGAGGGATATTCCCTGTTATCAATTAACGAACCGACAATTATCAAGCGTCTACTGTACATATATTTTTTCGTGTCATAATGTTTCACTATGAAGCATATAATTCTCTATTGATGATAATAACATCCCGAATTCGTGGTTTATCGGTAACGTTGGGCGTAACATTAAAAGTGGTATGTATATGTATGTACAGTAGACATTCGTCTATTGCATATTTCGTGGCTGTAGAATCGAATTTTTCGAATATCATCGATACCTATCGGTATCAGTCCGATTACTAGCCAGAATTCCAGAAATTGTACAATTAACTACCGCCAATAACTGCGCACTTTCCCCACCAATGGTCAGTTTACGTGTGCGACGCAGCTACATATAGGGTGGGATGTACCTACTTTGTGATCACCTTACTATCTCCGTTATTTTTCGAGATATCAAAAAAGTTTATTCGCGGAAGTTATTGAGTATTGAAACATTTTACTAAAACAATATTACATATACCACACTTTCTGTGATGAAAAATGTGCGAGTCAAACGCCACACCGTATGTATTGCGTTCTTTCCTTGATGGGCAACAGAATGGGGTATGCATACGTGTGTGAGAAATACATGTAAGCGAGGGGCGTTGCCATATTCAATAAAAGGGACTCCATTTAGCGAATGTCTACTGTAGCGTGGTTCTAGACTTCTAGAGCACTAAAAAATCGGGCCACGAAAATACATTGAATGGTATACTCCGTTCCACGGGAGAAGGTACTTGATTACCAATCAGTTTTCGTAGTTTCTGTGTAGTGGACGCCTGCTGTCATGAATTCATTGGCTCTGTTACCACTGTACATATCCCCTACAACGTACCCCCAGCAGAGTCCGTGAAAATCCCGCCTCTGTAAGGAAGGTCATGGGGACAAGCTCGTGGAACGGAGTATAGGTGTATCCGGATAATCTCGTCTATTGTATTACATATACTGATATACTAGAATACTTCCGATACAAAATTGAGCTATAATCAAGGCCGATAGGGTACAATGAATCAGAATACGAAATACTAGCACAAACGAAACATAGTGTAGACACTTACTGGCAAAGCAACAATACATTAGAATAATTTATCCTTCCAAATTTTTAGTCCAACTCCTACGTAATGTTCGTTGACATTGCGAATAATTACGACGTATATTTGAATTAATTAAAATCGGATGCATCGCATAAACTAGAACCAACTATTATACTCTACACACCGTTCCCGGACATCGTGAATGAAAGTCGTCTGCTCAGTGAACTGCTGAACAAAAAATATTGAAACGGCGAAGAGAAAGTTTCTACCGATTTCCTTGGTTGGATATGAAGAAGACTTAAGCAATTTCTATACTATCGCCGACGTGTCTCTCTGAGAAAGTGAAATAACAACTGCGATACATCATCCTTTCGATCACCTTGTGACATCTTTAGATATCTTTAGAATGTTTAGTATCTTTAGATATCTTCATATAACAACATGAGGCTCTGTATACATGTATATACAGTGAATTACAGCAAAGCTTTGTATAACAGTAACAAGAAATTCATTAAATATTGCATCAAAATTAAAGAAGGGACCAGAATAAAATCTCAAGCCTCGCCGTGAATAAGGTAAAATAGAATTTATTAATTACGAACATTCAAATATCTAAACACACACATGATTATACACTAAACGAGGATGACATGATTTTACAATGATATCAGGATCCCGATGCGGGACATATAAATTTCGAACGTTCCTCATGGCTTCTTGTCATCGTCCTTGTACCAATCCTCACTGAAACAGGTAAATACAATTTTTATTAATAACTTATTTTATCGAAGAAATTTGTGGTTCGCTGGACAATCTCGTTCATTTTTACGTACCATCCGGCAACATTTTCGGGCGCGTCGCATCTCTGTTGCTCCTCGTTGTAGACAGTGCCGTCACTACAGCCTTGTTCGCGGGGCGTTACGCCATTTAGGCAGACGTAAAATTTTTGACAGTCGTCCGGATGAGCGAACTTCGGGTGATCGACAACCATTCCTCTGGTGTCGACTTGAGTTTCCTTTGGACACTCGAAGCCATCTTTCAGCTTCTTATCTACAACTCCGCAACCCTACGCGAAACAATATTATAACTATATTTCAAATTCTATATCGAGATACTTACGTTTTTCGTTCTTAATAAACGATACATTCTATACTGTCATGGCCGTCATGCATATCCTACTCTGCGTAAACATTTTTATTTCGAGGGAGAATAATTGTTATAATTGCAAACTACAAGTACAGGAATGAACAGAATCAAGCAACACCGAAAACAAATGGTTTAAAATGTGATGGAAGCTTGTATAAAATTTTAAGGGCCAAGAAAGAAATTGTCGTACATACAAGAATTGAAATAATTTATAAAAGACTGAACACCTATTGATAAATATAGATCTGGTAAATTTCTAAATATTTACTTATTTGCATTATTGTAATAATTGCAGACGCTGAATGTAAATTACCGCTTTACATTAATACATGTCTCAAGAAAAGAGACAAAAATCGGTGTATAATAAAAGTTCACCACAAATAAGGCGGCAGAATGAATCACTACATTATTGACAAAATTAAATAATGCAAAATGAAGATGATTGTCATGAAGCTGAACCTTCTAAACGTATAAACTACTTTACAAGCAGCTTATTGTTTACAAACTTCTTTATTTCCGAATGTACTACTATTTAAATTAGTTCCGACGGTACTGAAACGTTTCGATTTGATTAAATATTGAATATTTACTTCGCGACCAGCGCTGTCAGGCCACACGCAAGTTCCACTGTACTCGTCGAAATGCAGACCAGTGGTGCAAGTGATTTCAATGGCCTCGCCGTCGATACAGTTGTAAAATATGTTGCAGACAGATGGATCCGGATGAGCAAAGAAACCATTCCTTCGCGGACATTTCTTTGTCGGTTGCGGTGGTTCTGTGAAGGTCGAAGATATAACGGGAATTAAAAGCACTTTCGCTACCAATCGTCATTGCATCGTATACATCAAGGACATTAACCGCAAAAGCGACCGACACTGTAACACAAGTGTCTCTTTTATACTGGAGAGTAGATTTTTAACACTTGATGTTATAATGACTTATTTGTTATAATGACAGATACGATCATGTAATTCTTCGAAAATGATATAGATATTTAATACTTTTAAATATAATCAACAACTTGTCTTAGCACTTTAACAGTTAATAGAACATTCATTTATAATGCCAATTGGCACTTGTAAACCAATAAAAACACGTGAGTGTAATAATGTAATAACAATTTTTTAAATTCGTATTTAAAGGAAAATTAATAGGCCTTGTGTTAGTAGGTATCATCATCAAAGAGCCTGTTAATGGAATTCTGTGTAGAAAACTACTAACATGATTCTTAACACTGCATTGTTAATGTGAAGGATAATATAATTTTCAAAGATTTAATGTTGCTTAGTATTTTTGCATGAATATTTATAGGTGAGCTCCTTAGAATAAATGAACGTAGTGTTTAGTTACGGAAATGGGGTAAGAATTTAAATCTTACGCAGTTCAAGACGATCTCCACAGTCCACATTAAATACGTGATCGCATTTATTGATCTTGCGATTCAGAGGATCGAAAACTAGACCGTCTGGACAAAGTTTCTCTGTTGAGCGACTGTCGACACACTGGTAGAATTTGTCGCACTGTTTCGGATCCTCGTACTGGCCATCTTTGTTTGGGCAATTGAACGCACCGTCTGTAATATTGAATAATATTCCAATAAACAAAAATTTTATAATTTTTTATGATAATGAACTTGCTTATCTTCGTGTATAAATTCAGAATCAATAGTTCTATTTTATTTTTATAAACTATTTCAATTAGTTATCGAAAGAATTTTCAAAATAGCTTCAGTCAAAAACGAAATCTCATGCAAAAGAATGTTATTATTACACTTTTGAGACGTTTTTACTCATAGAATTATCTTCTCCAAAAAAATACAGACTTCACCGATGAATGATCAATATAGCATATCGATATAGCATCAATATAGCATATAAAAATATTAGCATATCGACTGCCACAATGAAAAAGGCTATACGTAGTCAGACACGGTTTAATTTATTTAAGTCATAAATCGTTGAAAATGTATGCGTTTTGTTACTAGAGACTGTTGGTCATGTTTCAAATTATACTGCAATATTAAATATTACGCAAAAATTTTGTAACTGTGGGATGAGAATTTCAAAATCCAATTTTTTTCGTATAGGCAAACGCCCCCCCCCCCCTGCTCCCCTTGACTACACCCAAGACCAATAGATGAACATTTCAATAACGCGAAAATTGTTTGAATATGAAACGAGGAATTGAAAAAAATCAATATTTAGTTATTTGCTTATTTTAATAACTTAATTTACTCGTTTTTATATGTAATGGTCCTTCATTGGTACGTGTTCATTTACTGATGCAGAAAGCCCATATTGTATCTAATGCTACTACTTTTTATTCAAAGAAATAGCGTATATACCTTGCTTCCTTCCTTTTAATAAAAAAGAGACGAAAATAAATCTGGACATAAATTACGTGAAAAATGATGCGTAGTATATTTTGTATCGCATATATTTAAACGAAAAACCAATTTCTTTGCTTTACGTTTAAAATCGTTGTTCGTACAGTAGTTCGATTCTGCATCAACGTTACTTTTCCTACAAGTAACAAGTGTCAACATAATAAAACGCAACACTCGATAACGGTGGATTTCGGATTTCATCGCAAGATGGTTTTCACCCCCCAGATCGGTTTCACATCACAAAATTCGAGAGTACATAGAAAGTAGGGGGGAAAAAAGTGTGGAACAAATTTCTGAAATTTCTCCGCGTTACGCGCGACGTTTACTCCGCAAGATATACCGGAAATCATTGCCATGCTTCAAGAAGCATATAAAGTAGGTAGCCCAGCGAGTAGTCTGATAGCGAGCGAACGTCGAGGTGGTCGAACTCGCCTGACTTCTGTCTACAATCGCTAACACCACAGCCGATTCGGCATTGTTTTTGTTTCTTTTATGCCACTTATTGGCTCTACATGTGTATAGAGACGACATAACTACCGCCGCGGATGCTTACGCAACCATCCGTAGCCGTAGATCTGACATTTACGCTTTAGAAAGTTGAGCACTGTCTCTTACGCACTCACCGCGGTGAAATGAATACCGTTCGGACGGAGATCGAGCGATCGATTTTTCGCTACGGGACGGACGACTCTGCGGCCTCTTGGATATTTAAATCGTTATGAAATTTTACCGGTTCTGCGCGACGATTACGATACCGGGAATTCTATTACATTTTAGAAGCTGCGGCCAGACCGTGGCTACCCAGCCGGGAGAAAGTCTCGAGTTCTGTTCCAGTGAAACCGTTCTCTTTCTTCTCGCCAATTATCATGCGACGTTCTTCCTTTCGTTCGATGCACAGAAATTTCACGCTCTTACGGAATCACTGACGTGAAGAAATATTGAACATTTCGAAGAGAGAATTTTCGATGCAGCACAATTTTTCGGGTGGACGTATTGTATATTGGTAAAACTAATTATTGCCAATCTCTGTGGAGATTAATTATAGATTCAAATACTTTTCTTGGACAGTTATTAAATAACTCAGTGGAAAAAAACAGACAGTATTGAGAATATAGAACTATTGCTTTAATTTTATCCATTTGTAATCGCGTACCAACATGGCCGACTCTAATTCAATGTTAAATTCGATAATTCTAATTTGTAACAAAAACTACAGTTTCGATGTATTGAAATTTCCAATTTCAACCGAAATTAAAGTATTTAGTTACAAGACTTGCAAGTCGAATACAATAAGCACGTTTCTATTGATATAAATTCTAGAATAAAGGTAAAAAGATCACGATGAAAATAGAAAGCAAGCCTGAAGCTTACTATAAGTTGAAGTATAAGGTTCGAATATTCAATTTTTCAAGCTTTCTAAGGCGTATCTGTAAATATACTTACGCGTCACTGCCACCACAGCCAGGAACGTTACGATGGACGCTTTGATCATATTAGTCTCCTCTGGTCTCTGTCTGATCGAAGGGAAAATCACGCAATCCTATATGGATTACTGTGGTCACTGGTCACTGAGAGACAATCGGTGAGTAATTTGTATTTTTGGTTCCCTTTCGAAATGGTGTCTACGTCGCGAAACACTGCAGCTCTTCGACATCTCGCCACGGGGGTATACCCCATTGGCCCCACTACATCCATTCTATATTCCCCACTTTCGCCGCGTTCTCATCGACGGATAACTGTCTGGGATCAGGATTGATCAGGGGGGCCACACGCTTTTACCCTTCTTTCTCTCTTTTCAGTACGGCAAGGCGTTATTCAGCTTCTTCCTCTTTTGCATGGCGCACTCTCACTTCGCGAGTCCTTCGGTATTCTTTGCGGAAAAATTCAAATTACCACGATCGCTGCAACCATCGTTCGATCGTTACGGTCTGCGAATATATCGAAATGGAAATTATTGTACGATTATTTAAAAAGGATTTTTTTACTAATACTTTTACTTCTACAACATATACTCAACGTTTATTCGTTCCTCCGTTAATGAAAATTGGGGCTGCAGATGTTTAAAGGAATCTTCATTATTGTAGATTGTTTTATGGAATTAAAGAGATTGCTGTATTAAAAAGAAAGTAATGTTGATAGAATTACCTTCTCATTACCCGTGTTAGTTAACTTTACTCTTCTAACCTCTTACACATTTCTTGATACAATTTTCCAATTTGAACCCTGACTTTGTGTAAAATATTGCTTATAGCTACTCTTTCAGGAATTGGAGGCGATAATTATATTATTTGGCATATAATTAACATTCCTAATAAATTATGAAATGCACATAAATTGTGGGTAAACCTAGTTATACCACAATTGCATTATTCAATTAAACTCGCTGATTTAAACGGTATTTTCTATGGTTTTGTGCTTGAAAATGTTCGCATTAGACAATATTTGAAACGATTGCGAAATGTGTGACTTTTTTCCGTGACTTCTACTGTGTTACATAAAATTGCTTCGAGTCAATAATTATGAAAGCGATACTAAATTGAATTTATTACCTTCGAAATATCATGTCGCTAACACATAGTTCGATCAGCTAGATTTCGGAAGCGTTTCCCGTGAAATGTGATGAACTTTCAGACTTGAATTACTTTCACTGCTCACGGGAAAATTCTCGCAATGACACGCGATTTGAATTCATTATTGAACCGAAGAAAACATTGGTGTCCTTATGTCGGTGTTACAAATACGAATTAAATTAATTTGTTGCAAAACCGATAAAAATTATAATATAAAGCATAACATAAAAAAAAAAAAAAACAATTCGAACCAATACATAAAACATTGTAATTAATTGTTCCTGAATAGTTTTTGTTGTCAATCAGGTGAACAAAATGTTCTCCAAAATTTGCATATATTCCCTACCCCAGCTTTCATATAAGTACGTATATATTATTTAAGAATATCAACCAGCACAACTGAAAACTTTCACTTACATTAGAACGATAAAAACGATCTGAGCAACAGTCGGTACGATTCTATACCCTGCCAGTGTGTAAAGTATTCGCTACATTAAGTAGCGATCATTTATTTTCTCTTAATATCAAATTTTCTTAATACAGAATTATTACGTAATCCGTTAGAAAATAAAGGCGACTGTATTAAAAATGTTTTATTTTCCAGACGACGCTTAATAAGTCAATGAGTATTAAAATCTACATATCGATTTAGCCTTAAATCTATGTTGGTTTCACGCCTTTTCTTCTGCTCGGACCACCGCTCGGTTTCCGTCTCGGTGGTGGATTCTCCAATGCATCCAATTCCTCGTCGGTCAATTGACCTTTGTACCAGTCTTTGCTGTAACGTTAGAAAACATATTCATACAACGTTTGTTCGTTTTTCTAATGCCGATCGACCAAATACCGATTCATGTAACACCGTAATCGCTTACCATTCAGGTATCTTTCTGGCCCAGTCACACTTCCCAGTGCGTTCATCGAAAGCTTGTCCCAATTTGCAACCGCTTCTCCTAGGTATCTCGCCGTTCACGCAGACATAAAAGTATTGACAGTCCTCGGTGTCTGGATACCGAGGATGCGTCGCGGCGACCGAGTCGTCCACTTTTGGACAGGTGAAATTGAATAGTTCTCTGGAGCCGCAACCCTTCTTTTGCGCCTCGTCCGGCCAATTGCAAATGCCTGTCTTCTCAGAGAAGACCAGACCGTCTGGACAAGTGATCATGTTAAACTTCCCTTCGACGCAGTAATAGAACGTGCTGCATATCCGGGGATCCTCGTGGGCGAAATAACCGTGCATTCGGGGACAGTGAGGCGATGGCCGTGGTTTCTCTGTAAATCAACTCATTTGTACAGGGTATCCTATGTAAGTATCGCCATGAATTTTCAGGACTTTCCTTTAACATTATAAAAAAGTGTGTTAGACTAAAGTTTTATTATATTTAAGTTTGCATAAGTTTCGTAAATCAAAGTTCCTATGTATGCATTTTTTTCGAAGATATGGATGTTGCCTTTCGTTTTTTAAATGAACCTATAGCATTTCCTAAATATTTTTTTATTCGAACGAGTCATGATAAATCAAACGAGTAGAAATATGTTATCAGAAAAACATAAATGTGTAAAAAGTCGATAGAAGTTGTGCAACGTTGCGGTACATTTATACCTTTCAGCTTTCAATTGTCTCTGAAGCGATCGCCTTGACATACCACGACGTTGCACAATTCTGTTGATTTTTCATACGACAGTTATATGTTTTTTGATAATATATTTATATTCATTGCATTTGTCGTAATTCGTTCTAATCAAAAATATTGAGAAAACGCTATAGTTTCATTTGAGAGGAAAATGTAACATCCATATCTTTGAAAAAAATGCAGACAAAGGAGCTCTGATTTGCGAAAGTTATGCACACTTAAATATAATTAATATTTTTTTAATACAATTTTTGTAAGTTAAAGAAAAGTCCCGAAAGTTTGTAGACACTTCCTTGAGACACTCTGTATTAACCCTTAACAGGACATCTATATTTTTCTTACAGAAACGGCCACGTACCGGCCATATTTAGGAACCGGTAGAAAACCGAAATTCTGTGAAAATTTTTCAACAGTCGACATAAATTGAACTTGAACATTTACTCTTTTCTATTCATACATTAACAGACACACGTTTTCAAAAAACAGTGTGAGGGTTAGGTAAGCGTCGAAGCACTCTCACAGACGGCACGTGACCGATTAAGAATTAAATACAGGAATATACAGGGTGTCCCAAAATAGCTTCGATTCCCGGAAACGAAAGGTTCCTGGGATGATTTGAAATAACTTTTTCCTTAGCAAAAATATTATCCGAGGCTTTGTTAACAAGATATTAACGTAAAACTCCGATCGCAGTGCGTTGCTCTGATTGGTCGGGGTTTTTCGTTAATATCTCGTTAACAAAGCCTCGGATAACATTTTTGCTAAGGAAACAGTTATTTCGACTTATCCCAGGAAACCCCTGTTTCCGAAAGTCGAAGCTATTTTGAGACACCCTGTATACACAGTTTTTAATAACAGCACACCATTTGGTTGTCGAATACAAATCTTACTGAGTAGTTGGCATAATTTTGCGATCGCTTTCATTCGTTGGCGACTCAAGATAGTAGAAATAGCAAGACATTGACATACAGACTAACACAGCGCAACTTTATGGAAAATATATACTTTTGTAATATTTTAATGGGTGATACGAGACAGAACGTAAATCGAATTAAAAATGTCCTGATACAATGTCTCATTTGTCACCATTTTGCAATAATATACAGTCTATTCTCGTACAAGCTGGCACAAACGAGAAAATAATGATTTTGTATGGAAAGACAAGTTAAAAATACTGTCGAACCTCACTTGGCTTCTGTAATACATAATTGAATTTTGAACCTTGATGAAGAAATAAAATCAACATGATGCTTCTAAAATTTTGTTCGAAACTAGTTCCGTTTTCAAAATGATTAAGTCAGAATTGTCATCGAGAGATAAAATGGATGTATTTCAAATATTCTAATGCTTACGTAGTTTTGGTCTCTTCGAGCAGTCAATTCCGAAGGGGAGATCGCATTTTTCGTGTTGAGGACTAAAGTCATTGAATACCAGACCGTCCGGGCATAGTTTCTCGGTGTGTTTACCGTCCCTACAGTCATAATACTTATCGCACTGTTCTAGATCTGGAAAGTAACCGTTGGCTTCAGGACATTGTTCCTGAAATTCGTCTTCATCGTATTCTTCTTGCTCCTGCGGTGCAGCCGGCTTCTTTTGTAACCCCGGCGACGCTACTTTCCTACGGCTTTGCTCGGCTGCCTCTTGTTTCCTCGATAAGGAGGTAACGGCGCCTAAAAAGGTCACTGAATTAGTGCAACGATACTTGAACCGTCGCCACCATGTACAAAGTGAATTTACGAACAAAATCTTTCGTTTTGAAACTGTCAGAAATATTCTATCAATGCTATGTCAGAAAAAAGAAGTTCGTAAATCTTTTGTTTCTGATGTATTGTTGCTTTAAACAACCTTGATAAAAATATACAGTACTGCAAATAATCACTTAATTCACAAATTATAATTAATGGAAATATTTGAGCTGTTCGTGTGCCGAAATGATTAACCCCACAACATTTATATTTAAATTTTATTTGAAATAAGAAAGGGTAAACCCCAATCAAGTGCATTGGTACTAAAATGTGCAAGGCTCAAAAAATGGAGTTAGTCACTTTGGCCTGTAAACAACTCATATACGACTTAAAATATAGCGTTTGAAGTACTCGATATTAAGTAATAACAGGTTTAGTTTACGTAACGTATACAATACTTGTTTTCGTTATAATTACTCAGAGCATTTTATGTATTGAAAGAAGTGAGGTGTGTATTTTTTATATGTATAAAACATACTTATTTGTGTTAATAGTGGATATTACCTACAATAAGAAACAATAAAGCAGTGCACCTTGGTATCTACTACGTATAATGCAATACTGTTGACTGAATAGCTTTCTAAAGAAATAAAAGAATTCATAACTTCGATTTGTAATAAATTATATATACTTTTCAAAAACTGAAAGTACGAATGCCATCCATAAAATTTTAAATACACTCTGAACAAATTCCGTTCCATTTTGCATTTCTTTCAAACGAAGGGATGAAACAAAAAATCGTCCTTCCATTAATTTAAAAACTAGAAACTAAGTAACACTTAAAAATACTTAAACTAAAGAATACGTCTCGGTTGACAAATCGTCTTACTATTTTATTTCATGTTCCAAATTCTATTGTTTGCTTATTTTATTTAAAATTTTATAATATTCCATTAAGAATAACATAACGTAGTGGCTTATTTATATAGAAGCGTTTTGTCACATGTGAGGCATTTTACCCGAGTACTGTGTTACAAAAGGCCTCATTTTAGGTTTAAAAGAAATAGTTACTTCCTGCTACATTTCAGTTACGTTTGGATCACAATTATGGATTAATCACATATTTGTGTGTGATTAATCCATAATTGTAATCCAATGTAAGTAATTGTTAAGTGAAATGGAAATTGATATAATTTAACACGTGAAATAAAGAATTACCGGAAAATATTTTGTTTATTGAATTTTCTTTAAAAGTGTAGCGTATTGTCTAGTGTTACCCGGTATATAATGCTACCTCTGAAATTCTCCTCTATTAAGGGAGACGCCTGGTGTAAACAGGTTAGAAATGAATGAATATTTGGGAATTTCTTGTGAAAAATTATTAAACAAATCTCTTTGAAACTTTGAGAATATATTATTGTACAATTATACTGAATACAAAAATTTTATTTTCACGACAAATCCATAAATATTATACAAGTTATAAGTACTTATGTGCAGCCCGTGAGCAAAAAAGGTGTTTCGCGCCCGGGAATGTAACTCAAAAACTACTCAGCCAACTAACCCGGCATTCCATGTACATATTCTTTAACATCTTCTTCACAGCATGAACCTACATTTATAATTTTATTGTTCCAATAAATCATATTTTTTAGCATGTTTTATTTGAAAAAAAAAGGCGTAGAACACCTTTTTTGCTTCCGGGCTGCACATCCTTATAACTATACTATTTATGGATTTGTCGCGAAAATAAAAGTGTTTGTATTCAGTTTAACTGTACAATAAAGTATTCACAAAGATTCAAAGACATTGTTTTAATACTTCCTTCACGATAAATTCCCAAAAATTCGTTCATTTTTAAATGTTTACACCAGACTGCCCCCTTAACAAAAGTCTGTCTCCGGTGCAGTTGTTTAAAGAACGAATTTCGTTTCGCCTCAGCGTCACAATACACCTCATCCATCCACTTTTTCTCGAGTAAGAAGGCGTGGTGATGCAACGCGGATGTATTCGAATGACAAACGAATCGAGAGAAGAAAGAGCATGGAATAAAAACGGTGAACGGCGAGAGAGGGTCAACTGGTCGGTGTATTTTCAAGGCGGCGCGGCGTCTTGCGTCCCTGAATAAAACGCCGGTCGTACGTAAACGCCGCGCCGGTCGACCTCGCGAACGGAAGAAAGCGAGAAAGTGCCCTGACTCCTGTGTGTATCTGGTCGGGCAGAACTTAAATGTCGCTTAATCGTCCAGACCTGTTAACTTTCCAACAGACTCTATATAGATTTCGATAACATTTTTTGAACACCCTGGACGGGTTTACGCGCGACGTAAATCAATTCGCAACCGGGTACAAAACGACTGAGTCTGCAATTTTCAACAGATTAAAGTGCTGTTAAATAAATAAAAAAATATACACAATAGGGAATTAGAAAATTTTTTGCGTGCATCGAATCGTCGTCGACAATCAGAAGTCATATACACTCTCATTACTGGAAAGTAATTCGAATTAAATGACGGTTAGTTAATGAATATTGACGAATTTTTCAGTTGCTTTTCTAGCTATGTGTCGGCACGTGTATTGGGGAAATGAAACTTTCTATGGGAGCGTGAGGCGAACTGATTTCTCAATAACAAACGATGGCGCAAGTTCTTTCGTGGTTGGATCAGGATCTGTGTAGAACGCATCGGAGATTGTTGATAAATGAATCATTAAAATTCTATTTAAAAACAGCTCGAACAATTTATACATAAACTCGCACTATATAATATCCATATTGTATATACATTCTCACGTCCTGTTACTACGGACAAATTTTCCAAATCTACGCACGTATAAAAAAGAAAGCTAAAAATAAAGCTAACGATGAAGTAACCATGATAGCACGAACGACGGTAACAATTGAAATAGTAGTTAAGCCTTCATCGTTACAATGAACGGTAAAACAATACGTCGGCTAAAGGTCATATTCTTGTTCATCGTGCCACTTTTACCTCGCGGAATTCATTGTACATTCTCGGCAGCTAATACGCCGACACATTTTACTTTTCTCGATTGTCGAAAGTAAGGTGCATTTGTGAAAAGTATCGAAAAGTTAATTGCTCCGGGCAAGTGTTAAGTAATCATGAAAATTACTCACCGAGACAGATTAGCAGACAAAAAACCTCCGTCTTCATCCTGACGGAGGTTGGGAGTAACTGGAAAGAAAATGAAGCCTGATCTTTATCTCGGGATTGAGTCCACGGTTCTTCGAACGTGAAGGAATTGATGACTAGAGACTACTGGGCCCCATCGAGAGGGTCCCAGAGTCTTATATGCATCCCCCACTATTCCATCGGCGAGGTTACAACACTCGAGAACCGTGTAGAACCATAGGAGTATAGGAGAACCATTGCTCTTCTGCATACTCGCGTCGGACGAACGATCCGTTAAAGATGCATCGAGTTAACTGTATTTACACCGAGCATGAAGATCGACATTCCATACACTTTTTAAATGTACTACAAGAACTGATAGAAATTTCACGAATAATGTCATTCTGTCGTATACTTTGGTATTCATAATATTCTCTATCGTAGATGTTATAACAGCAATTCGCGTCGAAGAATAAAACTGCGCATTTAGTATCAAGTTCTCAGATGATCCTCCACTAATCGTCTTCGAAGACTGTTCTTCAAGTAGCAATTTCGTGTGTAACAATACTTCTCTAGATTGATGTTTCGTCGAAGAATTTAGTAACAAGTTTCTCTGTCCCACCATCCTCCTGGATGTCTCCTGATCCACAACTTCCTCAGTTCGTCGTAGATCACTATGATTATAGCGTACGGTACACCCGGTAACCACCACACCAAATTCAGTGGATAAGTCCTCAGTATCTCGTCCATGTACGGCGCGTAACAAACAATGCAGGCCACTATTACCTCGAAAACTATCCCGAAGTTGAGGACCCAGTTACGCATGCCCTGATAGAAAAGTGAGTTTCGGCGGGTTTTGCAGATCATTACGTCCGCCGCTTGCACGATCACTATGCTGACGAAGAAAGCGGTGTGGCAGGTGTACTCGAGAATTTTCCGTTGCTCGTACGTCCATTCTTGGCCGAAACTGTCCTGCAGATCGTTCACGACGACGCTGTCCCACAACGATCGCAGATCCAGCAGTTTACCAGGTAGGAACCCGTGCTCCGCCATTACGACGAAATACGTGAAGAAGCCGGCGCAGGCTTCGATTATACCGATCTGCCCGTAAGCCATGAAAAGTAATCGACGACTGACGAGACGATCTACGTGAGGCACTCTGGGCTTCCTAAAATGCGATTCTAACGTACACGGTTTGTCCAAAAAGTTTCCGAATCGAAGTTAGAACAACAATTTTTCCTATGATATTTACTAGATTTTTATCAACAATTATTGAAAGTAGTTCCCTTTCGAGGTGATATATTGTTCGTGGTAATTATACAAACCCTAGAAATAGTTCTAGTACATAATTCTTTTTCAAAATGGCGGAAAAAAGTAGTCGAAGCCCTGAGAATGTCAAAATGATTTTAGCTTGTCGTTTTTTTTTGTCTTCATTTCCTGTTTGGGTAACAGGAACTAGCTTCGGGTAATTGAATTATACGAATATGGTGATAATTAAACTGTGAGATGTTTTGAGACCAAAGTGTGTAAACTTATTACTCGTGAAGCCCAATTTTTCGACCGTCTTTCTTTCCATCATCTTGAAGAAGAATTATCAGACATTTCCAGAGTTTATGTAATTATTGTGAACAGTACATCTCTTTGAAAGTAAACTATTTGGATATATGATGATGAAGAGAGTCATCATTTTACGGAACACTGCCGTTTTAATTTCAGTTCGATAAGGTTCCGTAATGACTAATTATGAAATTAACACATGAATTTATGAAACTGTTACATAATTTTTTAATGATGTTTCAACGATTCTTTATACTGCTTCATTGATACCTGAACATGATGCCTGATTCGGACTTCTCGTATGCCAGAGAGACAGCCGGCCACATGTCTGTACCTAGATCTATGCACAACACGCAAATTACGCCTACAGGCAAAGGAATCCCAAGAACGATGAACGCCAGGAAGGGTGTTATCTCTGGAACGTTACTGGCCAATGTGTACGCGATACTTGATTTCAAATTGTCGAACAGTCTTCGTCCTTCTTCGATCCCCGTGATTATCGAGGCAAAATCGTCGTTTAACAAAATTAGATCTGCGACTTCTCTGCTCACGTCTGATCCTAACGTTAATAAAAATTCAAGTACAGAAATTCAGTGAAATATGTTTAACTCCGTTCATAGGACTGATAGGATAAGTATATTATTTACAAAAAACCCTTTCCAGTTATAATAAATTAGATAATACACAATGCATATTTGAATTATGTTATACTTTAAACAAGAGAAAGGTGTTTACATAACGAGGCCTAACGGAAGGGAACCTAATGATCTTTTGCTAAAAGTGTAGCGTTACACAATGTCTTTCTAAAAAGTGCTTTGAGTGTGAGCCAAAACGTTAGACATACTTGTCCGTCGTAGTAATAAAAAGTGAGTTCTACCACCGATAGGAAAGATTTAATCAATACTAACTAAACAATATAGTAATAATAAAATTTCTTAAGTTTACTTGTTAAATTTACTAAAGATGGAGAGTATTGGATAAATAAAACTTAATCATCAACCATCTTCGACGGAAATTGAAAACTCGCTTGAAAATGTGGTATTAAAAGATATTCGTGATTTAATCGAATTAAGATTCAGATGGAGAGAAGGATCATAAAGATATGCTCTACGGTAACTTTCATTCTACTAACACCATTAATTATTAAAGGAATTTTAAATAGGAACAGCGTTCTAAAATTCTTCACAGTTTCCTCGGCATTGATTCTATCTTGTTTTAAAAAGTACCTGCAATGCCCATGGCGATTCCAATATCGGCCTTCTTCAATGCCGGCGAGTCGTTAACTCCGTCGCCAGTTACCGCCGTGATCAGATGCAATCGTTGACAGCTCTCGACGATCTGAAGCTTCTGCACAGGTGACGTTCTCGCAAAAACGATCTCGGTATAGCTTCTTATCATTCCGTCGAGTTCTTCCGGCTGAAGATCCCGCAGCTCTTGCCCCGTCACCACGATCGATCGTTCCATTCGATCGTTATCATTTTGGGAAATGTCATCGGTGATAATGCCGACGTATTTCGCGATCGCTCTAGCCGTGTCAGGGTGATCGCCAGTAACCATGATCACCTTGATTCCGGCGCAGCGACACTTGTACACTGCGTCTGGTACTGTTGGCCTCGGGGGATCCATCATCGAGATCAATCCGATCTAACAAAACAGAATATCGAATAATAACTGTTCTTAATTATCTCTTACGCAATAATATTAGATGTACCAACGAGTAATGCACTTTTATTCAGATTCAATATTTATTTCCGAAGAAATCAGTAGACTATGTCGTTTTAATGATATTTGTTCTCCTACTTTGAGGCTCGTCGTCATATTTAGCACTGGAACTACCAAAGCAGTTAAAACGACTGATTAGTATACTCTTATAAAGATGATTAAAATATTAGAACGATGCATTTTCTCAGTACTTTTACAACTTTTATTGGAATATGTAAGTGAAGGAATTAGTTAATTTATAAGTTTGTGTATTTTCAAAAGTTTGTCATGTTTATCGATCTGATAGAAATAGATAAGTTTATCGTGTGTAGTTTTAGTGCTAAAGAAGAAAGGACGGGAATATGTTACGTATTTAAACTATGTTATCAGTGTATTAAAAAGAAATCATGAATTGCTCATTGGTATACCTGATATATCTCAAATTATTATTAAAGAACGATAAAAATATCATCATATCGAGTAACGTTTATCTATAGATCTTGCATTCGTGAATAGAAAAACACGCTCTGGGACGTCTTTCAATTTTCCAAAGCGAAGGATATCAATTACTGTATACATATGTATAGAGTGAGAATCAAAAGTGAGTAGACACTTCGAAAGCACGGAAATTATTCAACAATTTTTACACACATGTTGCAAAAATTGGAAACTGATACGAAAAATACAAAGTATATAAATACATAAAAATACGTATAAACTAACAGTAGAAAACATGTGTCATATAGCAAATATGTATTATAAGTATATGATATAAAACAGTTGCACACCTGTTAAAAAATGAGGCAGAAGTGAGTATAAATGAGTAATTAAGAATAATTTCTTTCTTAATTTATGGAGATACCTACATACGTTTAATGTCAATCCGCTTTCAGCTTTAATTAAGACAGTTGATAGTTTTCGCATAAATGCAACCAAGTTTCGTGTTGCGTTAACGAAAATATCATTCCATGCTTTTATTAACTGCAATTTAAGCTATTTCTTCGTAATATTTATTTTTCTCAATTTAGAATCTAATACCACAGATGCTCTATACTCTATTACATTGAAATCTGCTGACTGTGGAAGAGAATTTAACTGATTGGAAGTGTTTTCCAGCAATCAATTTTTAACCACCTTCATTGTATATTTTGGGTCATGATTTTGCTGCAAGACCCATGAATATGACAATCGTATTTTTATGTTACACTTACAGCTGAATTTGATTTTAAAATATCTAAATATTGACATAAGATTATCAATAAAAGCCAATTGTCCTTCATCAGAGACTGTTATGCTCTCCCAAACCAACTATAACACGTTCACCATGTTTAACAATATTTACAAAATTATGTGGTTATAGCTCCAAATTTCTTTTTCTCCAAATTTTTTGCCTTTTATCTAACAAATGCCAACAACAACATATCCAGCTGTTTCACTACCTCGATCTTATTGTCAGTAGGATGCTATAGAAGTATTACACGAACTTCACCTTTCTAAGGTATATACTTAGTTTTGACTCTTACTGTATGCTTGCAAGTGATAAGAAATTGTAAAAAATTACATCGCCACGCTTTTACCTCGTACAAACGAAATTACTAGTCTCAAGTTCTGAAGAGGAAAGTTTGGTGGATCCCCTTTGAAAATGAAACGCGGCGGGTAGGCAGAGGCCGAGAGATCGAGATCAGCAAATCCAAGTACACGTTCGCCATTGTTCGCGAGAACATAACAAGATTCCGTATAAGCTTTCTTGATTTCGTCGTCAAGTGGTCTAGTCTCGTTACCGAACGCGACCGTCGAGCATCGTTCGAGAACTCTTTCCGGCGCGCCCTTGAAAAAGACAAAATGCTTCTTGCCGTATATGTGGACATTCGCCTGAAATTTATCCGTCGAATTGAATGGTATTTCGAACACCTAATTTTGAAAGAGGTAAATTTTTTGTTATCCTTATCACAGAGATTTTGTTTGACAGGCAAACATATGTTAACACCTTTATATAGATTTTTCTGTAAGTATCTACACCTCCTTTCACTAGAACTTCCATAGACTTCAACAGAGCTGCGTCAGAAGCATCCCCCAAGATTTTCCTTTTGTGCAAAGGTGGTTTGGGTATGTCTTCGGGTAATGGTGCCCATTCGGCTCGGTTGCAGAGACTAGCCACCCTGGATAAATTATGAAATCCAGGCTTGCTAATATATTTCTTCCAGGTGTCTGAGGCCATTACTTCTCGCAATTGACCGTCGTACCACATATGTCGAACCTGAGACGACGAGTTACACTTCATGACTATACATAACAACCCTCAACTACAGACCACTCGTCTCGGAAATAAATTTGAATGTTTCTTTCATTATTAGAACCTAGTAAAGCATTTTGAAAGCTTTAGGATTTGAGTACCTTCAATTGACAGTAAGTGACACACTATTTCAAAATGGTAAAGATAAATAACATTCAGTTGGTTATTGAATGTGTTACGAAGTAGTTGTTGTCGGTTTATTTATCTTTGAGACGAGTCTTCTGTAGTTAAGGGTTAAAAATGTTTAGATACGATAACGTGAATATATAATTAATTAAGAACGTTATACGAACATGAAATGTGATGGATTTTCCTTCACATTTACTGATAAATATTATGAAACACAACAATTATTAATATATGTTATTTATTCATTGTCCCATGATGTCTGACCTACATTTGACAATATTATGATTCTCTGTACAAACGCTGTTAAGGAATGTATGTACAATAACATTATTTGTAGTACTTCATTTTTGAAAAAACCAAATCCAAAAATTTGTTTGTTAATGACTACATCCGTTCGTGTTGGTGTATGGTAGTATTCGTTTCCCGCATTAATTGAATATTTCAACACGTCTATATTTATTACCAGTAGAAACAGAAAGTGATATGTAAACAGAAAAATTAGTGGATTATATTCAAGAACACGCGACACCATAAATTTTGTAGAATTCATAGTACAAAATACAAAAAGCAAATGTTCCTTTTGTTCATTCTACAAACAAAATAAAATGATTATTGATTTTCTTTATACATGTACTTTAAATGAATCAGGTATGTGCGCAAAATTCGAATAAAACCATAGAAAAGCCGTGTTTCTGTAATTTGCTTATCATTATTACATAATAAAATGTATACAATTCGCAAAATACTTCTCAAGATTTGTTTCAAAATATCCCATTTACATTTATTTTTCATGCTTTTATATGAGATTTAGATTGCTTCTTTGCATATTCATAGCAGCCGAAACTAGAGTGTTCCTAAAATACCTGCAGGAAATTTATGAACAGCCCTCTCCCTCCTGTAGCCAAACAGGTGAACTACACCTTTTGTTTACTTCTCAATTTTAGTAGTTTTGATAAGCTCATTTTCATGCATTTTATCATTTACATAAGTTACCATTTAATTAACTATTTTGTTCGTACATCTCGATCTGGAACTTGACAAACAATGTTCAACATGACCGATTTTCTTTACTTCTCATTTCACGAAATCGAACAGTTCGACATCTTAAAAGCAGATCGATCGCTGTGTTTCTTAACTTTTGTCAGCAAGTGTACGCGTCTACATAAATAACATACCTAAATAAAAAGTGTACGCCAATGGCGAAACCGAGCTTACGGTCATCTTATTTTGCGTGAGCGTTCCTGTTTTGTCGCTGCAAATAACGGCGGAGCATCCTAGCGTCTCGATAGCCTCGAGATGCTTCACCAAACAATGTTTGTTCGCCATTCTTTTCGCCGTCAGGGTAAGACTGACGGTCATGGTGGCTATCAAGCCTTCCGGCACGTTCGCGACTATAATACCGATCAGAAACACTATCGAGTCCACCCAGCTGTAGTCCATCGCCACGGACAGCGTGAAGAATAGGAGTCCAAGAAAGATTGCCCAAGACGAGATCAATTTCATGAACCGATGAATTTCCCGGGAGAGCGGCGTCGGCCGCGATGTCAATTTCGACGTTAGTTTGGCAACTCTGCCCATCACCGTGTTGTCACCGCAAGCGACTACGATACCTTTTCCGGTGCCTGTTGTTCATTAAAACAAGACTTTGAGAAACGTTGCAGGAAAGGCTTTCGAAACTGTAAGAAACGCTTAAGAAACGAGCAGGAACTTTGTGTGTTTCGTCAGACCTTCCACTATATTGGTCGAGAAGAAAATCATGTTCTTAGCCTCGATAATGCTGCTCGTCGTGTTAACGTTCGCTGTTCTCAGGAGCGGAGTGGACTCGCCGGTGATCGAAGCATTGTCGACTTTGAGACCTTTGTGGTGGATACGAATCTTGTCAAGAACGCTCGAAATCAATTACCAAATGAGTATATATAAATATAGTAGAACTCCGTTTATCTGAACCCATGAGGCGACAAAATACTTCATACAATAATAATTCACTGATTTTCTTCACTACCATTCGTTCAAATAATCAGAGTTCACATTTCAAATAAATGAAATCAATCATAATTTGTGATCACAAATGTAATGTTTTAAACCTTGCAAATTTGGAAATAAATTTGCGGGAACAATAATTTTGTAATGCCTAGTGAATTAATTGTAATAGTAAACTAATAAATCATGATTGTTATTTGTTTAATACCATGATCTACTATTTAGTTGTTGCAGATGTGCATATAACAGTAGCAACGGTCAGCGGTAGTTTAGATAATAGGAGCTCAGCAGGAGTTTAATAAATCGATCACTAACTAAAATTTCGTTCCAATAAATGGGGTTCGGATAGGTAAATGGAGTTCTACTGTATATGAAAATATTAGGTAGCAGTCATTTTATTGGTCAATTTCGATCGATTTTATGAACAAAGCGTAGAATATGATCGATCAGGAATCAATCGATTTAAATAACTCATTACGCGTGTAGTTCACGGTTCCGTAAACGGTATAACGTAAAACACAGAATCAATGCGATATCTCGAGCGTCGACGAAGAGAAAGGCGAGGACTTTTTTCTGGACAAATAAGAAAGTTAAGTCTGCAACTACTGCGATACGAATTTACCTTGACATTCCAGGATCCTAATGTCAGCGGGTACGCGGTCGCCGGTTTCCAAAAGGACAATGTCCCCGACCACCAATTCGGCTACAGACAGTTCCTTCTTCTCGCCGTCCCTGAGGACTGTCGCCCTTTGCGGTATCATTTGTTGAAACGACTCCATAATACGTGAACTTTTCGATTCCTGATAGTGACTAAATATCCCTGTAATTATAATCAGAGCTACGAGCACGATGCCAAGGCCCAAGTGATCGTTGGAAGCTTCACCGTAAATCTCATGTTCCAGAATATAATTGCAAAAGCATAACACGACTCCCACCTAAAGATTGACAAGTATTAAGAAACATTAATTAACGATTGCATCGACAACATACATACAGTATTGAAAATATTTATTGCATCACTCGAATATTAAACGCGCTATCACTTCATACATGTACCTTTCATACCTCATATATCTCTCTTATTGTTAGTACTAAGAAAATTAATTAAAACAAATATTGATTTCAAAAATATATAAGTTGGATGCGAATCATTTTATCAATCATATTGCTACAAAAATTGTGAGTACTGCGTAAATTTGAGATTGATGTAATAAATATTTTCAGCGCTGTATTTATAAAAGCTTTTGAAAATATTTGAAAGTGTTTGAATTATTATTTTAAGTAGTTACATTTTACAGTATCAGTAATTTAGATGGCAATTCAACTAAAAAGATAGTAATAAAGTAACTAATTTCACGATGTTAAATTCATTGCAAATTATTTATATCTCTGCATGCATACGAAAACTGTAACACAAAATATTAATTATCCATATAAATAAAAGTAATCTGCAACTCTGTTTGAAAGAACCAATACGGTTTTTCTAAATATTCGAAAGAAATAAAAGAAAACATACTCCCATTAAAAGGTTTTTACTTTTAATATATGAGACGGTCTAAAGTTCACGATAAAACTGCGGAAGATGTGAGTGTATATCACAAAAGAAATTATAAAATAGGTAGTTATTTTTCGAATAATGTTTCGTCATTAAAGAAAACATATTATATCCTTCTGGTTTATTTGCATCAGTAGAATTATTCCTATCATGAACTTTGACTTACCCCGTGTATATTCGGAAGGAAGAAAATATTAACACAATAACAAATAAATTTTCGTTCAATTAATTCTACACCGATATTTTTTCTGTATATATATTATACTTTGCACTACGTTCGATACAATACTTTATATTATATTTACATATTGACACATTATATACCCAGATTAACAAAGAGAAGCCTCCGAAACATCGACGTAAGAATTTTAATGTGTTAGAAGTCCTTCTTGGAGGTGTGAGCGCGTTCAATCCATTCTTTTTTAAAAGATCGCGTGCAACAGTTGTCGATAAACCGTGCTTCGCGTCACTTTGTAGACTTTGCAATAAATCTTGAGCTGTACGGAGGTGAACATCTGTTTCGATATCCCGGCGAAGAGATTCTAGATTACCGGTAACACGCTGTTGCCTCCGCTTACCAAAATATCGCAATATTTTCCAGTTAAGAACGCAACTCATTACAAATTCCGACGTATGAAAATTAAAAGAAAAATATTCCTCGTATAAAAATATTGAGTAACCAAGATTTGTGTATTAGTGATAAAGTACCATCGAGATATCGTTGCACGTCTTTTCGAGCGATCATGTATCATACTTCAATTGAAGGGCCGCATGCAATAAAAAGACTGGTGCTCGAAAATGCAAAAAATATTGTCCAAACACTAAAAAGGATTGAAAAATTAAATATTAAACTGGATTTTAAAAAATATGGTGTTGTAAACTTCACCACGATACACATTTTTTCTATTTACAGTTTTTCCATACAACCATTACTATTCGAGATAAAAATTATAAACAATGAATTGTTCGCTTGAGTGAAATATCAACGAATCGTTATGAGACTTAAAACATAACTTCAGAAAACTAATGAAGCCGTAAAGTATACGCACAAGACTCTTATGTAAAAAAATGTAATAATATTTTATTGCAAAGTGATCATGTTTTTCAAGATTTTCCGATAAAAAGTGTGGAGGTAATTGTGAGGTACATATAACTTGCAGCGAAAAAGTTTTTCCTTAAAATACATGAAAGATTTTCACAAATTTTCATTCATTTTTATTCAATGAAATATTATTATATTTTTTAATACAAGGGCCTTGTGCATACACTTTACGGCTTCGCTAGAGTTTTCTGAAGTTATATTTTAAGTCTCATAACGTTCCGTTGATATTTAGTCAGGTTATTACAATTTATGTTTAAAAAAATATTGGCTTTGAACGAAGAATAATTTTTTGTTTATAATTATTGTCTCGAATAGTAATGATTGCATGAAAGAACTGTAAAGAGAAAAAATGTGTATCGTGGCGAGCTTTATAACACTACATTTTTTAAAATCAGTTTAACAACATTTAATTTTCCAATCTTCCTTACCGTTTGGACAATATTTTTTGCATTTTCAAGCATTGTCCCCTTATTGCATTGGGCCCTTCAAGCGTACTCGCATTACAGTTTTCGTTATACCTATGTACATAGATGTTTAAAAAGAAAGTAACATACCAAACATCAACATATTGAACAATATAAAATTTTATATTAACACGTTAAGATGTGTAAACAAATATTGTAGTTAAATTTTAGTATGTAAAAACTAGTATTTTCATTAGATGTAATCTCTGAGAAGTCAAATTAATTAATACCACGAAATAATAAATAGAGAAAATTGGATCTAGCAAATACATATTACATGATGAATTATATTAAACGAACGTTTCCTAAAAAACGTAAATTAAGCATAAAGGTAAGTTTGAGTTTTAGGAGACTCAAATTATTTATAATTGTACCACAGGCGAGATATAAAAATAGACCTAACCTTATGGGACTTAGTGTCCCACGAAAATCATGCTGGTTCGAGCGCATTCCACATAAAAGTTTCCGCAAAGCACACACATATGCACCCGTGACTGTATATAATGATCCATACATACATTATTGCCCCGATTGGGTAGCAAGGAATCGAATACTGAAATGGTACGGGGGCTTCTGACGCCCCTGAAGCATAGGACAGGAAATTACATTGCATGTAGGTCTATTCTTATATCACGTCTGTGATTGCACATGTGCAGTTTGATCACTTTCAAATGGCAATATTAAAATTATTCGTACAAAAAATTAAAAAAACATGCAGATATTAAAGTATAAAATTTAATGTAGATGATAAGGACAAGAGAATATTTTATTCCCGGATGAAACAGTTATTTTTAAAAACTCTATAATACCGACGCAGTAATTCTTTAATCAAACCGAACCTACTGTTGTACCAACGGAGTAACACGCTCCAGGAAGAACAAAGTGAACGGTGGCGCTGATGTACAAAGGCCGAAGCTTCACGGTTCTCGACACCCGAAAGACGCCACGCAGAGGAAACGGGTTTTCGTAGCGCCATAATAGCGCCATAGCGGTGTATACTTCGTCCCGCTTGTTCCGTCGTCCGTGACGCGACGCTTACCGACGCTCGGCGTCGTTTCATCAAAATCTGATTAATGGACGATATATTCCTATCACGATTGTCCTCTCAGTGTGTTAAAAGTGCAAATATACTCCGATCGAGTGGAGCCAAGGGAAGAACGACGTGAGACGCGTGAGTGCGTGTCTTCGTGGGTGCTGTACGGACGGTAGGCAGGAAAACATGGAGAACAGGCCGGCGCCGCTTCGTTCCAGACGAGTCTGTCGGTTTTGTCTGACAGAATCGGAACCGCTTAGCTACATTTATGAAAGGGACCACAGTAAGCCGTTTCAAGTGCCGCTTACTCTACAGATCATGTCGTGCGTCGCCATCGAGGTAATTATTTTCTTTTAAGATGGCATCGACCGCCAGCGACCCATTCTCTGGCCACCTTTCATACCATATTTCTCAAAATATCACGTTTTTCTGTGCCAACCGTACTTCCATACACCTGTTACTTTTTTGTGTCGATGATATCCGCTTTCGTCTGTTCCTTTCATTATCGATACATTTTATCGAATTAGATGCATACTGTGCCAATAGACAGCAAACACTTTGGGCAATGCAGGTATTATATTTACCGGTCGAGTCATGTGCTTTAACACACGACTTCCCGTTGAATTTCGAACACTACAAAATTTCCGCACATCGATGAAATGAATAAATTATTACAATATACACACTTAATGGTACGTGATTGTGAATAACATAACTTAAATATGCATTTCTTAGTTTGATACGTGGAATATGATTGAATCGTGCATCATGGGTAACTTTGTTTGAACTCTGTGATGGTAAAACATGAAGTCTTTTACAGACATATTTGGAAATATATTTTTGTTATCGACATTTATTTATTCACTTATTTATCTGTTTCTTATGAATCATTAACAAAATGGGTACTTTTTTAATCTTTGTAAAATCTATTGCTTCATTGAGTTTTACTCATTATTATCATTTGTAATAAAATTGATTTATTTTTATGAATTTGTGAAGTCAAATGTACTTGATGAAAACAATAAAATGAATTTTTATACAGCTTTTTCTTAATTTCTATATTGGATTATGTTTCCTGATTGATATTTAAACAGGAACAAAAATTGAATTTGTAATTTAATCTATTATGTTCAAGGTGTATGCAGCAGATGGAATGCCGCAGATGATATGTGGTATGTGTCGCTGGAATCTAGATCGTTCTTACAAGTTTAAACTTCAGTGCAAAAAAGCAGATGAAGCACTCAGAGCGTACCCATTGTCTGGTGTATTACCAAGACCATTTCCACCAATTCCTAACGACCCCCCTGAAATAAATAACAAACGACCATTAGAACAGCGTTAAAGATCGCGATAGGGAAAGGGAAAGGGAGAGGGATAGAGAAAGAGAAAGAGAGAGGCAGGCAGAAAAACAAAGAGAAAAAGACGAGGAACGTGACTTTTATGAAGAAGGACAAGATGCAGGTAGTGAAGGTGATCAAGACACAAACAATGTTAAAGAAGAACGGAAATTAGAACCAGGTGAGATAAGAGTACATGCATGCGATCAGTGTGATCGTACTTTTCCTTTGCGTCAAGCACTTGCTCTCCATATACAAAGAGCTCATAGAGATCGTAATTATAAATGTACAGACTGTGATCGTATGTTTTTCTCCAAATATGATCTAGGGAAACACATGACAACACATTCGGAAGATAAACCTTTCTCTTGCCCAATCTGTAACAAACAATTTTCCAGAGCAACCTTATTGCAACGTCATGAGAAAGTTCATAGAGATGAATTACGATACGGCTGTCAGCATTGTGACCGTGAATTCTTTACAACCGAAGAATTAGAGAAACATGAAGATGCCGTGCACAAAAAAGAGAAACCTTTTCAGTGTAACATTTGCAACAAACGTTTTACCTATAAACAAGGGTTAGAACGGCATGAGGTGCTTCACAATGAAGACAAGACCTTTGTTTGTGAGTACTGTAAGGAAGCATTCCATACAAGTACAAAATTAGCTCGTCACTTACCAACTCATGCTGGACACAGACCATACTTGTGCAAACTTTGCCCTCGTTCATTCTTACTATCTCATCATCTAACTAGACACATGCGTACCCATTCTGTAGAAAAGCGTCACGTTTGCGAAGATTGCGGTAAAGCATTCAAACGTAAAGAGAGCTTGGAGGTACATCAGCTAACGCATACAAAACGCACAGGTATGGGGTTGACTTGTGATGTTTGCCAGGAATCTTGCCGAAATAGGGCCGATTATGTTACTCATATAAAACAACATATTGAAGCAGGTGAAAAAATGGGACCGGATGGATTACAACCAGACACTAAAACTAAACTTGATATAGAGTCTGATGAAGAGGAAGAGGAAGAACAATATACAGACGGGGATGATGATTATGAACCACCAGCATATATCGTAAAGAAACTTCCAAAACCAAAACCTGACCGATCAGAAAGCGAAGAAGAAACAGAAAGGACAATAAAAGAAGAAAACCAAAAAGAACAAGTAGTATATCTACGACGTAAAGATGGAAATATGATTAAAAAGACAATTAAAACGTTGATGCCTATTCAACGTAGAGAAGTACAAGATCCAAAAGTCAAGCAGAGTCCAAATAGCAGTCAGTCTCAACAGGTTGTAAAGAGTTCACAATCTAAACCGACTGAGGAACCTGCAAAGACTTCTCGTGTAGATGAAACAGAAGCACAAGTTCAAAAAATTGTCGCGTCTGTATTTAAAGAACATAAGATTCCTTTGAAACATCAAAATGTTGCTCAAGAACAAGGTAAAGAGTCACCTACATCTACAAATCAATCCAGACCACCAGGACAGAGTAATCCACAAAATCAAATTGTTCCAAAAGATGAGAAGTCTGAAACTCCTGCTGCAGTCAGTGGTACACCAAAAGCTGTTAGTACTATAAAGGTGATAAAGAGAATCGTTGTGAGAAAACCCAGCGGGGCTACTGAAATTCCAATAAGTGCATCTACAACAAAAGATGGAGAAGTATCAGGGATTACTTCGGAGTTGACTAGTTCAGGTCACAAGGTTACAAAACGAGTAATTGTTCGCAGAATTATTCGACAAGGAGATACTACGAGAGAAGTTATTATGAATCCTGATGGTACATTAATAGATCCAGCAGAACTGGCAAAATTACCAACTGGTAATGTTGTGAAGAGGGTTGTTGTCAAAAAGTCTCTTGACAAACATTCAGGTATTGTTCAAGCAGTTTTGCAATCATCCACTGATCAACGACCATTACCAAACGCAATAAAGAATACTGATTCTGTAGTAAGTGAACCTCCAAAATTTGAGTTAAAAACATCTCAGCCCACAAGTACACCATCGTCAACCCCAAAAGCGACTGCAGCAACGGTTAAGAAACCTGCATTAACAGGGGGTGATCGGGAAACTAAAGAGAAATTAGAACAGTTGGAAAAGAGAGTAGAGCAACAACGCTTGAAAATTGAAGAATTAGAAGCACGTAAACAACAAGAATATGAACCTATGGAAGAAATGTCACCAGAACGTCATGATGAATCTGAAGATGAACAACAACTACCACTAAAAAGAGTATTTGTGAAGAAAAAGCAAAGTATGTATGATGAAGAACAAGAATATAATGACAATGATGTGACAACCACAACGCCCGTAACAACAACGCCTATGACGACATCGTTCATAACAACACCCGCAGCTACAACTCCAGTGACATTAAAAAAAGAAGATCAACAAGTTGAACCAGAAAAAGAAAAAATTGAAATTGAATTAAAGCAGGTAGAAAATGTACAGAAAGAATTTACAGTTACCCCGAAAATATCTATAGTTACTCCGAAAACATCTACAATGAGCGGTAAAAAGCCGTTGATAACTAGTTCTAAAGTTTATGGAAATAAGAAAATTATTGTTGTGAAAACAGAAGAAGAATCAGAAGTGGAAGAGATGAGTCGAGAATTATGTAGTATATTAGATTCGTCCGATTCTGTAGTGAAGATGCAAGAAACAGTTTTAAGCAATCTCTCTCAAATATCCACTGTTCCAGAAACTCCTGCAAAAAATTACAATGACAAACCAAAGCCTGGTTCTTCCAACGAAAATAATGACACAGTAGAGAAAAAAGATATAATTGGAACTGATTCTCAAGAACAAGATGTAATTATTAAACTAGAAAGTTCTGCTTCATTGGAGGTAATAGAGGATTCGCCAGAATCAGATGTAAAAATGGAACCTGTTATTGAAGAAACAGTTACAACAGAACAACCCGAGCAAAACACGAATTTAACTTTAGATGAACAAGATCTTTCGGAATCCACAGATATTTTTGAACCCTCAGACAATGTGTTAGAAGTTCAAAAAAATCAATTGGGAGATTCTGTGATAGAACTTGGTCACGAGACTCATACAATAAGCTTAAATGATACTAATGACAGTCAAGATAGCCTTGAAGATAAACTTCAACAAATGGAAGGTTGAATTTGTTGAATGTTGTTAAACATTTGCGAATGTTGCTTTTGATTAGATCGTTGATTTAAAATATACAAACTCTGATTTGATCAGTGTGACATTTTAATTACAGTTTCATAAATTCAGAACGCGATCTCAACGCATTTTAGATGGATATACATAGATAAACACTTTGATTATTTTGTCATTAGATCTTTTAAGCAGTCGCATGAATTCAAGACAGTTCATGTCTTATTATCACATTGTATCTAAACTTCTGTATTTATCTTTCGTTTTTCCCGTGTGACAGTTGTAGAATTGCGTCTGCATATTAATTACCAATAACATCAAACAGATATGAAAATACGAGGGTAGTGCCTATCAATCAACATTATCATATAAGAAACTGTTATTTCACAAATAAGCAGTTGATTAACGATTTTCAGATACAACAAGAAATTTGTTATTCATGTTACGTCAGTATATGACGTAAGACTATTAAAAATTGAACTAAAAAAATTTATAAATCTAGGCACTTGTTTTAGGTACCTAACTTATTGTTTGGTATACGTATATATCAATACCGGACGTAAGACATTTGTATATATACCGGAATTTTACATCACTTCGAACATTCTTTTATTTTTGAATATTTTCAAACATTGACTTGTTTAATATAACTATGAAATTACATTTTGCCTCGTTATTATTCACAACTGGCTCCATTATTGGGAACACAAAGGTACTTTAAGGAACGAAACTTACTGTAACTCTTAATGATAATTGTACGAGATTAGTGTGAAAATGGTACATAGATTATTCGATATTCTATAAACATTTAAAGCTATGTATCAAATACAGACAATGGTGTGTAAATGTAAAATTAAGTGTTGCTTATTTTCCAGGATAACCTCTTCCGCAAAATCTAGTACAAATAATGTACACCAATAATACACATCCGTGTAACACATTTGCATTTTATTTTATCCGTATAATAGGATGTAACACACATTTTATTCGATAACAATTTTATTATTGTATTTTATATAATATTATTATAATATTATATAAACATGATTATACACGTTATAATATTATTTCCGTCGTACTTGGATGTACAATATATAAAAATAATATGTATCTTATGAGTTCATAAATATATGAGATACAAAATAGCTGTATTGAATAGTTTTCAGCGATCCACCAACAAGGATGTATAAAGTAGATTAAATGCTAAAAGCATGCTATTGTAGAATTAAAAAATTAAATAGCTCATGTTGCATTTTGATGACATGATAGAAGAATAAAAAAATTCTTAAAATTGTAACTTCAAATAGACTGGGTTGATCTGTACCGGCAAATAAACAGTCAGAATTCAATGTATTGAACAAATTCCACTGATTTCGTAATAAATAATACGTAAATACATATAACTATTTCTATAAAAAAGTTAAAAAGAGTATATGTAAGCAATTTTTTATTGCGTTTCACAACTGCAGATTTATCGACAAATTTACCATGAACATACTTGACAGAATCACCGCGAGATGTCGACACCATAACAGTTATGTTAAAGGAACTAATCTTTCATTTTTAATTTTTCAATTATTAAATAAATTGTTATACAAAACATAGTTCCGTATTCTTCATAAATAATAGACGTTTCTAATTAATGTAAGTGAAATAAACGTATAAAAATGTATACAATGTATGTAAAGTTCAGTTTTCAATTGATATTAAAATATCTAATCGTTTATAAGCCATTTTTTTCATCTTATCAAATTGCACAATTAGTACATTTATTTCTCTTCTTACGAAAAAACAGTTATTAATTTTTAGATTTTCAAAGCCTCTTGAGAATTTCATTTTAATGAAAATTATGGATGAGGACAGTACTTTAAATACGATGATTCACAACAGCAGGAAGTTCAAGCGGGGTTGACGTCCTTCTTGCTGGTAAGACTCTCCAGCTGTAAAAATAACACTTCGCATATTTTATATCGTTCTGACATTTGTCAAAACAAATCAGATTAAAAAAAAAATGTATTCCCGTCTTCGAATCTTTCTTTGTATCTTCATTTCTTAAAGTCCACCCCGTCCGCTGTCTATGTACTCGAACTGCTGTGGGAGAGAGATGATTGGAAATTTAAAAAAAATCTGTTATTTCATGTTTTTGAATGTATAGAGAACATAGAAAGATTCTACAACGAGAATATATACTATATGTAGACATTTCTGATCTCAATTATTACATGCCTATTTTTCTGATGGAATCGAACAAAATGATTTTCTCGTTATTTTAATAGTTATAATTAAGAAATAATTGAAATCAGGAACGTTGACTTGCTTTTTTAGCTTGGCATACCTCCTTTTCCCCTCTCGCTACGGTGGCGTATCCTTCCGGTTCTTTCGCAGGACCAATTGCATGTGTGTAAACCAATCCACCTGCCATTCCACCGAGAATCGGACCGATCCAATAAATCCAATGATCATCGAACGCGCCCATTACAACGGCGCTGCCTAATGATCGTGCTGGATTCATTCCTGCACCAGTTCTCGGTACCTTTTGTAACAGGAAAGGTAAGATGCACGTGATGCAGATATATCTTGGGAAATATTGGAACATAAATTTGTTAACTATCTCAAATCAATATTTACAATAGAAACGTAAAATAATCTCTTCGAATATTGCTTTCACAAATTTTCTATTTTCAATAGTTTTCTCTTAATTGAGGGTACTTATTTGTTCTTCAATGTCAATAGTTATTTTAACAGGCATTTGAAAGCAGATAAGAAATACTTCAGATGTAGAACAGGTATACCTTTAAGTATACAGAATAATTAAAATTAAGTATATCGTATTTTTGTAACTGTAAATACTGTATAAAATTTTCAGCTTTCTTGAAGTTTGTATTCCTTGAAATATTCTTTGTACTGAACGCATTTCTTACTCGTTTACTGTGTCGTAATTAAATGGCAATAATTTAAGAAAACATAAGAAACTGAAAACCTTACACCAACAATATGGCCGACCGTGACTGCAAGTCCAATTACAAGAGGCGCCATGCCCTGGCTGTGTGGTTTAGCTGCGTCGCATGCACCGCATACGACGAGAACCAATATGAACGCAAGGAAGAATTCTATACCGAAACCTTGGACAGGTGTAACACCTTCGGATAAGCTTACTACACCCAGAGCACTCTCCATACTTTCGGGGGACAGCGCCCTTATCACACCAGACCCTGCTATTGCACCTATACTTTGGGCCAAGACGTACAATAATCCTCTAATTATTGGTATCTATAACACGAAAAACAAATTTTTTAATAATCTTTCTTTTACAAAAATTATATAGTTTAATCGACATCCTAACAAGTGATCTGATTGATTTATAAGGTAAGCATATAATTTTACACTTCGTTGATTTTGGTAATAAAAACACAGTGCTGTCCTCTTTTCTACATTGCGAAAGAGGTTCAAGTAGTTCGTTTGTATTATTAAATATTTCGTTATTTTATTTTAAATCTATTTTAAATGATTCTAGTTGTGTAAGAATAATTCTTAATTTATTCTTGTTCATACGCCAAGAATCGTAAAATAGATTTCTACGTATGTAATTACTTTGCTGTTGTGCACTACCGTGCTGTATGACTAAGGATAAGTTTTTTCAAAGGGTATTGTGGCTGAACAACCTTAAAAGTCTTTTTAATAAATTATCATTCAATCATATCACCAGTAAGTATGAGGCTGGCATACAAACGACAGTAACATGCTTTTAACGTGACACATTATAATCTAAAAAAATCAATCTAACCACACTTGAGGGAACCTCTATAGTTTACCGTGGCCCAGTTTACATAATTATACAGGGTGGACCACCTAAATGAGACCAGTTGAATATCTCCATTACTTGATGTGTGAAAAACTCCTTAAAACAAAGTTACACTATTCGAATGGGCATATGTAATGATAGAAAAAAATTGTTTGCAAGATCATTTTTTGAAGAGATTTCGATATCACTGGTAATTTTTTAAATGGAATCCTATATTGTTTTCTATATCCTCACAGAATATCAAAAGAACAAGTTCAACGATTAAAATAACCGTGCCATTCCGATCATTTAATATAGAGATATTTTTATTTTTATTTTTTATAGATTTAAACATAGCTGTTTACTACACCTTCGGATGAAAGTACCTCCAGATTAAATCATCAAAACAGTATGGTTATTAAGGACGTTGAATTTAATTTTTATGCTCTACGATGATATGGAAAAAAGTATAGAATTCCATTTAAAAAATACCAGTGACCTTAAAATCTCTTTAAAAAATAACCTTTAACAAAAATGTCTACCATTACTTGTGCCCATTCAAATAGCGTAACTTTTTCCTGAGGAGTTTTTTCATAGAACGACATATAACGAAGATATTAGATGACATCTTCTAAATGATTCACCCTATATGTACATATACACAATCATTGTTTTTTTATATGCGACTATCGAAATATTTTCATGACGATTCTTGTTATATTTCTAAGGTAAGTCTTCATTAATATGTATATTTCTCCTCCGTAAGACTTTTGTCACGTATTAATTTTAATTAATATTAATTCTGAATATGTAATTACTGAAGAGCAGATGGCCCACATTATAATAAGGATAACAATATTTTTACCTTGCCAATAACCATCAAACCGAACGTCACTGCTGGATTGACATGACCTCCAGAAACGTGCCCTATTCCTTGAATAGCGGCAGCCACAGTTAAGCCAAAGGCAAGACTTATGGCGACCACGTTTCCGGTGATGACGGATCCGCAGCCGAAGAAGTTTAACAGCATCGTTCCGAGAAATTCTGCTACCAGCGCCCGACAGAGACCAGCCTTCGAATCGGTAAAATCGTTTGTGCCCAGAGTTGCTTTTAAGTTGCCCATCTGCGAAATAAGATATTCGATTTATCAACGTCAAAGGGTCACGCAAAACTGCCAGACTCTAGCGCATAATTAATGGTGGGATCCAACATGTTGCAAATAGTATCGAAATGGTGCATGACCAAATCCTATGCAAGGGATTCTATAATAGTAAGATAGCACATGACGTCTTATAGACGCCTATTTTGCGGCTATTTTAGGTCTAAGGCGCCTTTAAGCCGTCTTGAAGGCGTCATTGTACGTCATGTGCTATGTGGGAAGTATAGATCGTGGAGAAAAGTTTTACAAGGTTTAACGAGATCTACCATATTATGACACGATCTTTTTCGTAAAAATTTTGCTGATTTCAATTCATTTGACTTTTTTTTGGAGGGGGGCGGGGTTTGTAAATACTAAAGTGTACTCTTGAACTTTCATTTAAGGAAAAAATTAAGACTGACCGTTTACAAGTAAGTGTTCAAGAACTGTGACACGATACTGTTCATATGTGTATCGGTGCAGTTGCAATATAAAATTTCTTTTTAAATGGAAATGGTACGTAGTGTTGCGGAGTAACGTTTACAAAACCTCGAGGGTCTAAATTGTTTCATTGCCGACAAACCCTGCGAACCTGAATTTTTGGACAGATTACAACCGTATGCGCTTGGGTTTATATAGGAGCCTTCTACTAATTTTCACCAAAGACTGATTCTAGGAATTCATGAACAATGCGTAAGAACAAACAAAGAAGCTTTCCATTTTTCTACTTCGCTTGTATGTGACACATCTGCAACGACGAGACTATTAATTAGATATAACGCAGACACCTACATTTTTATTAGAATTTAGCCAATAGAGAAGAATATCTTTCCTTTACAGTTTTTTTCTATTGCCCAGGAATCGTCAGTTGAAGTTTAATCGTCGTATAGTCAACTTCTTAGTTAATTATCTCCGTTAATACTTCTTTATTCTAACAAAGGGTTATTTGGAAAAACAAAGAATATTTTTCTATCATCCTAATTAGTGACGCACAATTAATTCGACGTGACGCGAAGCGCTAAGGCAATTGTGCTAAGGACTTCTCGATGTAGCATGGCACGAGAGGTATAAGTTAAGGTTATTAAAACTCCATATGTACTTTCGAAAACACAACAGAATGCTGATTATCTGAATTGAAACCGATTATGAGAAACAAAATTTAATATAGTGTCCAACTAAACGGGATCACTGAAATGTCCGCCTTATTTACTATTGTATGAAAAAACTTCTCAAGACAAAGTTGAACTGTTTTAAGGAGTACATGTAACAGTGGAAAAAATTTTGTGTCGAGGCCATTTTTTTACAATATTTCAACGTCACCGGTATTTTTTAAATATAAAATCCTGTACTTTTTTCCGACATCCTTATAGAATATAAAAAAAAAATTCAATGACCTTAATAACCACACCGTTTCAATTATTTAATCTCGAGATGTTTGCATCTGAAGATAACTAAAGTTTCCTAAAGATTCACGTGGCACATCGATTCGCACATCCGTACCCAAACACATGCGCAATATCTCGAAATCAAATGATCGAAACGGTGTGGTTATTAAAAACGTTGAATTTATTTTTTTTTATGCTTTGTAAGGACTTCGAAAAAAATTATAGGATTCCATTTAAAAAATACCGATAACCTTGAGGCAACAAAATCAAGAAACGCTTTGTTATACAGAAAACATTGTCCATCTTTGGACGTTGTCCGTTTCAACAAAGCCGAACTTCAGGATTGGCCGATATACCGGGTACATATTGAACTTGATCCCACCATTAGATATAATAAAAGGAACGGTGACCGTTCGCAACGGTGCACGTCTAAAACCATAAAAAGCAGTGTCTAGTTTTTCACATGGTCTCCCGTCGTTTACAATCCCTGCTTGCTCGTTAATAGTCCTTGAGTCACGCTTGGTAAAGGAAAGAATTCCGAAGGGCAGGTCAAGCTTCTTGTGCAGCGTCAATAAGAAGAATTAATAATCCCGTTAGCACAGAAAACATGTCAGAGTCGTTCTATGTATAGAAGACCGAGGCTGGGTATGTACCACCGGCAATTTCTTATAAATTAATTTGCAATGAACACATTGATTATAGAATCTCTCAGTTCTGTTATCCTGATTTCGTCAAACGATCTTTTGACTCTGTTGACGCTTTGGTTGTTAATGTATATTTTAATTTAATTAATAATTTATAAATATTA
This sequence comes from Dufourea novaeangliae, assembly GCF_001272555.1. Taxonomy (NCBI): domain Eukaryota; kingdom Metazoa; phylum Arthropoda; class Insecta; order Hymenoptera; family Halictidae; genus Dufourea; species Dufourea novaeangliae. Next base: position 3,340,358 of record NW_015374014.1, on the reverse strand, counting down.
TTTCCAATGTTATACTCCTTCAAATATTTGTAAAGGATTTTATGGAAGTGTAGTATAGCCAACTGTCTTTCTATTGTTGGTTTATTGTAGATACTCAACAATTGGCCCTACAGAAAGAAACTTCCAGTTGGTTCTTCGTAGTACAGTGACGTAGGCCCTACGTTGGGTATGATTGTTGGCTCAGTTACAAAAACGGGTGACATTTCTAACTGTTGGCCAACCAATAGTTTATCAAAGGCCCATCAAAATGCCAACAGTAATTGCTACTAGGGACTTTATCCAACGAATCGGGTCAGTAACTATGAATGAGAAGTAATAACCCTATAGGTGGGACATGAACAGAGATAGTTTGAGAAATGTTAGTAACATTAGAAATGTGAGACTGTCCTTAAATTCAGCATAAAGATATATATGACTGAATACCCATAAAAGTCGTTTATTTGTTGCGATTGATTTCGTACGAATGACATTCGAAAAATAAAATGGCATTCCATATTTGTCTACTTTCCTCTATCATACAATTTCTAAGGAAATTTTACCCTAAAAAATATATTGTCATTTCAATTTGCATTTTATTCTCTTTAAGATCTTGATCATAAAAAATTAAAAAACCTAATTCATACTACAATGTGGTATTCGCGCATGTTGAAGTGGAGTTTAATTTCTGGCTGTCAGAATATCTCTGAATACAATTTCTGATAAAAGACACGTGGAACACGGTCCAAAGGGTTGAGGCTTTGATAATGCATCTATTGCACCGTTTAACGGTTCCGCCGGATCGCGCCATAGATTTAGATCGAGGACGCGGGTACATACATACGTTCACGCACCGTTACACATTACGTACGTCGGAGAAACGAAACGTTACGTTAACGAGCGACACATCCAGGTTGGCATTACGCATGTAGATCGTCATATCCTCGACGAGCAGTACGACAGCCGGTCCCGATCGTCTCGAATTACTTGATCGTTCTCCGGCAGAACGCGCGAGAAGCTAATCGTCACCCACGCCGTCGAATTTAACGTCTTTCGTATCCGACGCGAACATCTTCGCGGGGATCTAGGCCAGCCATCACCCGTTCTTTCCCGAATTTCGAGACGTACCTTCTCTGGCAACTAGACTGCGGATTTTATGCGTTTACAAAACCGTGTAAAATTCAATATGGTGAGGTCAATGTTTCTATTTCTAATCACGTCCTGATTTCGCCTCAGTATGTATATTTTTTATTTAATGTAAAAAGTTAAATAATAAATTGGTTATATAAAAAATTATTTAAATTACAAAATTTTACAGCCTGCTGTTCAATAGATAGCAGCATTTTAATAGAAATAAATTGAATGATTTGAGCGGTTCCACTGCGATCGTGAGTTACACGTGGACTCTGTGTTTTTACTAAAAAAAAACTTAGGAATCTTTGGTATTATTCGCCGAAATTTGGTTTTGGCAATTCTATTTTCGCTGAGCAGAAACAGGGACATTTTATATTTCACATTCAATTAACTATTGTTAAGTTAAAATGTTTTTAAATTTCATATCTAATAAGTTCTTTTGTCGATTGTTGCGTAAAGAAATAATAAAAATCAATTTCTGCGATAGCAGAACTCTAATGTGATTAGAAATAGGGACATTGACCTTAAACAGTTTTAGAAAGTCCGTTTAGGTTTTGTTTTTATTTCGAACCTACTAGACCCCTTAAGAAGCTAAATAAATTTTCCTTTGCGTTCAGTTTATCTTCACGGCGATCTAACAAGGGACATCACTCAAGTGTAACACGCCGATTTTTATGCTGTTTGGTACAGAGATAGTTATTTGAAAAATAATAGCCATGGGTCATTCCACGCGAAATCGGACACTTTTTAGAGTTTATATAAACGTATCTTGAAGAGTTATGAAAATTTTACAAATTATTGATTTCACAGCTGTTTGAAACATAATCTCAACGTTTTTTCAACAAATCAAAACTGTTGAACTAACAAACTGATCAAAATGAACTTTATGGGTGGTTTTTCAACAATTTATTTTGCAATTATTTTAAAGAAACGCAATTTTATAATAGCAGGGCACTACCTAAAAATTCGGAAATAAATAGGGTTATAGTCCTCTTTGCCCTCTTTATGGAAAAATTTACAAAAATATGGAGACTTTAAAATTGGCGATGTGAAAATTAATTGAAGTTAATTCGATTAATTTTCATATGGGCAATTTTAAAGTTGATATCTTTAAAAACTATCTAACACTGTTCACTGGTGTACTTCCAGAATCACTGGTCAACGATTAAGTGTCTGTCATAGACAATAATTCAAGATTAGTGGAGTTAAACGTTCAACAATTAATCAACCGATAGACCGCTAAAAAATGATTAATAGGCTTAGAAGGTTCTCGTATCCGAGCTACGTTTCTCACGCGGAGAAGACGCTTCAGCCGATTTAATAATGGATTTAATTCGGGTGAGATCATCCGTGTGCAGAACGAAAGACTATACATGTATGTGCCATTCTGGTATCACGCAATTTCTACAATGTGACACACATCACGCGCGCACTGTTATTTACGACTGTACTTTTCCTTGTCGATATCTCTTCCTTTTCTCCATGGGTTGTGACCACTCAAACACAGATATTTATACACGAATTGCGCAGTTGTTTGAAAATCTTTCTGCGTTCGTTTCAGTTAATTACATAATTACTGTCTCAGATTATTTTCCACATTAATATTATTATTCTTAAATAAAACAACAATTCACATATAGCAAATTCACAGTTCAAAATACTACTTTATGCAAATGAAAATTTCACAGAAAATTATTTCCTATACTAGATGTTTCAGTGTGTTAACAATAGCGTATAAACACTATAGAATATTATTAAAGATGTTACTTTAGTATGTTTTACAGGTCGTTATTTACTACAAATGCATAAATATCTACAGTCTAATTGTTATGTTCAATAGCCTTAGTTTGACCTTGAAGAGATTGAATGGTGTGAAAACCAAAGTGTCTCTTATTACTTTACATAATACGACAGTTACATATTAAAAGAGATCTGTATCTCGAGGTAGCAAAGAATATTTTTCTCTTTAGTTACACTATGAATAATAGCAAATAGTGAATATACTCTTCGTAATAGTGTCAGCGACTTTGACATTTTTAGTTGGAGAGTGAAACGTTTGAAAAAAGCATGATTATTTTCATGGTTCGATTTTAACTTTGAGTCAATGCAGTTTGAACAGTTGTAAATCAACAGCTTTTTGATATTGATGTAAGAAGTAGTCATATCATACGTACCTATATGACCGTCAAGAAGATTCGAGAACTTATTATATGTCGATGTAAATCTGAGAAATATTCCACCAACTGTTATAAATATTTTTTGTACAAAATGTCCTTATCTTTAGTTTCATAACTTTGTCTTATCAAAAGTGAATATATAAAACTGTTATAAAAGAACGTAAATGATATTTCGTAGCAAATAGTATCGATAAGAGTACTATAACCAAAGTTGAATGAAAAGGTACATATACATAGAATATATAAACACAGAAAGAACAAGTTTTACCTGTCTTTTTCTAATTTCTGTTGTACCTCCATGCGTTTAGACGAATATCGATCATGTAAAACAGGAAATCATACCAGTAGACGATCCAGGCATTTGATTAAAATTAGTTTAAGTTTCAGTAGTTCAAGAGATTGTGAACTCGAGCTCTAAACAAAAATTAACAAAGGCAGAACTTGGTACTGTTGTAAAATTACCCAACGAAAGATTCAATTCGGTAAATACTAGCAGAAATGATAGTATTTGAAAAATAATTATTAGTCTTATTTATTGAAAAAGAGTATCTAATATCGATAATATACTGTGCCCTGACACTTATGGACGGTAGTGTATCAGAGTTGGGCACAATTTTATTCGAATAATATATAGCGAAATCATCAGTAGATATCTAAGATCGTCATCTTGATCTTTAAACAGTTAATGGGTTCAAATAATTGTTTGCGAAGTGTGTACTCGTTCAAGAAGAAATATTTACTTTTACTTAGAAATATTACTTTTTTTTTTATCATTTATTCATTATTCTAGACTGTTTATCTAGATAATGAATTTTCCCATCTCGGTAGTGTTTACTGTTTACCATCCCGAAACAACGACTACTTTCTATGGACATTTTGCGATAACGCGAGAAATAAGTGTACACGCTATAAAAAGCATCGAAATGATTATAGGTGATAACGGTTTATGGTACGCGGATTTCGTTGGCACATACACGTAAATGGTATAATAATGGATACAGACACGGGTCTTTGCACTATCATAAACGCAACGGTACGGTACACCGCACCGCATGCGTAATTACATTATCTGCAGTCGTGCTTGAAGGATGTTCGCGAATTGCACGGATTAGTTTACGGACTTATTTCGTCATGTAAAGTGAAAACGTCACCGATAAATCAGCGAAATGTTTCTGGACCATTGTTGCACGCAATCTGCGGTCGTATCTCTTAGAAACTTGTTTAAGACGATTGCTTCCTGACCTAATATTTTTAAATACACCAATAACTAATTTCGCCATAGTTTTTAGTACACTCATAATATACAGGGCGTTTCAGCTAACTTGATCACCTCGAATAATGACTTAACGGTACACTTTATGAAAATTTTGAGGCGTGAAAGGAAGTGAAATTATTCGTTAATTATTAGGTTTAGAGCTAATAAAGGCCAACACATTTTTACTCAGAATTTTATACTCTGTTAATTTATAAAAAAATTATCTTAAATAAAAACAAGGTGACCTTGATATCTCTGAAACGCCTCCACCCACAAAAAAAGCACGTACCTTATAAGATGTGCCCCTTGATGCCATTTAAGTCCCACGCCTCAAAATTTTCATAAAGTATATCAAGGCATTATTCGAGGTGATCAAGTTAGATGAGACACCCTGTATAGACTGTGGATTTTACGCATTTACAAAATATAAGATTGTCTAGAATTCAGTACAGTAAAAATTTTCAGAACGTTTCTTCGGTTCTTCTTTTTATATGGAACATATTTGAACACTTAGCACGTTGACTGCCATGGTGGTCACCGATGATCGGCGACATTAGATTGCACAAAGAAACATTAAGTTTCCAAATAGGAAATTCTAACATTTTATAAATATGCATAAGTAGTAGTAGAGTAATGATGAAAGTAATGATTGTTCAAGGGCCTAAATAAATGTATTTTATCATGATACTGTCCCGAGAATAAAAACTGTGGCATTCTGCGTATTAACAAGGTAAAAAAAATTGTTCTTTTCATCCAGTGTCGAGAAATTAATCCATAAAATTCTATATTTGCAGTAAATATCCAGTTATATAATATACTTTAACTTGCAATATTCATCCTATTGTTTTAATAAAAGGTGTCATTAATGAAGCAACGTAAACATTTCAATTTTTTCGAAATACATATTGAATTTGACAATAATTATTAAATTATTCATTCATATATCTAATACAATTGTAGAAATATTTAATATACCAACCCTTTTAGAAAATTCATTTCTCTACATGATTTCTATTCATTTATGTGTCATTCTCAAATCTAGTCTGGTTAAAATAGGACCGCTGCAAATAAATCAGCGTAAAATGATTAAATTGACTCGTTTTCGACGAGACATCTGGTAGGTGGATCGCGCGAATGGGCATCATTAAAGAAGTCGTTTAACGGTTGGTCTTCACAGTGTGGGGGTGTTTGATTTTTCCGATGATATCATATCCCGAGTGTACTTTTTTTTGCGTGTGCGGCGTAATATATCACAGTTTACATTCACGAAATTCATTGTTCCCGTGACAGCCTCGGTGTTTTCGAAGACATGGAAATCACGGTTGAGCTATTTCGCGCCACCGTTGAAGTTTATGGGTTTTTTGGAAAGAGATAAGGTTTTTTGGAACTGCACATCAAGCGACCAAATATATTAATATTGTTAACCCATAATTAAACATAATTTGAAGCTAACATATCATTTTGTATCGAAACGATATGTAGTGATATAAATTGATAGTACAATTTCAAAAATTATAAAACACAAGACGCAGTAAAAAAAAAGAATAGAAATCATAGGAATTATTTCGTTCACGAATAAATTGGATAATTGTGTTTTAATAATCCTTCTATTATTGTTGGTTTCTTCATGCTTATTTTTAGAAATATTGCCAGTAAACGGAATAATGTAGCGTCAAGCAAAATTTACTAAACATCGTGCAAATAATAATAACTACCACCAAGTAATATTACATTTTCGCGGCATGTATTAATCACGTGAAGAACCCAAAAATTCTTGGTGCAGTCTTTATAATTTTGTAGAAGGAGAAAGAATGATATAATTCTACCAGTGAAGAAATCATCATAAATTCTAATTTTCCAAATTCAAATTTTAATCACTTTCACATTTTTAAATAAGTTTCGTACATGTATCGTCGCTCGAGGACTTAGCTGTTCTAACTCCATTTTCAAAAACATTTAGTTAATCAATCTACGTGGGTCTCATTGGCCCAAATAATACAAATTCACCACAATATAAAGAAAATTAGAAAACAACAAGTATGTTTGTAAGTCCTAACTGCAAAACTTTGAAAATTACTTTCTTAATTGTTGTATCTCCGAATACTAACAATAATTAAAAATTTATGTTGATGGTAAGATAAAATTTTGTTAAATATAGTAATAAATAGCTATTCAGTAGATAATATTATAGTATGTTTGATTATTTCACTACTTTCAACTCAGAAATTATTCACTCACTTTAAACTCAGTTTTCTCGGTTCAGAAACTAGTGGAGACAGAACATTTAAAAACTAGAGCGACGTTGTAGTAAATTTTTCCATAATTGTGCTTTCCGTGTGCCACTGGAAACAAAAACAATTTGTGAAATATCCCACCAACAATTATAAATATTTTTTGCACAAAATGTCCTTATTGAGTTTTATAACTGTATCTTATCAGAAGTGAATATATTGAACTGTTATAGAAGAACGTAAAGAATATTTCTTAGCAAATAATATAGATAAGAGTACTATGACCAAAGTTCCAGTAAACTTTTCCTTAATTTTGCTTTCTGTGTGTCACTAGAAACAAAGAAAATCTATGAAATATCCCACCAACAGTTATAAACATTTTTTGCACAAAATGTCCTTATTGAGTTTTATAACTGTATCTTATCAGAAGTGAATATATTGAACTGTTATAGAAGAACGTAAAGAATATTTCTTTAATTCAAAGCAAATAATATAGATAAGAGTACTATGACCAAAGTTCTAGTAAACTTTTCCTTAATTTTGCTTTCTGTGTGTCACTAGAAACAAAGAAATCACATTTACACTCAATTCTGTCTATGGTTTCATGATCAGACGAACGCTCGTCCTTGCATCGTCTTACCAAAGGTATCGATAGCTGAACACTGTGCAGTCCGATTCTTGGAACTCTACCTAGCAAACACGATCGCTTGCCTTAGATTCGACATGACCTCATTGAATTACCTGGAATGTTTCTTTGACTTTTGCTACATTCCTGCACAATCTTCTTTTAATATCTGCATTTCTATTCTTTGTCTGCTTATTATTCAGATAGCTGGACGTGAAAATGGCGGGAAAAAGGATACGCAACCCCTTCGTTTCTCTCGTCTAGGCATAACGTTTCTACTGAACTTCGATCAATTCGCGGCGAAAGCCGGCCCGATTTCACATAAATCACTCGTTACGTCTTCTGCAATTTATCGTCGCGCACTCCTCTGGATACGATGGTTGTTATCCCTATATGGTGCAGTACAGGTGCGCGATATCTCTCCTTATCTTTCATCATCTCTGCCCGGTTTTACCTTCGTTTTTGCGATCGCGTATAAAGTGTCATTTAAATCTCTCCTGACCATTGCACGTTATTGTGCCGTAAAGACCAAGATGAGACTCGTTTTAATTGCTTCGGAATAATTAACGATTTGTAATACCGATCATTAGGGATGATGCAGAAAACTTTAGAGTTAAATAAATGTTGTGTATTTGCAATTGATTTGTGGACTTTGAAGAATTGTACCTATAATATTTGATCTTCAGCGACAGTGAATTTATGAACTGTGAGAAATTTCAGTGACCTCTCTTCTATTCGAAATAGTATGTGTCGCAATCATCGAATTTCAGAACCTGTTGCATAATTGCGTTATGTTTAGATAGTCTGAAAGAAATATAGTGGATATTTGTGAAAGTACTGGATTAGGGTACGGGATACACAGCTAATGTCGAAATCAGGAAAATCTTTACTGTTTTGAGTTATGCGACGAAGTTTCAACGAACAGAATTCATTCTATCTAATGTTAATTTAATTCTTTGTGAATTTGAATTTTAAAAAGTTGTCGATGATGCTATTTCGTCTAAGTTCAATAATTTTAACCTCTTAGCTGTGGTGCCGTTATTAAAAAGTGCGTATCTACCATGTGTCGCTGGAACGACGCGCTGACGAGTATACTCGTCAAACACAGAGTATACGCAGCTGTTGTAAAATTTCAATTAAATTATAAGGAAATAGCATTGGTTTTTTGGAAAAATCAATAACTTTACTGTTTAAATTTATTTATATTATTTACCAAACTTAAACATTCATTTATTAAAAAAAATTATTTAAAAAACGATGTCAAGAGAACTAGTGTAATCAAGAAGTCTCAAAATATACTAAAATCTCTAAAATTTACAAATATCTTTTAGTTTTCACAGAAATTTTAATTTAAATTACAAATGGTAATTACTTTTCTCACATGACGAGTGTACTCGTCATTATATAACAAATGTCCATTTCGTCATATGACGAGTATACTCGTCATTCGTAGCTAAGAGGTTAACTGAACTACTTTTAAACACTTGTATTTTGTAAGGGGCGATTTTTTTTGCTCATAACCTTCAGTTTTACGTAAAGAATGCCTTTTCAAGGACCTTATTCGGTAATATTTTAGTCAGCACGAGTTTTGTCCTTACAAATGGGATTGTGGATGTTAATTAAAAAATTTCTTCCAGTTTTGTAAGTAACTTCATAGAAGATAACGCGAATCGATATTTCTTTCTTTGAAGTATATTCTACTTAGCAAAATGTACCTAAGCGACTCTGTTTTTTAATTAGTGATCTTAAAAAATGTATCGAAAATAATAATAGCATATTAAATTCTAATAATAATTAACAACTTTATGTTTCCACAGGGCGTGGCCATAGTTAGGAAACTACTTTGAAAACGTATGTCATACACATTACACATCTAGGCGGTCGTTATTGCTTATATAAGTAGAAACAGTATGCAATACACAGACACGTAAGCTAAAAAGTATTCAGTAACACGCATATCCACCAAATATCCCAATTCGATATCATCTACATATAATCGAGCATAGTGTAGTAAACTTCAGATTTTCCATTCATTTTTTTGTACAAGCAATAATCTTTTACCGAATTGCACTATCATTTTCAGTTCTAAATACTGTCCTATGTCTCGCCCATTGCTGTTCAATACTCGTTATTATATTTAAAAAAAACTTGTTCCTGTATTTTAAACTACACCTTTATCTACATTTTCTTAGCATTTATTAAAACGTTTGTATTGCCATCATCCCCTACTCTTCAATTTGTAATATTTGTACTATACAATGTCAGATACTTTATAGTTTGTCATTTCTCTCGTCCAACAAGTTTTAAATCAAGCAATGAATTGTTATTTCAATTTTCTATTGTTTCCTACAGCTTCGATCGTTTCTTTTATCAGAACTTAGAGTAAGTAAATCTTGACCACGACACAGTAACAGTTCCAGACGCCACTCCCGGTCCGACCGGTAATCCACTCGTTCTACTTTTCAGGAGAGCTAATAGAGGCTCATTCTACTGTCACACCGCGAATCCGTCACCGAACTGTGATTTCGAAATTTTTGGATGACACCACGGCGAAATGATCGCCACTGTTTAGTTAACCCATTTGTCTTTCATTAAACTATTCCGAGAACACAAGATTCCGTTTAGTAGCCAACAATTTCTAATCACAATCCTACGTTCATCCTAGCGTCGAGTAAAGAACAATTAAACAATTAGTTACGTAAAAATTTCGGTATCCTCGAATGAATAATCTTCAACTGATTACTAAGATCTCTGCACAACACGTTGTGTACGTTGCATAAACACCTTCCGAATTATCTCTGATAATATATGAAATTCGGCACGCAAATAGCTCGAAAATCGCACTCTTTTCGTTCGTTAAAATCAAAGTAACACCCACACGACTTTGCAAAAATTTCAATTATCGATGTATACGAGTTTATTGGTAATAGTGGATGTAATTTAAGGGCAACTATGAACCTTTACCATTCATAAATATTAGACAAAAGCGAAGGTAACAATGGAACGTGGCGAAAAAATGTTTCAAAGAAGGGAATCTGGTAAATGATGAAAAATAGAACGACTTACCTTGACGATGACTTAATGATTAATTAGAGGAATCTAGAAGTTTCAGTGATTTTTCACGATTTTTCCAGGCGGTGATCCTGCTCACGAGCTTGACGATGGCAGCTCCAGGAGAGGCGAACGCTCCGTAAGAGTCACTGAGCGACAACTGTCGAGGCTCCCGAGCATAGAAAACAGCTGGTCCCACGTAGGTAACTAACTGCGTCTGTTCTGATACTCTGGTAGCCGGTACCAGAGTAGGGATGTCACGGTTAAAACGAACGACGATCTCCAGGTAACATCATTGTCTCGAATCCGCAGTCGTACGAGCTACTCGATGCGTTGCCTCGACTACAAATGCTCTCCTTCGATTGCTGAATTCAACAATGTTACTTTCTGTATTGTAGATTTGGTAATTCTGTCGCAACGCATCGACTTTCGACATTCGGTAATGGTTCAATACCCTTTGGAATAATTTTCAACGCGGTAATTCTTGTTTAATACAGGCTACCGGGAAATCTTACTTACCGATTCTTTGACGATTAATTTCATGAGCATTTTCTGTATTAATAAAGGAAAGGTATGGATTTTATTAAGATTATTAATATCGAAAATGGTAAAGAAGAATTGAACTTTAAAGAATTATTACGCTCAAGTTGTTATAGTTTTGTCCGGTACTATAGTTGTTTCTTTTTTTTTCTATTAACGGTAGAACTACCAACGAATAACTGTATCTGTCTTCATTAGAGCTGTACAAGTGATGCGGTTTTTGAAGATACAAATTAATGTCTCGAGAAGAATATCCCTAAAAATATCGAAAATTGCACTATTACAGCTGAGAATAGCTTTTCTAAGAAATTACCAAACTATCATTTTAGCTGCTTTGGTAGTTCTAGTGTTAGATAGATTTAGGATACTTATTCCGAGTATTTCATTCAATTCGGTTACTTACACTAATATACAATATACTTTGTTTTTTTTTTGGTCCTTATAAAAATGTATAAGGAAGGTATTGGTATTGACACATAGCTTCTTTGAATTTGTTGTTTATTTGCAATACATGTATTAATATTAACCCTTTATCATTCTATCTGGAGGTGTACTGAATCGACATACAATTTTATTGCAATCATTACGTATTATTGTGATATATGATGTATACATCTGCTTATAATTTCACAACTGCATCGTTCTTAAATACTATCTCAATGTTTTTTAAATGTTTTATATATTACTCAATTCAATTGAAATGATTTTTATGTAAGTGTCTGAATAAAAAGTTTACTTATTATTTTACTGTGGTATTTGTACTATCGAGATAATTAGGTGTAACGAAAATAAAACCAATGTCCTTCATGGATTAATGGAGGAAATTGAAAGCAACTTTTTGTAATACGTAGAATTGCGAGATAATCGATGCATGCACTATATCGATACATCCATGATGACACACAGTTCTATGGAATCTCCTATTAAATAAAAGATAGAAAATGCTTTGTTCATAAGCAATTTTAGAATGTGAGAATCTAAATTATTAATCTGTAATTATTAGACTGCAGATTTTTATGTAAAATAAAGTGAGGTAAAGATTAATAGTAAATTAATTATTAACAACTGTATAGTTGACTTAATATTTATTATTAAAACATTAAAACTCTTAGTATAGAAAATAAAATGATGTACAATTTGAATTTTTCTATGTACATTTTATGCTTACAACTATACATTCGAATTAGCATCTGCAATCTAGACTTTTACTAAATAAATTTTGTTTTGAGAGTTTTTATACATTTACAGATTAGTTGCTCCAATAGACAAGTTATCGATTAGTTAGAGATGTTTATAAGATTTACAGTATATTGTATAAAAGTTTCTCGCGAATTTGTTGTAAATTTTCGTACAGTCTACATAATTACGTTTATTACAAATAGTAACCTCAACAGTTCCCTACTGAAAGTGCTCCAATTTATTAATGATGAATGTACAACAAATATTTATGCAATTTTTATAGCAATTTTATTGTTTATTTAACACTTCGCAGTACCTAGAACGAGGGAATTCATCTTTTCTACTTGGAAAACGGAAGCGTGAGTCGCTAATGAGATTTCCATACAAAACAGGTGATTCAGAACCTTACGAGTTCTGTATTCGTGACTCGATGGGAAAAGATGCGTATAAAATAGTAAAATGTTGAATAATCGTAGACCTTCGAGGGAAAAGGGTGGCTATTTATGAAGGTCATTTAAATGATGTATGAAGTTTAAAAAATACCGACGAATTGTTCTATTCGGTTATTATTGACTCTCGTGAAATGTACAATTAGCATTCTTGATTGGCGTTCGTGACATGTTTCATTGAGCTTTCGACCCAACCTCGACTTCGATGTGTCTTTGAAATCATACTGATGAAGATCGATTTGTGAAACGACTAATAAATCGGAATTTCCATTACGTAAACAATTTAATTAGGATTGACGCGTATTTGACTCACTAAGAACAATTGGCTTCCGAATTTTTTTCGCAAATCATGTGAATCATTCGAAAATAAAATTATTTTACAAATTTTACAGATAAAACAATTTTGAAGATGTTTATAATTCAACTCTCATTTTGACAACTAAATAATTGAAAACATTATTTACTCTTAAAGTACAAACAATTGTCAACCCTTTCATTCTCACTGTTGCCATAAGACCACGTATTCTAAATTACGAAATAAAATATTAATATCATGTATTTTTTCATATCTGTAAGTATATACAAATAGTTCCTTCTAGTCTTGTATAGATGGTATAGCACATTATTGGTCCCTCGTCTCATTTATTTGACGGAATTCAAGTGTTAAGCATTATTACAAATAGATAAGAAACTTACACAACTGTAATTTCTTTCCAATATGTATAGAGGATTTATTGATCAAACTTAAGAAAAATTGGGTTTTTATTATGAATAACATTACAATAAGATTATTATATATAACTGTGATAAAAGTAAAAGTTGTCAAATGAAAAATGACAATGACAAAAATGTCAATTAAAAATGTTAAAATGTTCTTGCGAATCCTTTATATTTAATCTAATATAAACAAAAATGCAACAAAATATTTCGTTGGCTATTTTTAAATAATTTCGGGACGAAATGGTTAATAAAATCCTAACATATGTTCAAACCTTTATAAATAGGATACCAATCACTATAATTAAAATTACAATCCAATGTAATGTTTCATATAGTTTCGTTTCACTGTCAATCCATTTTCTTTTTAAATAATAATTAAATAACAGTACAGTATTCATCATCATTATTCGCACATAAAATAAAAACTCTTACTTGCCCTGAAGCACAATAAAATTAATCGTCCTCCGTGTCTAATTCGTACGCAACCATGCTTTCCTGCCTTCGTTCCTGTCAGATTGACAAGCTGCACTCTTTACCCCCTTATTTGACCAGCATTCTTTCTTGACATCCGATCGTACGTGCACAATCACTGGCTGCAAATTTAACGGTTTACGTGGAAGCGTGCATAGACCGTGACTTGTGTTATGCAGACAATGTCGAGCGTATTCATAGGTAGAAGTCGGACCGTTAACAATCGTCGGTACTTAATTATTGACCTGTTAGCCGGAGAAGACGAATTAACTCGTCATTTATATTCATCTTTTCATAATTACTCGTTCTTTTATTTGTATACGTAAACACTCCTGCATTTGGTAGTGTCGTACTTACTTTACATCGTTTTTATCAATTTTTATTTGCGTCTACCTGGATGCTGATACGTGAAAAATTAAGTGAAGTATTTATTAACCCGTAGTAGGCACACTGGTACGAATTTGCACGAGCGAAAATCTCAAATGTTGAGTGTTTTAGAAATTTTACTTTCTTTAATTAACATTTGTAAAAAACAAAACTTTCACGGAATGTGGGTATCACCAATCGATTCCAGGTGAAATTTTCTATCAGAAACATATGCTTTATTTAAACATTACTATTTATTTCTGAAAATTATAAAACATCATTGCTTGAAAACCCTGATTCAGTGGATGCTGGAATAAAGTGTGCCCACCACGAGTTAAGTCAGAAATTCAGTTGTTTTTCTATCTATGTTCCGATAACAAAATGAAGGCTAAGTAATATTTTACAAATGTACCATTGAACAAATATTTTATTAAATTTGAATTTCAACTGTTCATTCATTTATATTTCGACAACAAATTAAAAAATATTATTTTGTGAGAATACAATTGAAAAATGATTGAGTAGGTGCATAACGAAATGACGATGAGTCTTCTCACGCTTAAATCAGAATTGGATATAAAAATGATCGCGCAGGATGAATCGTTTAGTGTTACAAGTTGATCGAATGGCCGATTTGCATTTCTAAACGCGGCGACGCACGCCTCCGCTGATTCTCTACTTGAGAATGATTTAATTCGTTCATATATCAACTTCCTTAAGAAGATTAGCTTGCCACATTATGGTAATCAAGACTGAATTATTTTGCTATAAAAAGAACAGTATATGTTAATCAAACAACGCACATGTTTTAATAACATTGTACACCCTCCTCTTAATATTATAATCACCATTCTATCAGATATTTGTTCACTGTATGAAACATTAACTTAACTTTTATAGTAATCAAAATTTATTTTCAAATACCATATCAGAAAAATCAGCGTCAAAGAATTAATTCCACCAATTACAAGGTCTCTTTGAATGAAAAATAAAATGAAACCTATATTAATGTTCATTACAATATTTTTATTTTATTGTATTTTCATATATTTACGTATTCCATAAGTGTATGGAATTGACAATCTACTCAACATACTATTTCACATATATCGGCGATGCCATTTACACAAAACAGCATCTGTCAGCTTTAAATATTGCTCATTCATCGACCATAACGATTTACATTTACGCTTCGATTACGAAAATACAAAAGTTATAGTCATTTCCCACTCAAAATTTGTAGTAACCTCTTCCCTTCAAATTACGCCACCGAGACGGCATGGACTTCCGGTGCTAAACTGAATGATGACGTCTCAGACACGTCATGCAATTTTAAAATCTATCTACTTATTTGATGTACAGACATTGCTATATGTATACAACACTTTCATGTTATATTCTAAAGTTACGAATACAACAGGAAAAAGGTATTACATAGTAATTTTCATTTGGGTATTGCGGAAAAAATATTAACGCAATCACCACCAACAAATTTTAACGTTCGCAGACGTTATGTTCTGGTCTTTAGTAATATAAAAACGTATCTCAAAGGATATATGAGAATTTTTTAAATTATTGATTGCACGGCTGTTTAAAATATAGTGTCAACATTTTTTCAATAAATCATAACTGTTGAACTAACAAACCGATTAAAATGAGCTTTCTGGGTACCTATAGTGGAGACATAAGAGTAGGTACTTAATAAAAATTATTTCAGTTGAAAAAAATTGTTTTTAACAATTTATTTTGCAATTGTTTTAAAGGAATGCAATTTTATAATAGCAAGGCACTATTGAAAAAGTTGAAAAACATGAGGATATAGCCCTATTTTCAAACAAATGGAGACTTTAAAATTGGCTATATGAAAATGAAGTGAAGTGCATTTCATTACTTTAATTTTCGTATGGGCAATTTTAAAGTTTCCATATTTTAAAAGATTTGTCTATAAAGAGACAAATAGGACTGCATCCTCATTTTTTTGAAATTCTTGAACAGTGTCCCGCTGTTATTATAACATTGCATTGTTTTAATAGAATTGCAAAATAAATGGTTAAAAAATATTTTTTTTAACTGAAATAAATTTTGTTAGGTACTCTTATGTCTCCACTGTAAGCACCCACAAAGCTCATTTTGATCGGTTTGTTCGTTCAATAATTATAATTTATTGAGGAAAGGTTGACACTGTATTTCAAACAGCTGTAGAATCAACAATTATTAAAATTTCCAAAAATCTTCAGAGATGCGTTTATATATCACTACAGACTGTAACATAACCAAGTGTCAACAAAATCCATAATATTATTCAGAAAAGTGTCCGATTTCCCGTGGAATAATACGAATCTATTATAATCGTTCCGTTTGCGCACACCCAATAAATAACTTTACAAGTTGCGAATACCAAACCATAAAAAGCTGACCATAGTTGATCCCACATTATGTATCGACCTAACGATGGATGAACAGTATATGAACAAGACGTCCAGCAAAATGCTTCGCGTTTCACGCCTCGCGCGCTCTGTAACCCGTTGCGCTTTCTTGGAAATAATAGTATAACAGGATCATCATCATTACCACTCCTTTTACGAGCTCGCGGGCTGTCAACCTCTGGTTCTTCAGCCCAGCGAGTACCCGTCTGATAAGAACGTATTTCTTCACGTACGCGGCGGTCGCGTTCCACATTTCGCCCTGACGCACGGCCGTTCTCATCGCCCACACGCGGCTCATTACCAGCAATTATCTTCGTTCCAGCGAGCGTGTCCTTTTCGCGGAAATCTAATTGTTCGTCAATGTCGATGAACCGCGGCCGCTGCGAGAAAGCTGTCGAGGTCCGTTTCAACCAGAGTTGGGCAGAATTTTATTTGTATAATACACATAGCAGTATCTATTATTCTGCGCTTTAAACAGTTAATCAGATTAAATAATTGTTCGACAAATGTCGATTCATTCATAAAGAAATATTATTTTATTATAAAAATTGAAATTTCCACGTTCAAACTATTAAAAATACTTTTTTTTATCTTTTATTCGATTATCTCGACAATCGAGGCAACGTATGAAAAAATTTTATTTTACATTTTCGACTTTTGCATGTAGAATGACATCTTTCCCAGTTGTAGCACCGGTTCTGGGACATCCTGTGTTCTTTCTTGTTCGTGAACATAATAATACTAGATATAGTTGATGCCGATGGATCAGTGTCTACGTGATTATTGTTGGTGAAACATTGAAAACGAGATCCCGCAAAGATTAATTGCGACGATCGTATTGATTCGTGGAAGTAAACGGTCGGAGCTGCCTTGTGTCAGACATTAAGAACTCGATCTAATGAAAACCAGCTGCCTCGTCTTAAAACACACCCCAATCTCGTTTGGTTCTCGATTTAGAGCATACTTGCAATTGCACGGAAGGTGCGTTTCGTGTCGACCTTGGCCAACCTCTGCTTCGAGCCACGAAATCGTAAATCTAAAGTTTTTCGATTTTTTATGTTTTTATTTAGAAATAGGTATAATCCCAGCGTACACTATCTAGCTCCAAGAAAATTTTCTATTTTTTACTTTTAACTGACTGTAACAGGTGCTACAGTACACACCAACAACGGCTAGAAACAATTAAACTATCAAAATTTTGTTCAGTCATTTAAGAATGCCTCCTTATATCCCAAGGTAGTTTATTGCCATATGATAAATAGTTTTCTCAAGAAAAATTCATTACTTGCTTTCAGAGCTGCTACACCAGAATACCCCCTTAAATATCCTGGCTAATTAACACTGTAACTTTTCAATTGTCATAAGATAAGCCGACTGTAAGAAGTACTACATAATACTGACTAATCGTTATTTTTTTATTTTTTTTAATAACTCCGAAATGTGCATAATGTATATCTTAATATAGATTAACATTACATGTTCATTGTGTATAGATATTGAGTATGATATTAATAGTATTACTAAGGGAGATTCAGAAATACTGATTCATAAATATCGCGTATCAGTCTATTTTAGAGTATTTGGAACACAGAAAAAATAAGCAATATACATAAATTAGTGCTAGTTCGAAAGGACAGATGTACTGGTAATTAATTATTTCGCGAGCTCTCAGTTTATGGATTTAGGGATTCTGGGAGAGCACGAAAATCACCGACACTACGGAGTGTATCAATAATTGTGAGTCACCCTAGTACAGTCAATAGTAGATGCATGAAGTATTACGAGGCAAAATTTATGTCGCGTCGAGTAAAGTAAACGCACATCGATATCGACTATGCTGTATACACTTTTTACGACCTTTCATACGTTTTATGCTGACAGCTTTACAGCACATTAGTGCCTGTATATTATTTGATAAAAAAAATGCGATTACTAACATGAAAATGTGAAATACATACTTACGTATTACTACGTATTATTACAAAAATTAATCTATGAAACGATTAATTAACATAAAATTAACTACTAACTTAAAAGATCGAATCGCTATATGTTCAAATACAATCGAGCATCAAAGATTTGTTTATAAATATTATATATAAAAAGTAGTAACAAAACAACGTGAAAGTAAATATACCAGTAAATTACAACCTCGGATCGACTGACAGATTTAAACATACTCATGCACAGTACAATGATCATTATAAAAATAAATCAGTTTAAACGGTGTTACGTAAATGGGTAAAAATAGCATTACTTTGCAATCCTTAAACCACATCTTTGGTTACAAATATCCTTAGAGATCCAACGCCAACAAGATCTAATCATTTTCATGAATTAATACTGGCCGAGGACGCCGTTTCTTTTTTTTTTTCAGCCGAATAAGAATTGATAAACGTCAGGGCACTCGGTGTAGATCGCCGCAGCGAGTGCAAGAGACGGCAGGTGCAACGGTTCCGCCGTGGGCTCTTTCCCGTTGAATCCATCGACTGACCTCACGTATGCTAATTGTACGCGATTTTATCTGCACGCGAGCTCACCATTGCCGTAATATCAGTTAACAGCTCCGATATAGGACGCGGGACGCTCGAGAGGAACGTCTATCGATCACGCCGGCGAATGAAAAGCATTTTTCTTTTTGAGAGCGCTCGATTTACACAGTTTTCACACGCGGCCGGGCATTCGAGTTCTTGTTTCGCGGTCGCCGGACGGTTCAACTGGAGAACACGTTGTTCGCTTCGACGACCCAGTTGCTGATCCATATCAGCCGCGAAATCTCGGCCAGCTAGAGGCAGTAAATGTCAGACTTCGCCAGGCGATGACCGGAAGCCCCGGTCTAAGACTGCTGACCGACCTTCAAAGAACCTCTTATCGCCATCCTCGGTGCTTTAAGGGTGTACACGCCATCTTGTAGGCCTCAAGAGAATAGGTAAAATTAAAACATTCTTTTCCCATCTAATTAACGAGTAAAATATTAGGATATTTTTAACGGTTGTTAAGCAGCATATTAACTTTATTTTCATGCGTTGGTTATTATTTCAAATTACAAAATGACGGAGGTATACAAGATTGTCTACCGTCATGTCTGGCATGAATTTGTCAACTGACACCCAGCAGATCTCCGAAACTATTCGTCCGATTAACTTCTAATTGAGTCCATTCAAAAGAACTAACTTTGCCATGTTACTCCTCACAACATAGCTTATGATTTTGGAATAGCTTTGAAAAATAGGGGAATAACAGTTTTAGAAAGAAAGAAAATATTTCTCACTGGAGAATATCAGCTTTGAAAATGCATAATAATTCAACAAATGACAATATTAAAAATATTTAACGTTACATAATAGATAATTCTATAAATAGTTTCATTGTTCTGGAGATTTGCTGGCTGCCAGCGAAACAAGTTTCTGTCAGGCATGACGTTAGACAATGTTGCATAACTCCACGATTTTGTAATGTTAACATCCCCTAAAAAGATCCCAATATTTTACTCATTACTTATCTGAGAAAAAATTTTAAATTCACCCATTTTTTTAGGCCTACAAGATGATGAATTCTTTTAACATTAAAGGAGGGATTACTGTGTTCGACAGCGATCGCGACGAATCATTCGGAAATATCTAGGTGACCGGTTATTGTTACAGATTGAAACATCGGTACTGTGGATAAACATAATAAAAAAACATCTTGTAAAATGAGGTGTATATTCGTGATAGGCGGTTGTCAACGCTGGAGAAGACGCGTGAAACGTAATTTGGTTAACGTTGGTTCACCTTGGATTTAAAAGTTCGGGTCTATAGAGAGATTGAGAAAGTGAGAACCGGACGAAGTGGTGGTACACACAGTGTTTCGAAATGTGGGGAACATTACTTCAACAACTGGCCATGAAGGAAGTTCCATATACATTTTTCTTCTTTGAGCTTGCTCATAAGTGATATTAGTTTTTCTATTGGAATCGGGTTCGTTAGAAATTGAATTATATAATTGCTATTTCAGTGTTTCCTCGATTAATGCAACACTAACAACGGCGCTATTCCCACCACTGGAAGGCTCCCCTTCTGGAATCAATCAAAACAGAGTGAAACCTTTCACGCCTTGCCACGAATGCTTGCTCTGAAGTGGACCCGGGTCCGTCGCACTCATCGAGACATTACTGTATTCGGCACTTTACATTCTGTGTAAGAAGTACCCGGAATTATTAAATAAAATACAAAAAATTTATTTATTCATTAAAATTTATATTGTCGCCTTCAAAGTAGGCCCCATCGAGTGCAATACAACTATGCCAGCGCTTGACCCAATCCTTCATACATTGTTCGTAGGCTGATTGAGGTATGGCCTTCAGCTCCTTCAGCGAATTTTCTTTTATGGCCTCAATTGACTCAAAACGCCTTCCTCGAAGTGGTAATTTTAGCTTCGGAAACAGGAAAAAGTCACACGGTGCCATATCAGGCGAGTACGGTGCTTGGTCGATAACATTCGTTGAGTTTTTAGCCAAAAACTCTTGCACAACGATGCTGTTTTTGGAGAAAATTGAGCTCTTTCGGTACCAGTCGTGCGGCGACCCGTTTCATGCCCAAAATATCAGTCATAATGTTATGAACGGACTTAAAAGATATGTTGACCTCTTCAGCCAACTCTCTAAGACTCATACGACGATTTTCGAGCACCAGCTTCTTGATTTTGTCGATGTTTTCGTCGTTCGTACACGTCGCAGGTCGACCAGAACGAGGCAAATCAACTACCACTTCTCGGCCCTCTTTGAATGTTTTATACCATTCATATGCCTGTGTTTTTGACATGCACGATTCACCGTAGGTCTTCTGCAACATTTTCAGTGATTCGGCACACGAAATTTCGTTTGAAAGACAAAATTTAAGGCAAACTCTTTGTTCAACTAAGTTGTCCATTGTAAAAATCGCAGAACACTCAAAAGTTTGGTTAACAAAAACAGCTGCTGTCAACACACTAAGTGACAGATCGCGCTCAAATTCCCACGTGGTACTCGGTACAGTGCTACCAACTTATAGAAAAAATTTTGTGGCGATATCTTTTACGAACATCTTTCAAATGATAAATTCCGGGTACTTTTTACACAGAATGTATATCGTTAGTGTTATTACATTTAGTGTACCATCTTTTTGCTTAGAACCTTTTCATCGCTCGAAATATTTTACAAGAACGTTCGCTAGATTTCTAGTGAGAATTATTGAATCAAAGATGTTTGTAATTCGAGAATAAGATTCCAAAGGACATAATGAGACTATGTTTTCCAAATTTCGAGGAGACTTGTTCCAAATAATTAACAATTGGTATCTAGATCGGAGACCTATGTATACACAAAGTGTTCGTTTTTAATATCTAAACATAAAAACAGTACCATTGCCACAAATGGCACCAATAATATTATTAACATAATTCATAGTATTACAATTTCAGTGCTATTATGGATTATTAACAAGTGTAACAATACTACAATACAAAAATTAGTAATATTCCAATATACCTCCTGGTACACGCCAAAACTTAACGAGAACATACAAAAACCGAACGTTCTAACAATAACTAACCACAAGTGTCCATATAACACCACCTTCAGTTCTCTCAAAATTACCTAAACTATCAGATGATCTTATAAACAATATCCTTTCTCGCTTCAGTGGTTCTACGAACAGTGGACATAAAAAGTTGAAGAAATGGTCAATACGTCGTTACATAAAAAAAAGTCATAATTTGTTTACCCTGAGAAAATAGTATTGTTCAAGTCGTAATCATATGTCACTGTATTTAAAAAAAAGATACGCACGATCCACAAGGTTAAACAGCCAAACGTCAATGGCGTTGTATCGTGATCGCGAGGAAAATTGATCAGAACACGTGTGTTTTTATACTCCGTGACCATCTTCGTGACACGCAATTGCGGCAGTGTTGCTGTCAAGGGCATCGTGTGCATGAGATCTCGGTTCGGTCACGCCACAATATTCCTGATTATGTCGTGAAGATCCCGTAGTCGCGCGGAAACTACGGCTCCATGTGCTCGTACGTCGTCGCCCCCATAGGATTTCGCGTGTTCACCTGCGCCCGCGCGTAAACTTTGGCACGTGGCCCGACCAGGTGCGCAGCAGCGAGGTTCACGTGTCCCGAGGTGGCCACGGGCCGACGTTGAAAAGAGAACCAGCCCCGTGGTGAAAGTCGATCGAGGGGATGCATCGGTCAGTGAGCAAGAAGCCCTCCTATCTGAACCTTTGGCACGAGTTTTTGACCATCCAGCCAACGGTCAAACACTGGGCGCAACATCCAGTGAGTGGAATAATTTTTTAATTAGAAATAATAAAACCTACGATCCATACGAACGTGTGATACATTTTGCATTGAGTGGACGCACAAGGAATGTCATTTTTGAACTGTTTAACTACCTTTTAGGTACGACGCACAGTGGAATTGAAAAATCCAGTGACATTTTGATATAACTATTGAACCGTAGGGGATATTGATACGAGGTTTAGACTGTGTAATTTAACAATGTTAAGTTACAAGTAGGTGAAAGGAAAAAAAATTACAATAACAATTATATATTTTAACAGTAAAAACAATAACAAATAAAAGTTAAATTGAATTATATTTCTTTTACGACTAGTCAATAATTAATTCTGCTGGTTCGGCATCTAATTTTTTACTGGTTTTATTAGAACATTTTATTCGTGCTGTGGATATATACAGGGTGTTCGCAAAAAAACCGAAGAGGAAGAAGTTGTATTTTTAATATTTTTCTAGAAACAAAGGTGACCTTAATTTTTTTAAATGGAACGCTACATATTTTTTTACATCATATGAAAGCGGGCATTATGACGAGTTCAACTATGTATTATACTATGGTCTTCAGGGTCATACAAGGGCAGAAATAAATTCTCAGAAATGCATTCTTACTAATGGAAGTCACATTGAACACGAGATCTAATCTTATTATTACAACATACTAGTAAATACAATATTATGAAATACTTTGCTGTGTCTTGTGTATATTCCTGGAATACTGCAATATTTCTTCGATATGGAAATGAAATCACCTGTAATGTTTCGGCGATGGACGCGAACGTATACGCGTAAAATGATATGACGCTGACGACTTTGAACAGTAATAATTTGAAACGCAGGACGAGAATGGAAATGGTTCCTGCATTATTTTGTAGAGGAAAATATGTGGAAAACATTTCACTTTGTTGCAATGCGGGATTCTTTGGGACTTAAGAGATATACCTTATCAATTGTAAAGCAGTTTGAGAATTTTCTACATTCCATTCAGTATTGCTTCTCAAAGCTATTATATACAGTAATTATTAATCTAGGGCATGATTTCTTATCTCAAAAGAAAGCTCTTCAGTGAGAAAAAAAACGGAAGCAAAATATTTAACGAGATTCTCAGGCAACCTTGAAGATGAAAATAGTTTTTTCGTATGACAAATTCTAATTTTAAAATATCCAAGTTTAAGTGCTTAGATCATTTTAAATATTGTCATTTAGGAACCAATACATATTGATCAGATATTAATATTGGAAAGTTGATTTTTTGGCAAAATGTCACTGAATTTCTCAATTCCGACCACTGTGCGGCGGGACTATCCGCGGACCTGTACCGCTGTACGGACAGCTTTGCCGCGGACTGCAGGTAAACAACGTTGTCCGTCCGTTTCTCCTTATAAATTATGTTGAGAAGAGGATTTTTAGTCGAAGTAGATCTACCTGGATCGAAAGTTTGAATTTCTTATCAACGAATTAGAAGCACCTTGATCCTATGTTTTACCGATTTTCAGATGGCTAAATTGAAATGTGTTAAAAAAGGATATTTATTGTTAGACAACCTAATACGTGATTGTTTCGTAAGACCTGAATTTGATAGTTCAACATGTTAACTGTCAACATTTTTACTTTCGGGACACTGTCGCGTTGAAATACACCTGTTTTTATGTTTTTGCGAGTGAAAATATAAATATTGACATTGTACATTCGTTATCTAGATCCACTACTCTCTAAGTAATTTTATTTACGATGTTGTAACTGTTACTTGATCAGGTGATAGCAGCAACAGTTATCGTGTTAGCATGCAAAGGATGACGTGTAAAAGATCTATACTTCTTTTAGACGTTAATTTTAACCTAGTGTAACTGGACTTGATATACTGGTCGTGTTACGTGTTTCGGTGAACTGGAATGTTTGTTTAAATTTTGTAGTACAGAACAGTGTATAGAAAGAGAGTTATGTGTGTTTAAGGTAGAAATATCTAGATTGTTATATTATTTTCTTGTGTTTACATTAATTCTAATGAACTTTTGACATTGTGAAACTGAATGGTCAATTAATCTGGAAATAAAGAAAGAAGGAAACGATAGTAGTTTCGTATTAGAAAGTTTATTGTTCAGAAAAGGTCAAACTGGATCTGCTCATTCGGTTTAGATCTGCTGAAAGTGTAACGTGTAGGAAATGATAAGAATAGCAACGATCTTATCAAACGGTACCTCCTGAATGTAAGATGGGAAAACGTCGTCGATGTGCATTTAGGTCGCAATGAAAATTCATGCGCTCCCCGAGAAAACGCGAACGAGCCATAAGTATTGTCATTTTAACAATAAAAACGACTGGTACTCACATCGTAAGTACTGGTTAATTAAACTGGCGGAATAAATTATTATGATAATTGAACTGTCTAACGATCATACGACTATTAAAATATCTATCCTTTTATTGTGCTGAATAAATTGCTATTAATATATATAATAATATGCTATATAATAATAATTCATAGAATTTTGTTGAGATCCATTTAGAAAACTAAATTTAACATTATAACATTTTACAAGAAAATTGCATTTCTTTTCCATTGCCAATTTATATTGAAACTGTGAATATACAGGGTGTTAATTATAACTTGAGCACCTAAATAATTGCCGCTACTATTAAAAGTCAGAAAAAATGACTAAATAGGATGTACACTCACGAGCGAACTCGGCTTCCACTAGGGAAAAAGTGACATAGAGGAAGGGACCTTCTACCATGCTCCTACCACTTTATGAATACTGAATTACTGAAATTTATACCAAATTAACATCCGATTTAACATTTATTTCAGTACCTGAAATCAATTTATCAAGTGGTAGGAGGCCCTTCTCTTACGCCACTTTTTCCCCTAGCGGAAGCCGAGTTTGTTCGTGGAGGTACATGGTTTTAAAGCGTGCATTTGATGGTGATAAAATGTTTTTTACTTCTTATTACGTGTATTTACTTCTGCATTCTTCAAATTGAAAAAAAAATACGATGACCTTGAAAATACCGTTAAAACGATCTACACAGGATTTTTTGTTATCACTATCAGTGCTTGCTTTAAAACAATATACATCCTATTTAGTCATTTTTTCTCACTTTCAACAGTAGCGGAAATAATTTAGATGATCAAGTTAAAATTAACACCCTGTATAAAAAATAAAGTAAAATAATTGATTAAAATTCTTGATTCTTTTACCATTAAAAAATTGCAGTCAGTACCATCCAACACGATTTCCGTAAGTTTTTTAAGAATGTCACAAAAAAAATATAATTTTCGAATTTTAATATTTCGTCACTGGTTTCACCAATTGAAAATGCATTTTTCCCATTAACGATAATTTTAATGCTAACAAACGAAACGTAATGTTTTTCTTTATTTTAAGAAACATTGTGCTTTCATAATGGAAGAAGCAATTTTGTTTATAACATATTCATTTCACGGAAGTGCAACACCAATGATCGATCGCTCATCCCCACTAACCAATGTAAATTCGTAACCACTCGAATCGATTTTATTTTTGCTTTTTTTTAGCTTCGCTAGAGTCTGTTTCCATTGCCTATCAAATGTCACCTTTTGATAAACATAGTTCAGTCGTTGGAAACTGCCGCTGACATTCGCAACACAAAGTACTAATAGATTGAATTTAAACATCGAATTAGCGACGCGTCTAATACCACCCGGAAACGCGATCGGGCAAACCGAATCCGACAGTGGTTCATAGTGGGCGGCATTGAAATCTCTAAATCGCGAGTGTTTCACTATCGTTATAACTGTAATGATGAATGTAAGTTATGTTAATTAAATTGTTTCACATGTTTAATTGTGTACTATTAATACAAAGTCAAACATTTTGATTTGTATTAATAATTATTAATAAAAAATTAGAATATGTAATATTGTCTGGTCAGAGTGGATTTGTGGTGGTGAAAATGAATAGTTTTTATTTTTAAAAGTAATTCGATACGTGCGATAATTAAATTTTCTGTCGACGAATTGTAACATTCACTAAACAAATCAATGTTATTTTCAGTTTTACAAGTCAACTGGTATTATGAACGTCTCTACCGTGTTTCCGGAGGGATACACTGAAACAGAGAGACCATCGCGTCATGCGTCAGCGAGCGTAAAGGATGATGAAGAGGTGCAGGATAGATACAATCGTGAGTACTTGAGCACTTCAAGCTTCATATAGTTGAATTTCATTCGTTGTAATTTAATATAATACCTTGCGTATCATAACAGTAGTCTCTGCTTCGCATATTTTATGTCGAACAATCCTCGTTCATTCAGTCATTTATTCATTCATGTGCGAAATATAGACCGTTGAGTCCCATTGTGAATTACAAAATGAAGTTGCTCTACAAGCTGAAACTTTTAATTCTTAACTCTTGTAACTTAATTTATTTATTTCCAATTACATATTTAATTTTGGTTGTGTACCAAACACGTTTCCTATGAATGATTTTAAACTTTTGACAGACAGTATACATCAGAAAAATTTGACCATGGTTCTGTTCTATTTCATTTTATTCATCTTAAAAATTCGTTTTTTCTTTCGTTGAATACATTATATACCTAAAGTCGACCAATTGTCATTGAAGTGTATCCTGGTTATTTGTCGATATTTATATAATATTATATTATAGTTATTTATTTATGGTTTATTTGATATGGGCACATTAAGTGTAAAGTCATTAGCGACTACTTGTATATTATACTATATTATATTATATTATATACAGGGACCGAAAAAGTCATGGAACTTTTTAAGAGGTTCTGTTTAAAACATGAACCGTGGAACGTTTTTTAAAAAACGTTCTCACATTATAAGTTCTGATGAGGACAGATAAACAAAAATTCTTGAAAACAAATGTTTTCATTTCACTAGAACTTATAAAATATAAAAATGTAAATTTTTCTATAACAGGAACAGATATTTTGTTCATCAATATTAAAAAAGTTCTCAATCATTGTACCAAATAGTGAATACTGTTCAATAAATAGTACTACAACAATATTAAATAGGTAATTATATTACAATAATACTATTATAGTTATAATACTATCATGTTGAATAACAAAAATTAAATAGTATAATAATACGTAAATGTATTGTATTCGTATATTTTATTATAGAAATATACATAATTATATATATGTACATATTATAGAATCTCTATGTATTTCAATTCATTTACGTTATAAAAAATATTTCGGTATTATTCTTGACAAATCCTCTTTTCCGTTCAATACTTTTTATAAAAGTATTAATTACTTATGTTATGATTTTCATACCTTTCATTAAATAAGCATATGTACATATATGAAAATTGAACGGATAGAAATCCAGTGAATTTCGATAATAAAGACTTCACTTGTGACAACCATTTCCATTTGTGATAAAGTATAAAAAACGGATTACAATACTGTATCGGTGTCAAATCTTAGTAAAGCTCTAGAAGAAAATTTTGTCTAAAAGTATGTAGATTATGTTAGTATATCAGACATTTCACAATAGTACGTTATGATATTCCACAGAAACCAAAAAACAAAGTAATAAATATTTCCTGAAGTGAGCAGAAGTCGAATTTTTTCATCAAACAGTGACAATAAATAATGGAAAATGACAATTCGTATACCAAACGTTACTTATAAGAATCAGTACATTTTATTCGCTATATAATAATGAATCTGTTCGGCATTCAATAATGAAATTATACGAAATGCTTAAGTAACTCTGGTTTTCTCTACGTTACGTTAAGCCTCATTTTATTTGTCTCACACCTATTTTTCCTCTCGTGGTATAAATTTCCAAACGAAGGCAACCGATGTACGCTTGCGAATGTCATGGCGTGACTACATGCATATCGTTGAAGTTTCCACATAAAGTAGAGGCGTGGAAATGTACCAAACAAGGGACGCACGATACGGTATTGTAAAACCAGTTGCATACTGACGAGCGCGTTTCCGGTGAAAAAACGTGATTCACTGTCTGTTAAGCCGATATGCAATTATCCCGGTGGCAAAGTGTTCCGCAAGAGGTAGTCTTATTCACGTTTATACGAGCTATTAGTTGTTTCCAGTTAGATCATTAAACAATTACAATGAAATTAGCTGAAACGTTGCGTCCACTCAAACACACGTCGTTTTGTACCTACTACCCCCTGAGAAAATAACCGGGAAAGGCTTTCCACTTCGTTTAATTTCTTCGTCATACCTGGTATGCTTGGAAGTCATTGAATTGTCACGATTGCTCGACTTAAGTGGAGAAAATACACTGTGGTCTCGGATATCTGAACACCATTCATCAGAGTATCGTTCGTTTCAATCTTGATTAGTCGAATAGTGTCATCTAAATGTGTTTACATACATTTTTGGTCGTTCAACATACTGCTCCCCTCAGTTACAATGTCGTATCTAACAAATTATCGTTTTTCAAGATTTTTCGAAATATTTGGAACTACACATGCTTTTCACTTTTTGATTAAAGTTAGAATACCCTGAGGGCTTTGTAATTTATTTGTCCTAACTGCTTTTCAGACCATTTTACTAAGAATTTTATAATGTTCTATGTAACATCTACTATTTGTAATTTAGATACTCGTAAGTTATTGCTTGAAATTCAGTTGGGACATTTAATTAAGTACATAATAATTGGTACGTTAATAAAACATTTTATATAAATTATATAAAATTATAAGTTTTTATTCAAGCTTATAAATGGTCAGATCTCATCTCCTCAATTGTTGCAGCTCGTTCATTTTCTTGCTTCCTGAAGGTGTGTTAGAAAAATAATCATATATTTGTTATGCTACCGTAAAAACTAAATATGGTTCAAGTGACTCAATTTATCGAATGCTGAAATCAACTAATAAATTTATGAATATGATTGACTTCTTCAGTGGCTCTATTGATTACTTTAATGAATCTTAACATACGGCACTAAGAACTGTTTAATTTAAGTTAATGATTAATTAAAAATTCTCTATTACGATTAATTCCTTATTGTATACTATGTTGCTGTAATTGTTTTTAATTTTATTTTCATTAAATTGTTATGTATGTATACTGGGTGTATGACCGTTTAATAATTAAATAAATAAATAAAAATTGTGTAGATTATACAAAGTAATAACAAAATTTTTGTAATTTAATGAAAAACAAGGACGATTCAACGAAAATTATAAAATCTCATTTTTCTCGAATGTTTTAGAATGGTTAATTAGGACAATTGAACTAAGAAGGGCATTAGGGAAAACTTTCTGAACATGGGAAAAGGAATAAGTATTCTAAGTCGTTCTTATCATTTAAAAAATTTGATTTAAAGCTAATTACTGCACTTTTATGCGAAACCTTAACATTTACAAGCTCTTTTAAACAGCTCTAGGTATTCAGGTTTCTATTTGTACATTTATTTATAATTTCAATACGTATTTATTATATGTAATAAACACATATTACTATTATTTTCAAACACTTGTTGCTTTAGAAAGTATTTCTGAAGGGTATCGAGCACTGACAAGTGAAATCAATTTATCTGAAACAGTCACGCTAACAATTAGAAAACCATACCCTGTCGAAGAACTGAAACATTACCTTCTAACTGATTTTGAAATGAGTCATTGAATTATTGTTTGTTTTCAATCACCGAATATTAATTTATTTGGTTAGTGAAAAATAAAGAATGGTATATAATTACTTGATTGCCAATTTAATAAACATTTCACATTAACACAATGAGTAATAGGCATAGAATTGTGTTTTACATTGCCGTTCATCTCCCAACAATCGAATAATAAATTACTTCCTTTACTTTCAAACGCTCGTAATCGTTCGATTATTCGTGGAAATCGATTATTCGAACGTTTTTCTCCTCGATTAATCCTGATAATCAAGGTCCCACTGTATTTGAATTTAAATGAGAAGGTGAAAGTAAGATGAATATCCAATGAGCAAATCAGGATCAATAGGTCTGTGTAGATCGAGATATGTATACAAGAATGTGTTTAGTAAATATGTATTAAATATGTTTCATAGATATGGTATGAAGATAGCATGTATGTATTTGAAATTTATTACTAACTGCTGATTTATCGACAGAGAAATGACAGCGGAGTCACAGTTAATTCACAATTGATTGAAACGTTTCTCGGTAGATTGCGACTGTCTAGTTCAGATCTAAAGAATCATAAATTTTATACTATCTCACTATTTTACACATACATGCAATATACTAGTTATGGAATATGTAGTACAATTTTAATAACACTATTATGTAAACATTTTCTTGTTAGTAATATAATATTACAGTATGAAAGGATAGTTAAATGTGACCTTAATTAAAAGAACTGTAATAATGTAGAGCTATAATTTGATTTTTTATAAAAACAATGTTGGAAGATAATCGTAATAAACAATATACATTCGTGCATGTAATTTCAATAAAATAAAATCTGTTCCTCGATTCAACGTACATCAACGACACTGCAATCAGAGATCGTAAATCTTTGAAAGATCCAGTCAGATCTCATATACCGTAATTATATTAACGGCTGCTTATGCACTCATCGATCATTCTTCGTTTCGTGACCAATGTGTAAGTTTACTTCTTTGCGTGTAAGTAATTTTAAATCTTGCGAGATCAAGGAGCAAATTATACTTAACAATATTAGTATCTACTTATGTTATTCGTTTATAATTTAGAAAAAACTATTATGCTGATAATCCTTCAAATTTAATGGAAGTCATAATTCTTATTAGTTTAATTTTATATTCAATTTTTATATTGCTCATTTCTACTCCCGATAGATCGGTCATATAGCTCTTCGAAAAGGCTCACGTGCCCGACGACGCCTCAACTTGATCTCTGTCTCCCTCTCTCGTTTCTGAGGAGCAACTGAAATCTGGTACAGGTAGAATGATTCAGCCGCAGCATTTGGAAATTTCCAGATTTCACCTTGACTTTGATTGCACGTCGCACGCGAGCCCGATCGTGCGAATCCCCCCCGGATAAAACGGGCTGGCTACGTGTTAAGTGTACTAAGCAAAATCACCGCGGTGACGATCCCAGAATTCTGTTTACCGAGAAACCTCGCTCGTTCTTCGTTCATCGACGATCACCGTGTCCCGTGGAAAAGCGTCTAAAGACGTTTTTCATGTTGCCGCCGGCGTTCACGATGGAATGTCAGTGTTAACGACGATTCGCTCCGCCATTTATTCCAGTGATTGATTCGACCGATTAATTCTGTTATTTTCTGTTTCCTTTGTCTTCGGCAGATAATCTTGCTCTTGGAAGGAATTGAAACTGTCGTTTTATCTGCCTGTCTTTCAGCTCTTCGTAATACAATTTTCCGGGGACCTGAAATTGATTATCTAGCATTTCTCAACACGTTGTCGACCGAAATTTTTACCATTGGTACACTCATCGTTATAATTATTTTATAATATATAATATTTGTTTTCATGTTTTACGAACAAATTCGATCGAAACAAATCTATACCTGCCAGTAAAATTATTAATCATCGACAGAGTGGCCATCTTCTTAAGTAATTTCTTTGCATTTGTTTGCATTAATTGATCGCTAATTAATTTTACACTTGTCGTTACGTTCGTTTATCTTTTACATTCATTTCGTGTTTCTTGATTTTGAAGATGACTTAAAGGCGCCTTAGACCTAAAGTAGCCGTAAAATGGGCGTTTTCAAGGCGTTATGTACTATCTGGGTTAGTTACCTATTTTCTCATACTGTAATTTAGTGTGTAATAAAGGCTTATTAACACGGTGATTTTACTAGTGATGCAATATCTTAATAAAATATGTCTATTTATATGTTTGCCATTAAATATTCGTATGTCCACTTCAACACGTTATTTCATGTTTGTTTTTCGAATCGTTATTCGGCTACCAATCAAACTTGCAAGATTGTAAATTTAAGTGTTCAGAAACTTATAGTTTCTCGTACAATTTAAAGCATCTGGTGAACATTATGGTTGTACTCTACATGTTAAATTATTTTCTGAATATTAAACAGTGACAGGGAAATCAAGATTTTTACCTACCGGTATATAAAAATTACGTACATTAACTTGTCTGTTAATCAATGATTTATCAAGAATATTCATAGAAATCGGCGTTAATTTAGACCTACCTACTACCGTTAAAAAATTTGGAAACAGTTAAACAAAATCTTAAAATATCAGTTTACAAATTTGTTATTACAGTCAAAGGCTTATACACTATGAACAATTATATGTATACATGGGCGTAGCCAGGTTACCAGTCAGGGAGGGGGGGGGGCAAAGTCCAATTTTTTTTTTCTTCTACAATAATGCAAGACCCCCTTTTTTCCGTAAGTGCTCTCCCCTGCCCCCCTTTGGTTACGCCTATGTATGTATATTCATGCATTAATCTATATATGATAAAAGCAATGTAGAAATACTAAAACAATTTATCTTTATCAAACTTTAGCCTCATCAAAATGACAAGCTTTAATTTGAGTAACTTCCAAACAAATTTTAGACCTTCCTTAAAATTTATTAATTCCTTAAAATATTCTTTATCTAAATCATGCCATTCTGCTTTAAAATACTCCCGGGGTTGTGTGGCACACACACACACAGCACAAACAAACAACAGAACACGCATACAAACTAAATTCGATAAAATAAAGAATTTTTAAGAAATGTAGTTAGAAAAAAAACTTTGTCTGTAAACTGCTTAAAATATGCAACAAGGTTTTTTTTAAAGCGGTTACTTTCAATATGTTAATAAAGGATCACTTGTTTAACTAAAAAATACAACTGTTTCCAAACTTTCGAACGATAGTGTATGTTAGTAAGTCGATCACTATTTACTTATGATAATCATTGTTATTTTCATTCTATAAAACAGAAGATACATAAATTACAATCCTATTATTTTTATACGGTGTACGGTGTATCTTTACATTATACAACATCGGTAATTATTTTCAAATCAGGCTAATTACCCGTGGAGCAATTACCTTGCTAACGCCACGCTTGTTAATTCATATATTCAGTTCATCCATTGCCACGAGTTTTTCCTTAACCGCTATTTTGATTCGAGATTCCCTCGAGCTCAGCCCCATACGATATAATGTAGCTTGTACACATACAGCAGGTGATAAATATAAATGATTCGCAATTTTCATGGCGATTTCCGTGTATTAGCCAGTGTCCTCCAACCGTGCTATACGAATTTGCTGGACAAATTAGCGGCATTCGTGATCTCCGTGTAACGATTGCGGTTATTAGAGGCTCTTGAAAATAAAATTCGCGAATACTCGAAAATTTATCGTCAACATTGTTATGCGTACGGTGAATTGGTTTGTAGACAGCAAAAAATTCCATCGAATCTTGCATCGTTCTGCACAAAAAAGAGGGACTGTTTGTGGCATGCGCGATAAAAAGGAGGAAGTTGATATGTTTGCTTGTTTCCTCTTAAACTGTTTGCTGTAATATGAGTTACGTGATCCCGTATCATGGTTAAAGACATTACGTGTTTACGGTGCGTAACATTATTCTTGAGGAACGTCGCGTTCCGAACGCGTTGGGAAAGACGGTATCTATCTAGATAAAGCTACTGTATCCATTAAAAATATTATCGTAAATAGTGATACTAAAAATAGTATAAAATAGTATAAAATAGTATAAAATAGTATAAAATAGTATAAAATAGTATAAAATAGTGTAAAATAGTATAAAATAATATAACGTAGTATAAAATAGTATAATATAGTAGAAAGGGTACGCAGTATAAAATAGTATGAGGTAGCATAAAATGGTATACAACGGTATAAAATAGTATAAAAGAGAGCACTATATAAAAACTATATAAACAATACAAATTCTTTTATAATAATAGAAAAATGACTGCAATTATTAAAAATTCACCGACACAGAACTCTTGTCTTAGTTGTTCGAAGCTGTTTCTTGATACGAATTCAGATTACCTTAAGTAATATTGATTTTGTAAAAAGAAAAAAATAAAATAGCTTGAGGAAAAGTTATTTGCGTGCTCATAAGCTAAAGTAGGTACGGACGAATAGCTCAGGATTATATCTGATCTGCATGAGATATTTTATTATTTCCATAATCGCTTCTGGAATATTTTATTCATAAAGTAGGACGGCATGCAGAATTGTAGATAATATCAGGTATGTCACTGTAACCATAACTATATGTCTAATGGGAAACAAATTATCGATTCGCAATTTATAAATTGACGACATTAATGTTACTTTAACTCAAATGCTGCATTTTGTGTCATTTTATAGGAGGACTTAGTTATCAAAGTTTTTCGTTGTGTTAACTGCATTTAGTATTCACATATTCTATTATATTCATAAATTATGACAAAATTATTAAGTATCAGCGTTACAGATAAACGATTGCATACCGAAAGAAAGTGTAGTGGGGATAAAATGATTAATTCACGAAATTTCTGACATTATACAATTCCCACCAATCTATACAACTTAATTTTGACATCCTGGTGTTCCAACAATTGGATCAACTGAAGGTAACAATCGACGAGAAACGTACGGTTCTGGCCAATCGCAATAACGCTGTTTCATCGTGACAACGATAGACGGCACGCTATCATGTACTCATGAGAAACAACTTCGCGAATTGAAATGCACCTCTCATATTCGGCAAACAGTCCTCCATGCGAATGTTATTTATTTCAATGCTTCCGAAACAATTTAAATGGAAAAATATTCCAGCTTCCAAGAGACCACATCTGTTTGATTTTTGGAAAGAAACAATGGACTCAAATTTAGGAAAACAATAAAAATTACGTGATTAATTAAATAATGTTCAATAAAATAATACAGATAACATACAGTATATACAATGATAACAAAAGAAACAAACATCGAAATTAATTGAAATAATTTTCTGTCCCATTAAATATTGGGTGAAAATTCTACTTCACGTATGAGATGTGTTAAAAATTCAGTAGGACCACGATTATCGAAAATAATAGGTGGGCAAAGTGTTCGGATAACAGAACGACAACTCTTAGTATGTGAAACTTCATATATCTTAAGCATAATTATACAAATGAACAAAAGAAGGACAGCTTGTTTATACAATAAGGTCTTTACAAAGTCTGAAAAACAGTAAATCCTTGATGATCGTTGGAAGGCTCCTTCGCACTGATAAGAATAGGTCCCCAGCTGTAACACGAAGTTTTCCATTAGGTTTAGCGCAATGATAGAGCTTGGAATTCTGAAGCCAGTGATATTTGTTTCAGCGACAAATAGTTATTAGTGTATGAAATATTTCATGTTTAGTGCCCCGAAGCCTTCTAACACTCATCGAGGAGTTACTGTACATTGTTCGGATAATAGAACATTACGATGAAGTAATGTTTGGTTAATAGAGCGTCTCGATAAGGGTTGTTCTTAAAAACATATTCTTTCTTCTTTAGATGCAACTCAAAACAAATGCAGTTCAAATGCTTGCGACTTGAAAATTCAAAGAATATAAGGAACGAACCACGAGATTAAAACGTTTGAATGATTCAACTAGTGATGGTCTCACGAGGCTCAAAACTCTTCTCTCTGTGGTTTGCTTACCATTAAGGGACGGCTATAATGACCAGTCTTCACTCTAACTGGATTGATTAACTTAGCACGTGCTCTGAACCGGCTCGACCGGCGAAATACGTAATTACGCGACGGATTCGCGTCGATGTTTCTTGATTTCGAGGTGTCCCATTACACGACACTTGTAACACCTGCGAAAGAGGAAATAAAGAACTTCTCTGCCATTCGATCACTTCGTCGCGATGAAATTTAGATCGATTGCATTGAATTTCGATAAAAAATCCATTTTCAATAAAAAGACTGAGAATGATTTATAAAATCTGTAAGAATGAAAAATAGTTCTAGCATATTTCTCGCTTATACTGGATCTTTCATTAAAGTGGTCTTTATTTGTGAACTTATGATTTTGATAGGCCTTTGATGCACTATTGGTTGGCCAACAGTTAGAATTATCACCCTTTTTTGCAACTGAGCCAACAATCATACCCTACGTAGGGCCCACCTTTACAATTTATTGTAACAAATTGTGAGTATATTCATAGATAAGAAAACGAAAAAATCAATATGAAATATAATAACAAATTTTTGGTTGTAGCAACGTTTCTGACGTCTTATTTAAATGTTGGCAAACTTTTGGTGGGCCAATGTTGCTTCATCATTGTAAATTTCTTGTTATTTAATCAACTATAATAATTATAGGCCCAACATTGGATATTCGTTGGCCTGTTGTCATAACTTTTTCGTCGTAGGCCCTATTTTGGGAATTTGTTGGCAAAAACGCTAACTATATCCCAACTAACTCCCAACTGTTGGATACCGTTGGTCAACCGTTTGGCCAGACATTCAAATACTTTCAATAGTCAGGCTTGATCTAGCTAACAGTTCGCAAATCAGTCATATTATCTGGTTAGTTTCCTTGCAAAACCTTGCCACCAATCGAACGTAACGTTCAAGAGGTACACTCGAACGTATCGAGTACCTACGATACTTCAGTAACACATATTGGCGATCTATCGCTAGAAATACGCATTATAGAAGAAGAACATATCGCAGAATTCGTGATTGCCACGGATGAAACTGACATCTTTCGAGATGCGTCACGCCCGTCTGCTTAATGTCCGTGCACACGGTGAAAATTACGGGCGGATAATAGTTGCCGATAATTGCTTTATTATTAAATTGCCGCTGTCTTATCATCCCCCTCGACCCCCCTTATTGCGAGACGGGACAACACAAAGATGCGGTGATTTCTCGGTAGGTTGACTCATCGATGATAACATTGTAGATACGAGGAATTATAATGTTCCTCGTTATTTATTGTGTAATTGAAATTGACTCGTGCATAAGTTTCTCGAACGACCGTGGAATTTCTCAGTTTGCGGTACTCATCAACCACGATCGATATCGTTCGCGTTAGGTTGTTGCATAATAAGCCTGGTTTTCCAGGGCACCTAATTTTAACCAACTTAATTTTTACGAAGCTGTGTTCGAGAAACTTCACTGAAAAATATTCATTCGGACTTATAATCATTGAAATTTTCCAGTCCAAGTACGACATTTATTATGCGAAAATGTGATATCTTTGTACTGTCGACTTATGCCGACACTTGTAAACGATGATTCACGGCTACTTGAATTCGAGATTGTTGCCTCTAGTTGCTTTGGTTGAGCCTCTTAAATTTCTTTATTCTAAGCGACTTAACTCTTTATTACTATTATGCATATTATGCAAATATTATACTAAAAGTATTCAATCAAATGACGTAATTAGCATAAAACAATTTATTTCTTTTTTCTGGTGTTTTCCTTGAATAAAATCAATATTTCCATTCTATTTATTTAATACGTATCGCATCCTTGCTACAAAAGTGAACTCAATAAACGTGTTTTTGGAATTATCTCCATGAGAAAGTTGCAGAAACACTGTTCGATCAATCATCTAAAATGTATGCTTCTATTTAGCTTCATAAATTAGCTGGCAGACAGCAGTTATGTCACTTTTATTGTTCGAAACAGGACTGTGGTCTAGCGACAGTCCTTTGCATTTTTCGAACAATTAATATTTTTTAGTTGTCACACGTTTGTAGTAAAGGTGCAATATACAGGGTGTTCACGCTGTTAGTAACCAGCGTTTTTCTTGCAAATAGTCAGTATTAGAAGAAAATGAAGGGGGAAAATGTGTTGCAGTTTTGTATAACCAACATAATAAAATATATCAATGTTTTATATTTGCAATATTTTTCGAGAAACGAAGGTGACCTTTAATTTTTTTAACGGTGTGCTGTATATTTTTTTATGTGTTATGAAAGCATGTGTCAAGACGAATTCATCAATGTGTTATAGAATGAACTTCAACTTCATACATGGTTAGAAATGAAAGAAACATTTTGAATATTTCGTGCCGATGTGTTTTACACGAATTTCTCATTGATACGGCTTAGCTCGTTAAATCTGACTGATTTTTTCTTTTCATTCACTATCAGAGTGTTTATTTCTGGATTTCTTTTCGTTTACACCCCTGGATTTCTTTTTATGGGACAGTGTTCAAGATACCATTTACGATGCACCGCCCACAGATGTAGACGATTTGAAAAGCAAAATAATGGAAGTATGTGCATTAATATCTCGGACAACATTAGCAGAAGCTACCTGAAATAAAAAACATCCAGATAAAGTATCTAGGTGGTGTTTGTGTTTGAACTACTGCACTCCCAAATATATAGTATGAGAAGAAACAAAAAGAGATAAGATCAAGATTCAGGCCGGAAAAAGAGCACTCAGATATACGAAGAAGGAGTAAAAAATGCAGAAAACAGAGTGTTGGTTACAGAACACCTAAAGTAAAAGAAACGAAAAGTTGGCATGACGAAAACCAGTAGAGAACGAGAAGAATATTTATGGAAGATTGGATATAGTCAATTAGGAATAGAGAATCTAAGATAACAAAATCTAAATATAGGAAAGATATTGATGGAAAGAGACAAGGAGATACAAAAGCAAGTGCAATGCAATAAGATACAAAGCGCAAAGTATGTATAATAAAAGGTACAAGTATATAAGAACATTAGGGAAGATGGAGTATCTAGAAAAAGAAGGAAAGGGGGTAGTAAAAAATTAATAGTAAGAGTAAGGTGTGGTAGGGGTGACCGGGGTTAAAAGTAACAGGTGTGGGTTGTAACAAGACTTACAACTTTTTAAATAATAGAGACAGCGCTATGATAACAAATAATCAATAAATCATGATAATTAATTGATCTCACTAAGAAGAGAATATTATGTTGTGCTAATTATAAAAAAACAATTTATGTTACGTTGACTACGTATTGATTAAGAAATAATATTGTCTTGAGCCAATCAAATAGAAAACTATAATGTTATATTCTTTGTGATCATTAGCTAGTTTAAATTATTTTTTCTTTTCATTAAAGTTCCAACAAATTTATACCTCTATTCGATAAGATACAGTGACCAAAAACACTATTGAAAATAGATAACATTCTGTTTTACATATTTCGTACATTACTTTATCGTAACTCAAAAAACGTTAATAAAAAAATACGAAGTGGTAAAAAGCGACACAATTTTTTTACATAATGGCGCCTAACACGTTAAGGGTTATGTGTGCTAGAAATAAAATATCCCGCATCTAGTTTTCATTTCGATTATGACATCACCGCCTGTGTAGTTGCACACACATTTATACTGGACTGTTTTTACGCACCGCGACATTCATAATTTCCGCTCGAGAAATTCGCCACAGGGTACATGCGCTGTAAAGCCTTTTGCGGCGTCGCACTGTACGTCGGGGATATTTAATTTCAGGTTTCGATTACAGCTCGAAAGTCCAAAGAATGTTTTATTCGAGACGTCCTGTCACAGGTGCACCGCGACACACGAATACGCAACGGAGATTTCGCGTGGCCTCCGATCGATACTGCGGTTTCGCCGTTACACCGCGAATGCTAATGACTTTTACCATCGATAAAGCTGCGGAACCAAGAATATATACAGTACATATATACAAGGGATAATTGATACGTCGCTCGTGCTGACCAGACGATTCGTAACATTGTAACATTGTAGATA
Source organism: Dufourea novaeangliae (assembly GCF_001272555.1). Lineage (NCBI taxonomy): Eukaryota > Metazoa > Arthropoda > Insecta > Hymenoptera > Halictidae > Dufourea > Dufourea novaeangliae. The sequence continues at coordinate 3,299,779 of NW_015374014.1, read as the reverse complement.
ACATGCCAGACGGTAATTGATCCACTGAATGGTTCGTTATCGTGTTCATTTCTGCGGCAATCGACAATTTGCGCCGATAATGTACTTGACTATGAACTAGTATCTCCGAGATATTTTAACACGTTCGCTACCAGATGTCAGATATCGCTCATTTGCTGCAATAACGACGTAACACAAAAATCATGATTTTAGGAAAAACGAGCTTGAATGTTTTGATCACTATAATTTTACACGAACATCATATTAAAGTGATTGTCCTGACATGGTAAGTTTAAGAAGTTCACTTACAGAATTCAACCTATAACAATTACAGAAAACAACTGTTTTTTCTATACTAATAACTCAAAAACTGCAAATTTTTAGTTATGCCATTGTTCCAGCAAATAAACGATATGTGTGCTGGTGATTACGTAATTGGTGTAAGGCAAAAATCTAAAAAAATTGAACTTAGTTATTTGGTGTCACATCGATTTACGTTTAAATAATATGGAGGCACTTCTGCGAAGTATTTAATTGGGTTATGCCATTTTCATAATCACCGTTACATGTATGACGCTCCAATTTCTAAGTGAGCATACTTTATTTGATAAAAGCATAATGTTTTTTGCAATATTCATTTATATTTTATTTTTAAGATCTAATTAAGAATATATGTAGGGACAGTCTAGTGAAGAAAATGATGGAAACCTATAGACTGGTCTGTGATGAACGTTTTCGAAGCAATATTCTGGTAACGAACTCGTTAAGAATTGCTTGCTGCTAGGATCCGATACTTTGTTTTTCGCGATCAAAATTCCTCGTAGCCGAGGACAGCGCGTCCTCTCGCCAAGTGTAACGGATATTACCTGCGGGTCGAAAATTACGTACACTCTGTTGCACAAGAAAGTGTACAGCAGAACTTTTAAAGGGCCAATCGCAGCGCCATCTATGTCGAAGCATTTGAAAGCTTGAATTATGCTCTTTTGTTTAATGTCTGCTTTGTCATCATGCTAATCGTGAGTTTCGTTCAAGTACACTTTTTATAGAATGAGTACTAAATATCTAAAGCGTTATGAAGCACCGTTTCTCGTTGATCATGCGAACGGACCAAAATTACCCTTCAGACAAGCCTTAAAGGCAGTTAGGAAGTCTAAGACATTCGTCCAGAAGTGGGTACAACCCTTTAAAGAAGTTGGAAATATGGATGACTTGCCGGAAAGAGGATTAATCCGCGCAATGTTTAGGGGTTATGCCTACCTGCGAGCTCGAAAAAAGACATGTACTTTACATTATATCCTCAGATTAAAAAGTTGTAAAAACCGACCTTTAGATACTATTTTCTTCGCGATTCCAACCAATTACAACTTTTTCAATTTTCTTTACACATCATTTACAAGTCATTTGGACCAATTTTGAAAAACTAGTTACGTTTAAGGGGTGTACGAATACTTTTGACACCGACTGTAGGTACTTACGTTTACAAAATTTTAAATGTTGTTAATTGAAAATTGCATCCTTCGTCGTGTATTTAAATGGTGCTGGTCACAGATGACCACCATGACAGTGAATGCATTAAAATTACTTATTCCAACGAGGAAATTTACTAAAAATACCTTTACCGGCGGCGTCACTAGGGGGTGCGGGGACTGCGACCCGCACCAGGTGGCACCCAATCTTTTCAAACGTATGTTAAAAAATTACAGTTTTGCTAATTTTAAATCTGTAAACCCTTTTTAAAATCGTCAATACTTGTTTGTTGAGAAACTAGTGGAGGATAATATTGTTAGTTAGTCACATAAGTGTAACAATAGATTGAACATGAATTACAGCACCAGGTGACACCAATACTAGGAAGGTCATTGACCTTTACTTGAAGAAAATCTTAGTAACGATAATTCTGAAGTTATTACCTAATGGCGTAAACTTGAAAGCACACGTCCAATGAATAAATTAAATCTTCCGTTTAACTTCTAAAGAGAGATACTTACATTGAGGATCGTTAATATCATTATCACGTAACAAGTAAACATGTTCGTTCTGCTAGCTCATCATACCTGTTTCAATGATACGGTAATTTTCCTTCTTACAATTACTTCTCGCGTACACGCATCGCGAAGTCACCTCGCGAGAATCTACGGTGGCTGATATTATTCGCATTACGTTTTGTTTCGCGTTCCGCTTCCTGGATGTCGATTGTTTTTCTCCCGTAAAAATCGTACTCACCGCTTGCCATTTTCGGCTACAACCGCCATTGAAGCAACGGTTATGAAATGTGTTCTCATAGCTCATGCGGCAAAACCGAAAATTTCAGTCTTATCGAAGTACAAAGATTCGTATATGTTCTTTGACAGATTACCTGGATGAGTAAGGTACTCATAATTTTTGTGTACTGTATTTATGCATTTATAGAGTCCCCTGACTTGTAAAACACAGCAACATAAAGATTCCAATAAAATTTAATATTATTTATGCATTATTATTAACATATTAAATCCGATACTATAGAAAAGAAATTTCTGTGCTATTTTATTTTTTCTATATTTGTGTTCTAAATTGTAAATTTACATAAACATCCGCAGTCTAATTATGTTTATATAATATGTGTAATTAATAGTGTATTAGTTTTTGTTAATTCTGTAGCATACAGTACCTATATTTACACATTCTGATTAAGATTAAATATAGTTGTGCTACACCTCGCAGTGCTTGTTATATTTTAGTCCTTGCACTTTTATTGCCTTTTTATTTTTTGTTGTATATTTTCCTCTGCAGGTATTGTAATAAAGACCGTATCATTATGTACAAATTGATTAAATGGAACACTAGTGTATGTATTACGTATATGTAAAAGTAATAACTACTTCGTAATCGGAAGTCTTGCTTAATATTGAACAATTATTATACAATATCGGTTACTTGAAATAGTTCCTCTAATTTCCTGCATCTTTTTGCCTTTTTTCTGGCAAAAGTCCAATTCTCCTATTGCAATAAAGTGCAATAAAATAAAATCATAATACACGTATCAACTTAACTGTATTGACAATTGATTTTTCATACACCTCATAATATTCTGTTCTTAACAGAATAAGTATTAACATTTGAAGTTGCGTTTTTACACTTGTAATTTACATACACTTGCAGTAGTATAAAAGTGAAAGTCATTGGCAACTTTTTCATGCACTTATAAAAATCTTTGATGCATTTAATAGTACATATATTGCAAGGCCCTAGTAGATTTAACATTTTTGCGACTGAGAAAGTTGGAATTGAATGAAGTTTACCGATGAAGAATACATGAAAAACCTGATATTAAATTTTTAACTTCGTCTTCTGAAGATCTTGCAGTGTTTCGATCAACAAATAAAAGTTTAAGATAAAAAGTGTAGATAAAATCCCAATGTTAATATCGAATCTACGTATTCAATTGTTCAATGATATGTTTTGAAAAAGGTAGATCTCCCCCATCAAATGTTAAAGTATTAAAAAATCACTACTGAAGGAAATCAAAATTCTATTTAACTTCTATTCCTTTGTATCCATAAAACATGTTAATCTGCATGAAAAGCAGCCATTTATTCAGTGTGTACGTGAATTCAAATAATCAGTCTCTGACAATAGTTGTAATTTAAATATCGTGCTTATTTATATTTCAAGCGACAGTAATTTCTTAAGAACTTCCATAGACTCTAATTCTTTCCTTAACCATTTCCTCTCATTACACATAATGCAGTTACTTGACGAACAAAAGAAACTTTCTCCGTCTGTTCTGAAACACCACTTCTTGAAAGCAATAATTTTAAAATGATTCTTTAGAATTTAAAACGTTCACAAATGTCCCACGGCGGCTGAACCATTATTACATTATGATCGTTAAAATTGAATATTATTATCATTCGTTAACGAAATTAGACGGGTTTGAGAACCAACGTGTCACGAGTTCTCCATTTTTTTTTTGTCCTCAGCGATTTCTAGGCTCCAATCGTTAGAGAATGAAAGTTTTCGCCGCGACGGAGTTTTTGTAGTGTTGCAGGAAAGAATGGCCGCGGTGCACGATATAATTGTGGCGATTTCGTGGCACATTCACCGGTTGGTAAATAGAAACAGTTCCCTTTCGTTGGTTACAATCCCGGCGAAAAGAAAGTTTAGAATTGCCGTTTTTAAGTGGGCCACGAACGAATTCATGGTATTGGAATATTTGAAAATATTTTGAGTATCGCAAAGTTTTTGTTTATTAATTAAGGAATCCATCAAGAATATCCCATTTCTGAACTGTAATATTTCTAATCTAAATAATGACTGAAATAATGTGTGTACAAGTGAGCACATAAATATCAGTCCATGTGGAAATTAATATCAATTATCAAGATAAACACTTAAATTGTCCTCCTTCTGTATGTATTACTCCTCCACTAGGGAAAATACGAAATACCACGAAGTAGAATGACCACGCGATATTTTCTATGTAACTCTATTGCAATCAAGAAAGAGGCTATTCGTTGATCGACATTCAAAATGAAATGCTTTTTCTACGACGTTTCGTCTTCGAGGAAAATCAGTTTATAAAACTCAACGTTGCGTACTGTGACAAAAGTAAAAACAACATTGTTTCTTCGTGCTATTTATAGTGAAAAGCACTTGAACAAAGAAACTAAAGGCCTACAGTAAAATCTATTTTCATACTGGACGTAAAGACATATCTATGTTTATTTCTAAAATATAAAATTATGAAAACAAACACTGATTAATATTGATATTTATTTATTTTTCTGACAGATTTTTTACACGTTGAATACCACAGTTTTTACTTTCGGGACAGTATCATGATAAGATACATTTCTTTAGGTCTTTGTTATTAACAATATAAGTACGCGTTGAGTTGAACACTCATTCCTTTGACTATTTCTATACTATCAATTATATTTCTAAAATGTTAAATATTTCTGTTCCAAAGTTCAACGTTTCTTCATGTAATTTAATGACGTTATCGGTAACCACCACGGCAATCGACGTGTTCAGAAACCATCAAATAAGTTAATTAATCTGCTTAGAATTTTTTAAATCAAATTAAAATTAGCGTAACGCTCCCGATGGTAATGACCGTTCGTGCATGACGGATCACGTAAAACAGTTCGATGCCCGAAATCCTGTGAAATGGTGAATGGCCGATCTACGAATTCCGCAAAGTGATAAACGACTGTCCGTAAAGGAGCCGGTGAATCACAATTTCAATACTTCGAAGTGCCCATTCGGCAGGCGTAACATCAGACGATGTAAATGAAGCAGCAGGTGCGCGAAACATCTATTTACAGGAGGCACTTTGCTACGCGGTGACCCAATTAATGCCACTTAATTACTATCGAGGGACGTGCGTGGTGGTGACGCCGCGACTCCGTTTTGCAATCCCGAAGAATTCGAGAAGTTTGCCGTTATCTACCGATAGAACAACGTTGCGCCCGGCGCTGATAACGTGGAAACGTAAATGTACGCACGGTATGCACCGTTTTTTGTTTTATTTAGGTATCTTTATTGACTCTTACGGTTTAATTATTCTGTTGATAGCACCTCGGGATACATTTAACGATGTTAGCATTGGAATGTTCGTGGTGTAAAGAGATTAGCTACTGAAAGAGGTGCACCCATTGGAATATATGAACAACTATTTTTTAAAGTGATAGATAATAGTAATTATAGTTTATTATTAAATGTCAAAATATTTGATCGTTCGGAAAGTTCGTAGCGTTTTGAGCACAGTTCGTCTTCGTTACCTTATACTCGAGGAAGGAAAAGACGTTGAAAGGCGTGGATTGAAGATACATATTTGCTGTATAAATTACTTTTTTCAACAATTGGACTTATACCGCCTTCTAGAATAACGACTCATATTAAGATAACCATGAGTAATTCACTGTTTTACTTTAACAAACTGAGACTATAATTCGATATTTAATATTCCCTAGTTTTTAATCAATGAAAATTGTAGTTTTAAATTGAATGTCCGCTACTTTCTTTATGAAGTGAGTGTATACGAGTAATTCACTATTTTTCTTTAATAAAGTCAGTTTATACTTTGTATTGTATATTCACTGTTTCTTTTTTCATAAGGTAAGACTGTATGAGGAATTCACTGTTTGTTTTTAAATAAGTGAGACTATGCTGTAGACTGGATTAAATGTGCAAATGCTGACATGAAAAAATAAAACAATGTTGATGAATATCTTATTCGTTTCTTCCATTCATAAATAATTAATATTTGTCAATTTCGTATATTTATGTATAATATTAAGGAGTAGAAACAATTACATACACGAAAAATAATAAAGAACGTGGCATGCTATCTAGTACATATCAGATTCAAGGGAAAAAATGGCTGACCACTATTCAGATGGCTGATTTTTTGCATCTACAATAGTCCACGATTGTATAAAACTCGCTACAGAAAGATGTTTAATAAAATGTGGTGAAGCCTGACTAAACCCATAATAGAGTAAACAATTTTTTGTTTTATTCCAGTTTTTGTATATCAGTCCATAAAAACCTTTGTATAAAAGTCGTCATTGATGTCTATAACATTATAAGTCTGTATCTCTTGCATAAATCATGCAAAACGATGTTCACCACAATTTATCTTAATTTCTTAAACTCTAATCTTCATTACTTTCTAAAAATAATGCAAGAATTTCTACGGACTTTACAATTCTTGTAAGAGCAACAGTCATCTTAACAAATTCAAATGACCATCCATTTTCATCTAACCTAATAGTGCTGTATAATAGAGGAACTACAACATCAAACATTTGTAAACTTATTTATAAATTATTATCTCATCTCGTTACATGTTACCATATCAACGTTACATAAATTTCTCGGGAAACAATGATCTACTTCTCGGTAGATCAGTTTCCTTCAAAATTACATCCGAACGTAGCTTATATAACAATGCAGCCGGATGAGTAGCAAAACGTGTTGAAGAAGCTCACGTGATAGTAGTATTTACCTGATCGCAGATTTGCAAATTGCTGCCTTTTGCGCTGTGCGAAATTAGATTGGAAATGCTTAACTTGCACTTAATCATATGTTACGTATCGAGATGAGTAGAGCGTCGATTATCACAAGCCATAAAATTATTTACGTACTATAACATTTGTTACTAAAATTACCAATATAATTTAACGGAATTCAGGATCGACATTTTTACATTCGACAGTTTCAACTTGATTTTTATAAGTGCCTCCTCTTCGTCTAAGAATGATCGTTTGAATTAATTATAACAATCTAACGATAATCTTGATGGATACAGGCCATTTTCTAATTTTTTTGATGACCTTTGTCATGTGGATTTAATGTTCCTGACTGATTGATACTATAATTTTTCTATTCTGCTACAGTGTATCCACTATGGAAAGCATTGTATAACTTGCTATTGATTATTATTAAATTAACGGAAAATGAATAAGTGGTTATCATTGTCCATGTTAGAACTCCAAAATATGTAGAATTTCTTGAATTGTTTTTACAGAATATGGAAAATTAGAGTTCGATAAATTGAAATGAATTTCAATGATCGTCGTTTTAATCCATTTATGCAAACACAGAATTCTAACGTTACAGACATGAATGGTAATTAGAAATTTTGTTAGAAATAATTCCAAAAGTTATTTGACGAATCCTCACGGAGACAATCTTGCATAAAAGTAAAACAAGGTAGAAAATTTGTATCAGAAAATTATACATCCATAGCAATCTTCATTCTTTTCGAAGCAATCACATGTTCAGTGACTTATGGACTATAATCTACAGGATGTCCCACTAATTCTATCCATCTCAAATATCTCAGTTATTTCAAGTAATAGAACTAAATTAACATGTCCAATTCAAAGTATCGACCATGTGCGTCGATGCAATATCATATTGACAACCTTCAAAATAAATTATTGAATAAGAAAACTTATTAATACAGAGAAATGCCAAAAGTTTAACAATACTATTTAAAGATATTTACCATCTACTGTTTGTTTACATCTGAAATATTAAGTATAGCTTCAAACATGTTTCCTAATGAAAATAATAAAATAAACAAAATCGAATATCTCAGGAACGGTGAGTTTTAGGATGAATGTACCTTAGTACTTTTATACTCTAAATTTGTTATTCTATCGAATTAAACCATAACAAGTTGGACAATCCATTTAAAAAAATTATATTCACCTGCAGATCTTCTCGACGCTGCCACCTGTAAAAAAAGCTATTGCCACCACGTTATGTCTTTCTTGCAACCATACAACTTTTGTGAGTAATGTTTTCACCTATTACTTGAAATAACGAAGATATCTGAGATGAACAGATTTGTCGAGACACCCTGTATATTTAACGATTGAACAGGCGAGTGCTGTTCGACGGTGCAACCGCGAAAAGCGTCTTTTAAAGTCGACACGCAATGCGTGTTTTTAAAACGACGTCATAACGTGGCAATAAAGCTTCGAAAATAATCGATTTGCAATTCGTAATGTGACACGCAGTCGCGCTGGGTTTACTTTTACAACGATGTATGTATGATGTATGCTTGGAGGAGGTATTTCCGGTTTTTCGTTGTTCTGCGTGTCGGGATAAATTAAAAGGATACTATCCGAAGCCGTTTCATAACGGTGGCAAGGATCGACCAAACTGCTTTGTATGGTATATACGAGTTATAATTAGTGTCAATTTACGACGAATGCTCTTTACTATATTCTCTAGTAGGTACACGATTAAGAATAATACTCGATGCACCAATAAGTAACCCACCATTTCTTGTTAATAAACTGTTGATATTATTTAAGTTTAATATTAAAGAACAAGGACAAATATCACTGAAATGCCATAGGCTTCTGATTTCTTCAAAATCAGTATTGAATTTGACAAAATATTGGTACACCTAATATAATTACCATTACAGTTACCTGCTGTATGACAATTTACTTGAATTAATAAGAATTCCTTAACTTTCATATTTTATATCGCTTGGTGTCATGTAATTTTTGTACTATACCTTATGTAGTTTTTATTAGTTTTCAGGCATACTGAAACTGTATTCATATTTTACAATTAGGCTTAAATACAGATAGATTGCGCTTCAACTTTACACGACTTGTTATACCTTAATTCAGTATATTGTTGTTTCTTATTTTTACTTTTCTCTCTTCTCTTTCTGTTGTTCTATTATATGTACATATATTCGTTTCTGTGGTCTAATAAAAATCCCATTATTATTATTACTTTCATTCTTAACATGTTCTTGTTTCTTCACTGGATTAATAGTAAATTATCTAAGAATTTTCTTAAAAATATGGCAATATAATTTAAATTCAACATCCATATTTTGTTAAGCTTTTATTTGATATTGTATACAACTCATAAATGAGATAGATGTAGTATCATTGTTACTGGTATCGCTAAACATAGCATATATACATAGCATTATCGCTAAAAATAATAATTGTATATCAGAAATTATGATATCAAGTCGGCAAGCGAATTTATAATTCAAGCTTTTAATTAACATAGCCTATAATAATCGTAGTATTCTTTCTTAAAATACTCAAGAAAATCTCGAAGAAAACCACTTCTACGGAAAACTTTGTGTTGACAAACTGCAATTTGCATTGAAGCAACAGTATGTCACTCGTATGTGTGATGTAAGAATGCTTTTGTACGTACGCGACGACGATAAGATATCCAGGTAACGCAAGTGTACGTTTTATAACTATATGGAATATGAGCAGAGTCTGAGAATTATTTTCATCATGTTTACAGCAATTTTTGTATTTAACGCTAAAATCATTGACCATGTGTATATAAAATATACCTATAAAGCATTATTATTAACTCTATTCTTTATGTAATGTATCAATTACTACAATTTTAATGGAATATAATTTTACCTATCTCAATCAGAAATCCTTCAACATTTCTTCTATTCATAAGTAGTTTCCTGAGACGCGAACCAGCACGTTAACACGACAATTCTCAATTTCCTGTACATTCTAGTTTTCATCTACTTCCTGTACCCTTTATTCTAAGAACAAACATATTCCAAGTATTATACATAGCATACCCAAATAATACTAAATATTCACTCCCCGGTACAGTACAATGCAACCCAAAGCGACTTGGTACTCAAAATCCATCTTGCCCAAATCTAATCACACAGAAGGTGTCACCAGACCTAGGCAAATTTTATTTGAAATGAAAATAGAACTAATTATTTGAAATAATTTATTTCTGAACTTCCTGTTTCAATACTGTTATTTGAAAATAAAAATATTATCGATTCATTTGACATAATACCACTTTCAAATAACGAATTATTTTGTTATTCCCGTATTTCAAATTTTCCAAAAGAAATAACACTCAAAATAATATGAATCTTTACAGCACTCTGCTTTAACCAAAACCCGCTCTTGGAACAGCTCATCCGTGAGAGATTCCTGCTTGGGTCCATCTAATACTGTCGCGAAAGAAAATAATCGTTCCACGAGTGTGGAAGATGGAAGGGGGTATTACTTTTCAGAAAGATGTCAATAAATCAAACTCAGACCCAGTCACCTGATACAATTTCGAAGAGCAATTTCATAATTATTTCTACGAATAATTTCAAACGATTAGAAAATAAAATATCATTTGAGAAGTGCCTAAATCTAGCTGTCACCAACAGCACTGACATCGGTTCCCGTACAAAATTACAACACCCCGTCCCAGAATATCGGGCGTGTTCCCGCACAGCGTCACATTTGCCTCGAGTACTCGTGTGGCATTAGAATCGGCTCTCGATCCATTAAGGACACACGGGATCCATTAACCTGCAGCACCGTGTCAAGGACACGCGTTCGACCGCGGGATCATCGGCTGCGGATTCATCCAGGATCATGCTCTCGTGGCAAAACACGTACACGCGGTTTTGAATGAGTCTTTTTTTTTTTTTTGAGTGGATAAGATTGGTGGGGTTACGACGACGAGGAGGTCGATGGTGGCCGTAGGTGAAGAAGGGGGGAGCCGCGTGTCGATTGGGGGAAGGACGGTGGAGAACAGCGATATATGAAGGCGAAACTGCCGCTCCGCAGACTCAATAGCCCAGAAACTACACGTGCTGTGCCGTCGAACACCGTGAATTCGCGTGCGACAGAAACGATCGGTGCTCAGTTTTTTTTGTTTTTTTTTTTCGTGTGGCTCGTTTCTTCTGTCTCTTGTTCGTGATCGTTTCCGTTACATACACCAACGAACTCATCTTCGCGGTGACCGATTCGCGGCTCTTTATCTCTTTTTCTCTCACGCGCGGTGAAACGAATCGGTATATTCGGACCGGCGATCGAGGTGATAACCCAGCTGCCATTGTCCTCTGGTTGCGAAAGAGGGACACGGAGAGTTTCTTGTGACCGGTGATCGATGATCGACACCCGGCTGGAAATGGTAGGAACGTTTCAATGAAAGAATCGTCCGCTGGCGTCCAGCAGTTGTGAAAAACAGGAAGAGGGTGGCAGATCGAGGGAAGCGCTCGTACGCGGAGGAGCTTTGCGACTGTCGTCGGAACGATGGGCAAGGGTTGGAAAGGTACGTCGTTTATTTTCACGTTGGAGACAGTGTTGCGTTTAGAGAACAGGAGAGGAATTATGGTCGTTGCGGATAGATTCTGTGATAATTGAAAATGTTCCAGATAATGTTAAATAAAACTCTTGCTACCGATTGGTACGTATGTACAATGGTTTAATGATTTATTGTTGTTGGAAAGTGACCTTTAAAAAATTTAAAGTGGACGGTTTAGTATGAAGTGTCGGTTGTTTGTAATTCAGTTTTATTTCGATTATGGATGTCTATGCAAATTTTGATTTTCATAGACTATTTTATGGATATGAGGGACAAAGAACAATTTCTGTCTACCGTCATGTACAGTGGGTCAAACGAGTATTTGCAAGAATTTTTTTGAGATAACCTCATGTGAAGAACTAGCACGATTAATAGAATCTACACGTGTTAGTACTTCGTTGTACACAGAAACAGTATGTTCGTTTAGAAATGTTGATAATTTACAATTTCAAAATAATACAAAAGAAACGAAAATCGCGTGATCGAGTATTTGCATGCTAACGGTCTTTGTAGTAATTTTGTATTTCTTCACAGTTATAATTATAAAATATGTTTTCGTCCTTAATACAATTCATATTTCAAACTATAAATCCAATTTATAATTCGTTCTTATTATTTCGAATTCTACGTTTACATTTATTTTCAATTGAAGTTTTCAATGTTCCTCGATTTATCTGATAAGTAGACTGCGGAAGTTTATGCAAATGCATATTTTAAAGAAATGAATTTAAAATTATATTTTTGTATTTTTCATATTTCTTGCATATAGAGAATTTATTTATAAATTAGCTCGAGTATTTGTCAGTACTTGCTCAATCTCATCAATTTAAATTGCGGTAGTACATATGTGCAGTTAGGATATGCAATGAACATGCAATGGACATACAAGATGTACGCAAAGTATATGCGGGATTAATTCAGTAAATACTCACTTGCGTGAGGATTAGAAAAATCATGCAATTGTGTTTAAGCAATATATTTAGCATTATATAAGAAAAAATTAAATTATTAAACAATTATGTTGTACTTGTCATATTATTCCATTAAATTATTAAATTTGGTAATATACAAAACATAATGTAACATCAATATTAATACATAATATTAAATTTCTAACCATACAAAACACAATATATCATTTTCCGCCTTTAGACGTTTTTTTCGACAAACGGCATCAATTTTCAAATGACAATTTAGAAAAAATTGATGTTTATTACAACTTGAATTATGTGTAAAACCTGATATAAAATACAGTGTGTGCATATCTATATGCTTATAGTATAATAGTTTAATAGTAATCTAAAATAGTTTAATAGTTTAATCATTAAAATGTTTAATACAGTTTAATAGTATACTTCTGAATATGTTTAAAAGTGTAATAGTGATGTAACATTGTGTTTTGTGTGTTAAAAAATTTAATAATTTAATAGTATAATATGACAAGTATAACATAATTATTTTTACAAGTTGTGTAATACACATATAACGCCAAATACATTGATTAAACACAATTGTACGAATTTTCAAGTCCCAATTGTTTTTATCAAATTTATCCTGCATATATTTTGTATACAACTTGCATTACTAATAAGCGACGATAATTTTGTATTCTTTTTGAAACGGTAAATGAGAGTAAGATGTTAAAATCCGTAAATGTCATGAATGGAAAGAAGAATACTTTTTCTAAAAATTCCTTTGTACATTGAATTTGTCGAAACACGTGACCAAACATCGTGAAGTTTTCGTCTTTTGCCACGATAGAAATGTTCAACTATTTCAACAACGGGACACGCACGTCGGTGATGTCTCCGTTGCAGGCTGTTGGTTCGATAATAGATTACAGGGGGAAAATTTTTTTGTCGCTTCACGGTGTGCGATCCACCGGGAGCGAAGTGTACCAGTGAAATCATTTGTATGTACAAGTGGTATGGCAGACGACATATGTAAGACCTATTGCTCGACGAGTTTCGATTCCTTATCTCGATTACGTATTAACGGGCGCCTTGTTTTCTGGAGTATTTAGTTTGTGCTCGAAACCCATAACACTGATTATATCGAGATGAAAGAATGCCTAATACATGATAATATTAATTATGTGGATAGTTAATGATTCGACAAATAACACACGATACCTTATCAGTTTATGAAAAACAAACCACACTCCGTAACGATGACTTCAAATTCTAATGAAATTTCCACATGAGCGCTATTGACAGAAATTGTTGCATCACTTGTACACTAGTGATGATTTCTCAAACTTCAATGTTTCTCTGTTAATATTCATGACAATTTGTTTAAACGAGAAGCAAAGTAAAACTTGAACCTTCTACTTTTTTATCTTTTTGTTTGATTTTATGTAAGTCAGTTGCCAAGTTATAAAATCTTCCCCTATAGAAAGCATCGTATAGTTTTTAATGTTTATTTTATATAATCGTAATGGCACCGTTCAAATTCTTAGTATTTATTTAACAAGAATAAAAGTAAAATAATATTATAATGCCATAACAAAGAATAAAGGATAAATAAAAATAAACAATAAGTAATGGTATTAATATGTTTATACTTCGTATTTCCTCCGTGGGCTTCTATTACAGCTTTGCATCTTTTAAGCATAGAATTAATTCTTTATTCTTTATTATATAATTATTCTTTTCAACTAAATACCATACATGTTTCTATGTTATTGATTTACAATACAGAAAGTACGAAGTCCACCAAAAGTACACAAAAAGGTTAGCTTATGTAACTACAAAAAATACAGTTAAAATCATAATTTATATAGGTGGCTCTAATAATTTAATGATCCACTGTAGATAATTGAAAAATGAAAAATTTTAAAACATTCGAAAGACTCGGTTGGTACATTAGAAAAAGAAAAATCGTGGAGAACGTGAATATTAAAAAAGACAAGTGTATTAATTGAACTTTATCAAAAATTTTGCATCTTATACATTATTAATGCGTGGAGGGAAAGTCAGTATTTACCATCTACACATTCTTTAATATTTTCTATAACTCCTACCAGAAAAATATCAAGTAGTTATAAAAATATTAGGCGAACTAATTCTTGTAGCTAGTTCCGTATCAATCGTTCGACATTACTAAAAAGTTTCAACAGCGACCCTAGCACATCTCTTGCAAATACCTAATGTTACGATGAACGATGTAGCAACGACTAAATTTCATCGTCGATTGAACGTAAACGCAAGCCCAAAGCATTGTGAAAAGTGTCTTTGCGCATAAAAGAAAGAGGTCGGTTAATGTTCATCTTTTCGATGTGTTGTTCATCTTTTTGTGTCCTCGGTGAAGTGTCCTTCCAATATGGACGCTGAAAGACTGTCCTATTGCTTCTGACAACCGACAGCGACGAAATCATGCAACTTGTTAGACGATTACGTATTAGCCCGCGTTTCATTCCGTTTTTCTTTCTTTGGTCTATTCAGGGGCGAAAGACTTCGTCGGCCTCGAGGAGGTGACAAAGGTCGATTTTCTGGTGATGATGTTCGCCGAGGCGCTGGGAACGTTCCTCCTGGTGTTGATCGGCTGCGCCTCCTGCATTACTTGGACCGTCAGCAATCCACCCACAGTGGTGCACATCGCGTTCACCTTTGGCCTTGCTGTCGCGAGTCTTGCACAGGTAAGTCACCTGCCTTTTACGTAATTCGTTTCTTATTTCTCATTTTTTTGCCAGAACGTAGTTTCCGAGACTTTTCGAAATGACATTGTTACACGTTCGGTACCCAAAGATCACATACTTGGACGCTTGACGAGTATTTTGATAAGTCCACGTTACGGTGCGTGTCAAAGATAAGTTTGCAATGTATTTGGCATAAGCAAAAATGATGATCGTTCTGCCATTGAACATTTTTATCAATATTAAACAGCTGTCACTTTATCTGTTATATTTTAAATTATTCTCCTTTTCACGTGAATTTTTACTATTTATCTGGCAGGACTTGAATTCTTATTAACCTTTGCATAAATTTAATATGTTGATAAGGACACCGTAATTTCAATTCGTTCACAGTTGATGTATTTCGATTTGTCAGCCTGAACTGAATATTTATTGCACAATTGAATTTGCAAAATGAATTCGGAAAATTGTTTATTCAAATCATAGCAATCGTTGCTGCTTTGTGATATAGAAACATCGATGGTAAAATATTTGAATTTAAATATACTCCCCGAATAATAAGTGACATCAATGTTGTGAATTGGGATGCACTTAAACTTTCTAAATACGTGAATCTTGTGTTAAGTATAGTAATAAAAAGTGCATAACGTAGCCTCATAATAACTATCAAACCTACAGTTTGATGCACATATTATCATTACTCTGTTTTAGCCAATTAGCATAAATTTCAACATGTAGAAATCAACATCTACTTTCTATAGTTCTATGATTACTATTAACGAACTGTTTTACGATTAATTATTCAGTAAACTCAAATTCACTCTGATATGAAATATTTGGTTTTACGTAATTAAGCCTCAATTAAAACCTATAATTTCAAGGAAGACAATTTTTGTTGGGTGAAGTCCACCTTCCTTTATAAAGGTGAAACAATTAAAACTTTTTCAATATTTTGCAAAGCATTCGTGATTCGAACACTTTCTCTAATACATACTTTCACAGACATAATGGCAAGAAGAATTGCTCTATACTCAGAAGAACATGTGCTTCCGTATAAAAAATTGCCATTACCAGGATTGGCATTGTATTTTTGATATAACATGAGTACTAAAAGCAGAATTCTTGTCATACCTACTTTCCCATTGCCATGTTTTTCACTCATCAATGGCATGGAAAGTACAGCTTGCTCAAATTACCCAACGTATGTAGGTATTAAAAGTATTAAACACACAACAATTCCTACGATTCCATCGTTTTCCTCTGAACCGGTAATTAACGGTCAAAATCCAATGAATTTAAAGAATAGAGTGCAAGAGAAGAGAAAATCATACAATAAACGAAACAAAAGATATATATAGATACAAGCAGTTTTTAAAGAAATAACAGTTTGATT
This sequence comes from Dufourea novaeangliae, assembly GCF_001272555.1. NCBI lineage: Eukaryota > Metazoa > Arthropoda > Insecta > Hymenoptera > Halictidae > Dufourea > Dufourea novaeangliae. The sequence goes on along the minus strand of NW_015374014.1, from coordinate 3,283,157 downwards.
AATTAACTCAACATCTTACAAAACAATGATTCACTTCTGTGTAAACGTGCTTTTTTTCAATATGAACACTGGTTGGAAATATATACAGTGACTCGCGAAAAATCAGACGTATTAATTACATTTTGAATTAACATAAATCTTGATGGATATACTTTTTACGCGGATGCATTGATTTTAAAAATTATACGTAGTTTCTTTGAAGCAGTATTATAATCAACAGAAGTAGCAAAAGAACGCGTAAGAAAGTTTCCGCCTAAAGTCAATATTTATTTTATACATACTTATTTACAATAAATAATTCACTCGTTGTATAACCTCGCGATCATATTACAATACATTTTAATCCCATATGCGTAGGTTGAACTAGATTTTATATGTAATTCTGTACGCTTTTCTACTTCTAATCGAAATCATATTAATAATAACAAAAGAGCTATTTTTTGTCAAAACAGAAGTTTTTACAGACTCATACATAGGTTCATTTTTTAACTAGACATGTTTCACATATACTCAATTTGTTCAAATCAATTTGAACCTCCGTTTTTTGCAATTGCTGGAAGACCACAACAAACACATCAGACGACTATAGCGCTGTTATATGTATATATCTACATATATTACCAAAAAAAATTGTTTACAGTTTATAGTATTAATAAGCATTACCCAAAAGTACTAATCACAATTCCTATTCATTTCCTTGTACTTAATACCCCAAAAACAGTTACATTTTTAACAAATTTGACTGCCTAGTCTTCTTAAGAGAGAGTATGTAGGAATGTAGGAATGTAGGAATGTAGGAATGTAGGAATGTAGAAATATAGAAATATAGAAATATAGAAATATAGAAATGCAGAAATGCAGAAATGCAGAAATGCAGAAATGCAGAAATGTAGAAATATAGAAATGAAGAAATATTTCTTAGTTTATACGTGCCATCAATACATTCATATTTTCTTAATCCTGCATGTGTATCTAAACAATTTCAAATCACCCTAAATTCTACTAATTTTTCATTTTCATTATAACGTGATCGTACGTAACCCTCGTTCAACGGACGGGTGAAATGCCCATTGAATTTATCATTCCACGGAACGGTTCATAAACGATTAATTCATAAAGTATAATTCATCTCGATGACGTTACAATGCCAAATGAGTAACGCAGCGATTTGCCAAAATTTCGGCAATGTGATCTCACTCCCGTGTTTCAGGTGCGTGCCGCGCCTGTGATAAATTGTTTACCACCTCGCGTTTATCTGATTTCAGTCAATGGATAAAAGTAATCGTGTTCTCGACTCGTCCCATAAGAATCGTACTGCCACCAATACCCAGGTGGGTACGGGCCGCTCTGCGCGCAGGTGAGGCGAAGGGACGAGGGACGAGTTCCATTCACCTCGCTAAACTGCCGTGTCGCGGCGAAGTTTCGCGAGCTGAACTGTTTCCATTACTCTCGCTGTGTATCCTTCGTTCACTCGTCCGTGTGTGGCGTTTTGTTCACATCGATTAGCAAATTGGGAATTAATTTGTTGCGTCGATAAGCCGGCACGCGCAAATTATTCAACGTCCACGGTGAACGTGACCGAACACTGTAAAGCTTTTTAGCCGGATTTACTATCCCTTCCTCGCGTCGGGAACCATGTTTGCGGTAAAATCGGTCGTACTCTTCATACACTTCTTGAAATACTTAACTGTCCTTCGTCTGTACAACTGAGCCATCGATAAATGGTAATGATTCAAGGTTAACCCTTAACTGACAGACAGAATTAGGCAAATTGTAATCTAATTACAAAATGTAGATTCCAATTATAATGTAATTGCAATGTAATTGCGGGACAATTACAATTACAGTAATGTCTCGATGAATGCAACATACTCGGGTCCACTTCGGAGCATTTGTGGAAAGGGGAAAAGGTTTTCAGTCCCTCATAAATAGACTGCGAATTTTTATGCAAAATGAAATTTTTTTAAATAATTTCTAAAGACAGGAGCAAATGTCTCCTTTGCCTCATCTTGTGCCATCTACACAGGGTGTGACCTAAATAATGATAAAAACAGTAGCAAATGCAAACATTAATCCAAAGTGTAGAATAAAGTTTTTTGAAATCGATATTTTCAGCTTACGATAAGTAGAAACGGTAACTAGTGAACAGACACGTTGCCGAGGTCCTATTCAACTGCACACGTTCCAAGAGATAAATTGCTTCTACCAGGCTGTGAAGTTTTCAAAATGTATTAGGTGCATATGAAATAGCCTTTTCACAAATAAAACTTTACCAACACGTGATTTCCTCAGAGCTATTTAAACGCCTATTTCTATTGTTGTTGAAACATTATTTTACTCTTGAAACATTATTATCGATGGCATTTTCTGGCCTTCCTCTTGACTCATTATCCAATGAAAAATCGCCAGCCTTGAATTTCACGAACCACCATTGAACTGTTCTATTTACATAACCTTCTCCAAATGCTAAATTTATATTTTCAACAACTATTACGCCAATTGCCCCGACTTTAACCTCACAAAGATCACACGATTATTATAATTATTTATGACAGCTGATTAATCAAGTTGTAATAGTTCTGTTATACATCTTATTAGTATTCAAAACTCGTATATTACAATGTATTTTTTCTTCTTTGGTATAGTTTTAAACAAAATTTACTGGATGTTATTAGCCCGGTAAATTCGAATTCTGGAGAAACGACATTTCATATGCACTAACCTAATAGTAAAGAATTCTATTTTACCGAAACGTTAATATAAGCACCCTAATAATACAGTACAGTCAACAACTGATTCTCTCCCCACAACATCGTCTTGCACTTACTGCGTCCACGGTAACACCGAAATAAATCAAAACCTGTGAAACGCCGTGCAACAAGGTAGATGCATCGAGTGTTAATAACTCAACAAGCAGCATTTTATCGCAACCTGTGTACCATTAAACGAAGTAAATTTCATGAAATGTGACCTATTTTCTCTTTCGGAACATTATTTCCCCCTCCACCCAATGCCAAGTTTCGCAATTTGTCTGGGTGACCGGTGAAAACAATCCAACGATGGATTTCATACATCGGAGGACCCTGATCATAGATCATAGAAGATCAATCGTAGCCGATCGTTAAGTGTTTTTCGACGTCGCGACGAACAAGGAAAAATCGTTCCTTGCGACGTATGTTGGTCCATTCTATCAAATTGGTGCAAAAGGTTTGTCCTATTTTTCTAATACAGTCACAAATAAAGTCGTATAATTTCAAAGTAATTTCTTGATTTTCCATGCAATTCTATTCTCTTCAAGACACATTGAAATTCAAAAAAAAACTTGACATTCTCAGCGACCATGCATTTTTAGGCCACATTTGCGGTAGATACATATTCGATAAGAAATACCAAAACGGATATTTCGGAAATTCTAACACCGAATTCGATTAAATGAAACGCGAACTTTCATGATGCAGGAACCAATCAAGCAAAACCTTTAAGCCAAAATACGAAACATTAAGATAAGAATAATAACATTGTGTATTAGGAAATACGGCTTTTTAAAGAATCGCAGAGACAAACCATTTTGCTCAACCCTTTACATCCTGACGGTACTTTGTAGTAGGTACCACTTATATCAACATACTGTCATGAACCAGTATGATTAGAACCCAACTAAAACGAGTAAATAGGTACTAATTCTTTGAAGTCCTTAGAGATACTATAATATATGGCCAGCATTCAGAGACATCATGTTCAGCTATTAGCATAAAAAAAAACAACACCATATTTGAATAGTTTTCAAGTATCTCGAATAAAAGTTTCAAGGTGGATCACGCACATTTTTAATAATTATAAATTTAGTTAAAAATTTAACAGAACATTCTTAAAAGCTTCAGCTTTCAATTATTACCAAAAAATCGCAAGGTCAATGATAAAATTATTAAAAAAGATACGTTATACAAATTTCTTTTAATTTAGTTCATTTTCATAAAAAATTAAGTGGTTATAGATTTTTTTACGGAGATTATGAGGGCACGGAGAAAAGATATGTTAACAATCAAATAAAACTAAAAATTAAGGTCAATGTAGGTATGCAAACTTAGGTTTCAATGCGTTTGATAGTATTTTCTACGCATGTCTGTTATGAGAGTCAACGACACTTGTTTTCCTTCTGTTTATTCGACGAACTTTCCATATTTTTCTTAAAAATGAAAAAAAAATGTTTTTTTCCACTTATTTGTACATTTTCATCCACTTCAGTATTTTGAAGTAGTTTAACACTAGAACTACGAGCGAAAAACGCATATTTACTTTGATCGGTGGATAAATGTGAAAAACTTGAAAATTTAGAAATTTAGAAATTGACTAATTTCTTCACTTTCATATTGTAATAAAAGGTGCAAAAGATCTGAGAAAATGTATTGTTATGACATTTCAATCGTCGTTGTAAGAGTGTATTGATAAGTCATTTTGACTTGCTTGGTAGTTGTAGTGTTAAAATATGAAGAATTCAAATTAAATTGGTAAAATTGATAAAAAGTATAAAGCCCCATATGGAGCCCCAGCTAGATACGACACCAAACGCGTGAGCTACCTTAAAGGGTGAAAATAAAGTTTCGTTACACGAACGAGAAACCTTTTGCACGACTTTGTGTTCGGCGAGAAATGCAATCGACGCGGCTCGTCGCCGGTGAAACGAAAGAAGTCGAACGGTGACCTGGCCGTAATTGCTTAACGAGTCGCGTAGGTAGGCCCAACAACACGCTGGCCGAAATCGGCGATTCGGCCGGGCCCCGCCACTTTTCTGCCGCCGTTTAGCAACTAGACTGCCTGTCGCTCCCCGACTGATCATAACCGGAAGGCATAGATCGGGGATCCAGCTCTCTGCTCCAGAGCACGCGTCCGTCTCAAACGACCGTGCCTCCGCATTCATTGACATTTAAGAAAAAAAAAAAAAAAGGAATCATTCAGGCTCGAGACAGATCGAGTAAACGTGAATCTGAATGACTGACATCGAGTTCCCTGCGAGACCTGTCATTATGCGAATTTAGGACGGAACTGGTTCGCGGTAACTACCACCGTCTGTTACACAATGAATGAGCCTATAGCAGTCCGTTCAAGGCAGAGGGTAAATTTAGATACGTGTTGACGCAACTCGTTTTTGCGTATCGATGAAATTTAATTTGTTTCTCGGTTGCTCGGTCTGGACGGTGATCAGTGAATGAGTGCAGGGAATCATTTGTTTTTCTGCGCATTAATAGATCGTGTGGCGTGGCTTTTATTGTAGTATACTTCAGATGTAAAACATAATAAAAAGACATACCTGTAGGTGTTGAAAACTTATGGTAATAATTGCTCAATGTGCACGATGAATAAAATTAGAATGATCTCCCGAGTCATCTTAACCTATGTATGTTTGTTTTGTTACTTATTGTTTGGTAAAAAAATGTTCTGCCGATTGTTGTAATCTGTCGTTACATGTGATCGTTTTAATTTTTTAGAACTTTGAAAACAAAACTAATAACTAGTACATAGTAAATAAAGATGGGTCGTTTGGATCTGAACAGTCCTCCTAGTGTTAAAATGGTAGAAGTGTGAATGGATATGTTTTAAAAAACCATTGAAGTATTGATTGCACGGCTATCAATCTTACTATGTATTTTCAAAGTATTCTGCATTCTCAAAATGTCACAGAATATTAAAATAACAACTAAATACTCTTAATATGAACGTCAAGTGCAACTAAATAATGTAGATACTGAGCCATGTGCAATTCAAAATAGCAATAGTTGTTAAATACTAACTACTTTTACTTGTATGTGCAATAGGCTTGTATAAAATACACGCTCTTTAGAAACGTTATAAATGGCTATAATAAATATTTATAATTAGCGACGACTGCCGCACACGAAAATGTTACGATTTCGATCAAGTTTCGAATTTCTATTAATCAAAAATTTCCAAGTGGTTACTAATTCTTCAGTGTGTCAATGTTTCGCATATTTTTACGTTAAAAATATTCGTTCATAAAATTAATGAACGAAGGAATTTCACCATCGCATTTGAAATGGATTTAAAGCAGCGTTTACATTTCTCGCGACATCTCGCATCGGTGATTTCAACGCAGGCATAAGCATGTCTTTCCACCTATCCACGCAAACAGTAGCAATCTTAGTTCCACAAGTTTCATCGATTTGGACTTTCCACAATTATAAATTCCCCAACCTTCGTTTCCACAAAATAAATAAATTATTTTTATTTAAGTATTAGATTGTAGCACATGAAATTGCCGATATTCGAACAGTTGACAATGAATGACAATTAATAAATTAAATATGATTTACATTGTTCGTTGTGCTAATCATAATTTATAACATTACTGTGCTTCTTTGTCTCTTGTAATTATTGAAATCTTATTGTGCATGTTTACCTATTTTACGTAGGCGAACAATATGGTATCAAAGGAATAATTTCGAACACTTTTCCAATATGAATTTAAATTGGGTCATGGCAAAGTTATCCGAATTAAATTATGAAATATTGCGTTAGTCACGACATTCACCGGATGTTTGCCCAACAAAGGATCACTTTTTATGTTATCGGCAACTCCTTCTGCGAAAAACAATATTCCCTAATCGAAAATCAATACACCTGCTGCAATTTCTATAAAGTCACCATGTTTCTTGATGAATTCTTATAATTATTCCATACCAATGAAAAATTCGTGTTTGGTAGCATTTTGGGATTAATTAAAGAAAGCTTACACATCTGCTTCAAAAAATAAATACAACACTTAGTTAAAAATGTAGATATACATATATAATTCAACAGAAAACAAACTGCAAAATTTCTATAAAGGCATTCGCTTTTAAAAGCAGTAAAGATAAAATTAACAATTGTTTTTCACTATTTCTATATTAATACTTGGTGTAACCTCCATTTGGTAATGAAAATACACAAACGGATACGATGGAGCAATAAAATTGGTGGCATTTTAAAAATATCTATGAAAATGAAGATGACCCTATAGAAATTTCGGCTAGTGTATTTCCAAAGTATGTACCACCAATTTTATTGTTCCACCGTACCTGCTTATGTATTCTCATTTTAAAAAATGGAGGTTACACTAAGTATTAATATAGAAATAGTGAAACACAATTGTTAATTTGAACTCTACTAACCGAATGACTTTATACAAATGTCGCAGTTTGTTTTCTGTTAAATTATATGTATATATATTTTTTTAAATAAATGTTACATTTATTTTTTGAAACCGACGTGTACGCTTCCTTTAATTAATCCCACAATGCTACCAAACACAAATTTTTCATTGGTATGAAATAAATATAAGAATTCATAAAAAAAAACATGGTGACTTTATAGAGCTTTTGACCAGTGTAATTGCAGGGTTTGAACGCATACAATCCACAATAATCATTCCGTCACAGAATATCTCGTTTGAAGAAAGCTGTCAATCATCACGGTGTATATTTCAATCGAATAAAAATTACTTTTCCAAAAATAAACATTTCCGTAAGTAGTATAAAAACGACAATCTCGTATGGCAGAACCTAATAATTAATAATCGTTTCCGTTCATTACCGTTATTTCAAATGAAAAAAAACGTACGTGGCTGTCTCCTGGTTCTCCGTAAGGACATCTCCACGACTCTGTTATCGTTGAAAAGTTGAAGATAAGGGAAGAAACCTCGCGTTTCTTTTTGTTCACGCGTGTGCATCACCTTTTACGCGTTACGTATGCACAGGCGCGTGTGTTCCCTATACACGTAACGTCGGTTCATTTCAGAGAGCTGCCGGCACACGTTGGTAGAAGGGTAAATAAGGCCGCTGATTCGCCCAAGGGGGTCTAACTGTCCGGATGGTGCAATTTTGCCCCGGAGGCTCCAATAACCTACTCGAGACCACTGACTCGCCTCGAACCTCCGAACGACTAGTATGACTCTTGTTCTGTCTCTTTTGATACTTTACTTTCCGACAGCTCCCGGCGCGGATATGAGTGTATTTATAATCCCGCGTATCGGCGGTTTCGCGAGGCGGCGGCGGTCGCCGTATTTTCTTTTGGTCCCGGCGAGGTCTTTTCGTGCAATCTGCTTTTCTCATCGAGGCACCTTTCCCCCTTGCGCCAGCGTGATATTCTTAACGTGTATCAACTTTTATTGATCTGAGTTTTTGCTTGCTCTTTGACGCGTAGAGGGTTAAACGAACAATTCTACTGAAATTTCCGAATTGTACGATGGAATCGAAACTTTCCATGGTATCTTAGGATCTGTTGGAAACATTCAGAAATTCTAATCGACGGGATTATTTACTTAATCCTATCAGAATGTCCTGAATTCTCTTTTAAGAGTAAACAAAAATATTTGATTACACATTTTAACTCAGTAGTTTAGATGACATTTTGATTAAAAAATATACTTTTTTAATTTAGTAAACGGTGATTTGTTATTCAATTCCAAATTTATTAAACCTACTAATCACATTCAGCACATGGAAAAATTAAAATTTATAAGGAAAATATGGATCTGCAACACACTGTACCTAAGGCTTTATGTCAAACTGTAAAAAACTTCGTGTACACAAATGTGAGCACCAGGCCCGAAAGGGTTAGTACAGTAACTATTTATGTATTTTAGATATAATTAAATACAGTGTGTATACTTTCGAAATATTCAAAGGTTTCCTCAGAAACGAAACCTCACATGGAAGAAATTTTATTCCAGACTTTCCACTAATTTCTCTGTGAAGGATCAGCTCTATGTCGAGTGTGCCAACATCAAGCCACAATTATACAGCTAAATTATATGATATTAATCGAATCGATAGTGAAAATATCGGTTTGAGTCATAACCGGTAGAGTCCACATTTCTGTAAAATGTCTGTAAAAATGAAAACGCATATTTCGTTGTAAGGTTTCAAGTAATTAAACAAAATAATGGTCATTCATCCTTAACTCCAGTTCGTCTCTTTAAGTCAGCTCTTTTATTTCTGCCAGACGACACGTCGAAAGACATTCGGAGCTACATTGAAACCGCCTAAAGGGAGAGCAAAAGGGAAAGGTCTGAAATAAAGAAAAACAAAGGACAAAGGAAGAATCAACAGAATAAATAAAGGAAGACGAGCGAAGTCGTCGCCAATCATTCGAATGCAAATGACACGTTTCCGCCCTGTATTATGCGTCATTTGTCGCATACGAACGAGGAATCCTTAAAACGAAAACGTAATACATATTACACAACTGCGTCGCAGAAGTATTGTGTGAGAGAAATAACAACTTCATTGGGAATTATTCCAGCAGACAGAATCCCGATGCAGTGTCACGAAATTAACTTCGACGAACTATAGGACTCTGCGTAATTCGCGAGATGACGAAGAAACATTCCATATATGGCAGGTTGAGAATCATAGTGATGTACATAAGTCCAAATTTTGAAAATTTGAGTTAATACTACTTTTAAAATCTTAAAAATCTCCATAGTTAATTAAAATATAACTTCATTCTTTACCGTAAAATGACAGTACTTTTCTTTATCACTAAACAAGGAGAAGAACCCGAAATACATATTTGTATTTTTTGTATAATTCACATTTTTCTGCACTGTTTTTTGATTGTATATCAAAACGAATAGTTTTGCTGTCATGGTACATAAAATTTTAAATATTAATGCTATTTTCTATTTTTTTTTTCAACGTCAGCAAATACGACAACAATATACATTTGTAAACAAGAAATGAATAAAAAAGCATCATTTCTTAAAAATACCACTGTACTCATTATTTTTACTAGCCAAAATGTTTAAAAACGATGGTGTAAATCAATCTTAACTGATTAATTCGCTTCTAGGTCATATAAAATCCTTTTTTGCACTTCAATTTTCATACACAGACATTTTTTACAGGTTTTTGAACCTACAGACGTGTTTTTACAACTTCAATGTGGAGTTTTTAAAACAACAATCGCAAAACACCATTTTACGGGAAACGGCACGAGTGTGACTTATACCACTATGATATTCAACACACCATATATGTATATTCATGTGTTGTATGTATATATTACGTTGTACTACATGAAATTGCCGGTATTCGAATAGTGGATAATCAACCGCGATTAGTAAATGAAATGTAATTTACATTTTTCGTTATGCAAATTCTAAGTTATAACATTATTGTTACAACATTTAACTGTTCTTTATCAAAATATACTTACCTTTGATAAAGTGTTCATTTTTTAAGCTGTCCTGTCACCGTTAGCGTGCATGCATTAAAATATCTAGAAATAATAACCTTACATAACACTAGAACTACCAAAGCAGTCAAAATGACTGGATGGTACATTCTTATACGACGATTAAAATGTTATAAGCATACATTTGTTTTAAATCTCGTATAAATTTTATTGCGATATAAAAGTAAAGAAATTAGTTAATTTATAAATTTGTATATTTTCCAAAATGTTTGTCGTGTTATAGAAATAGATACACATTAATTCGTCGGTAGTTCTATTGCTAAAGGGGTCTTCGTAAAGCAGTTTACCAGTTCACAAAATTCGTGATAAAATCGATCCTGTCGTAACAGCCGCGCGTATCCTTCGGCAAATATTAGAGTCATCTCGTTCGTTGGAGGTCTTTTGGGAGGCCTATGAGAGACCGCTCCCTTGTCTCGAGATGTTGTGTAACGTGATCCATGAGCGAAAGATCATTGTCCCGCGTGATCATACGTGAACCTTGCGGCTCGTGTGCAAGTCGTGCACCCTAATTATGCGGGCACAGCGCGAGGCAACGCCATTGTCCGTGGATTTTACATTGCATACAGGATTAAAGAAAAAAAAAAGAAACGCATTGATATATTATACCAGGCCCATCGAAGTTGATGGACGCGACGAATATATCGATTACGTTAAATATTTTCACGTTTCTGTCGTAGAAAATTTCTCCAAGCAAACACAACAGAAAAATTGACATTTTCCACGACCCAAACATTTAATATATAAATATGTTATATTTCTGATTATTAATTGATAAATGTACTCGTAACTCTTTTTGTTGGAATTCCTGTCGATACTCCAGTAATTTGTAATGGATTTGTACGTTTTATTTCAACTTATTTCAAAATGACAATATATTGTCAGTCAATGAAGATCGATGATTCCACAGGCTTGAAAGAGATACATTCCTACGGCATTATCCCCCCCCCCCTGCCTTCTGGTATTCAACTTATGTTGGAAAGACGCACGAAGGATGTGCTCACTCGTCAATTTTTGACGTTTGTAATTAATTAGCTTTTAGCCAGCATAACACGTATGACATCACAATGATTCTTAAGATCCGTAATTCATTTATGCGAATGGGAGCACACTTGCGCTCAACGAAGGTGTCCGGAGGCTGTGGGTCACAGGTGCCTGAAGGAATGAAGTCTATAAACTAATTCGAAATTTTACGATACATTGAAATTATGCGTGTTTCACTTGCGCTACATTTGACTCGTGGAGAACGTGATTTTCATTTTCTTAAACTGGTTTCAACGATCAAATGACACTTCACTTCGCCGGATTCTTTTCTAATAATAGCTTTATATTTAGGATCCTTCGAAAGTAGATCAAACTGGGCCAATGTTCTTCTATGGATCACGAGAAAAATAATTACCTGTATACAAAGTTTGTGCTAAATGTCAGACATTAACAATTAGTGACTGTTTGCAAAAACATAAACGGTAATTAACGCTTTCATGTCTACCAATTTCTTTCAGTAATAAGTAGTTAACTGCATTCTGGTAATGTAGCAATTAAAATTATAACTATATTTAAAGTAGGTGTTATCTTGTCAACAGAAGTAATTTTCCTTGTACGAACAAGTTTTTATGTTACGAATTAATATGAAATATTGATGGCGTTGGGATTCAGGATCAATTAACTGCCGAGACAAAGCATAAACACTTCCAGGAAAGTTTTGTCACAGTATTATAGAGGTATTAGCCTTGACTGAAGATTGCCAGTGTCATGCCCTTCATAATATTGGGTCAGTGCAAAAGTTTTGAAGGATTGTCTGCAGATGATGTAATTACAACGGTTTTATTGTTTTAAATAAAATTGAAATTGAGCTCCTAAAATGATATTTGAAAATGATTACAAATACGAAAAAAACCATTTATGATCAGTTTGGAGAAGTTATTGTATCAATCCCAGTCTGTAGTAAACTGTAAATTTATTATTATAATTTAATTGTACAAATTCACTGAATAATAATCTTCCAAAAATTTGTTTATCGGAATAAAAATTTCTACTGAAAATACATGTACCTATTATAAAATAATTATTATGTATTTCATTACATTATTATTGAATTATATTTAAATTAATTATTGGGCTACTCTTTTAGAGCAAAACCCAAAACTTTTTCACTGACCCAATACATTCAAACATCTCTTTTGGACACTATGTAATAAGGAGACAAATAAGTTTTGAAAAGAGCTTACTCGTATAATTGGTCCAGGAGAATCCCAGTCTCGTTATAATTAGGACAATGGATGTTCATTGCTCAGAAGATCGTACAATAATGCAAATAAATATTTGAATGACACCAAACACATTTTCAGTTTCGCAATGTAATGTTATAGTACGTGGTCTCGCCATTTTTACGTTGACATCATCATTTTCGTTGACAAATATAAGTGAAACAATATCGTCGTTATCCATAATTTACGTATTATCCTGGATTATCTTCACGTATCTTTACTTATTCGTGGCCATCGTCTCAATTTCCGAATCCAATACAGTAAATCCTCGATGAGTGTTCCAAGGGTCCTCGGCACTAACAAGGGTAAGTCCCAGGTCTAACACTGACATTTTAATGAAGTTTAGCACAGTGATCGAGCTTCGAATTCTGAAGTCGATGATATTTGCTTCAGCCGCATACGGCTATTAGTTTATAAAATATTTAATCTTCAGTGCCGAGGAGTCTCCGAATACTCATCGTGGATTTCTTGTTCAGGCTCGAGTAAGACATGGATGCAATCTTCTCAACTGATTCTTCTATAAAAAAACATTCATGACTCGTTTTGTGTTCCGACAATCGGTAGGTATTTGGAACGATCGGTGTTTCCAGTAATCAATTGCCGGAAAATCGACGTTTTCCTGCAATGACGGCCGACCAGAGAGTGCAATTCCTCTCGGTAGAAGCTGAACAATGTACGTTACCATAGCACAAGAAACTACCCTAGTAGCAATTACTGTTGGAATTTTGATGGGCCTTTAATGCACGATTGGTTGGCCAACAGTTAGAATTGTCACCCTTTTTTGCAACTGGGCCAACAATCATACCTAGCGTAGGGCCTACGTCACTATATTACGAAGGACCAACTGGAGGTTTCTTTCTGTAGGGCCAATTGTTGCGTATCTACAATAAACCAACAATAGGAGGACAGTTGGCTATACTACACTTCCATAAATCCTTTACAAATATTTGAAGGAGTGTAACACTAAAAAGAATATTTATAATAATTACTTGTTATAATAATTATATACATGTATAAATTGTATATGTGTATTAAACAGGTAAACAAGTGTTTTATCAGCAAAGTTACCTTTACAATTTATTATGTACAATTTATACATGTAGCTAATTATTAGAAATAATAATTATAAGTTATTTCCAATCTTCTGTCCCCTGACACTATGTTCACAAAATGTCAAACGTCAAACGTGTTGTGCGACAGTAACAAATTGTGAATATATTCATAAATAAAAAAACAAAAAAATCAATTTGAAATATAATAACAAGTTTTTGGTTATAGAAACGTTTCTGACGTCTTTAAGACGATATTTAAATGTTGGCAAACGTTGGGTGGGCCTTTAAATTTCGTGTTAATTAACCGACTATAATAATTGTAATCCCAACATTGGATATTCGTTGGAAAATTGTCATAACTTATTCGTCGTAGGTCCTATTTTGGGAATTTGTTGGCAAAAACACTAACTATATCCCACCTAACTCCCAACTGTTGAATACCGTTGGCCAACCATAAATGCTACTAGGGTAAGGATTAGCGGTGATCGACTTAAAATTCATCAATGAATTGCCGAGAAGGACAATTTCGCCACCGGGATCCGAAAGGCGGTGCATCGACCTCGTTTCAGGATCTTACGGATCCTCGAAGCAAAACGATTGTCAGCGCGTGCCCCTTTCTCGAAGCTGTTTCGCCACCTGCTGGGGGGGGGGGTGGGGAGGGAAGTCGTAGGAGGGACAAGGAAAAGAAGAGGGCGTGCACGCACGCTCGCTGGCTCACTCGCCAAATGTTTCATCGTGGCCGCGAAGTCGCCGAATAAAAGCCAGGGCTTCGTTTATTGCTTTTCTTGGAACACACCGAGAGGACGAAGGCCGCCTCACCAGCGGAGATGAAAAAGAGAGAAGGCGACGCTTTCCCCATTGTGCGTCCCCGCGTCGACTCTGTTAGCCAGCAACCAGTGTCCGCGGGATCACGCGCGGATTAATTAAAATAGCGCGGGTACACGGGGTTCTTCATATGGCACAAGGTCATCGACGGGGGATGAGGGCGGTGAAAAAGAAAAAACTTGTGAACGAATCCCCCCTCCCCACGATATCTGTCGGTGCTCGGACCGTTTTTTAAAGCAAACCCTTTAATTGCCCGGTTCTCACGCCGACCGATTACAAGGCGCGCCACGCGTCGCTCGTGCTCGATCTTGTAATTAATAAAATCAATTAATCGATATCTCGTCGTGTGATCTCTCCGCTCGAAGCAACACTCGGAATTTATGCCGAAACACCCGACACACAGGTATATACCCCATCGTCGACGATAACACGCGAAGAAGAAGATCACCGGAGAAGAAGAAGAAGAAGAGGAGCAAAGAACAAAAACAAGAGCAAGAAGAGGGGTAACGAAAAAAAAAAAAACGAACGAGCCAAGAAGATTGGTTGCGTAATCGCGGCAACTCGTCGGCGCACATGTGTGCCCAGGATCGCCCCAGGCGAACCAAGACCTTGCCGACGTGCATGAGAACTGGGCCGCGACGGGCCTCACCGGACCCTCCCGACGTCAGGCCCGATTCTACCGGACTCAAATCGGACCGGCCGCCGATCTAGACAGTATTTACACTTCCCTCTCTTTCTCTCGCCTTTGCGCTATCCTTCAAGTTTCTCTTCCTTTTGCTCCTCGAACCGTCTACGGTTTGACCGTTTACCGACTTGAACATCTCTTCGGGGATTTATGGATCTTTCTTTGCTGTTCTCTGTTCGCGGGTATTCTTCTAATATTGGATATTGAACATTACCTCATTACGGTCCGCCATTGTTTCCGAGAGTGCTTCCTCGGAACCAAGACATCGCAGCTGTCTGATACTCTACTAGGTTCGAGATGTTTTAACGAATTGTGTTTTCATTTTACTGCTATTATATATGTATACAGAGACAGAAAAAGGTGTTCATACGCCGGTGACACCTATTATCGATTAATAATATTGTCTCGAGTGTAACACTAAGCTCATGATTATGTCCATCATACTATACCATTGACAGGAAACTAGATTGTTATGGAATAACTAGAAGAAAGTAATTTTAACTTAATACTGAAGACAGCATTGTCAGTTGATAATTAGAATCGGCCGTGTACGAATACTTTTGTCTCTCATTGTATATTTATATGATTCTAGTCCGAATTGATTAAATAAAAGTCTAATAGAATGGAGAAATACAACAGGAACATTGCATTGCATTGTGTGAAGTTGTACAGATATATAGACAGGGACTGTAATGTGTTATGAGTCATAACTTATGACGGGAGATTGGTGTAAAAACTCTTGTTTTGTGAATATTTTTCATTTGTAGCCTGCCGGAAGTATACCTCTAGGGACATTGACAAAATTCGAAATTCAGCGCAGTGCGTATGTTATATGCATAGACAAATTTTTTACCAAAAACAACCGCCTTTTATTTATGAAAAAATGCCGGCAGTCTAAAGGTTAATGTTTCGATTGAACTGTCTACCTTGTTCCTTTTTAGTACACTCATCCAACCACTTCCTCGAACCGTTTATGCAACAGTGTTGTGTCCTTCGATTCGAAGAATTACGACGGTGGTTTGGAAAGTTTCGTCGTTTATGGTGTTTACGAATAAACTATTTCCTCACAAAATTGTTTGTAGTTCTGTAATGGAAATAGTAATCATACCTACATAACTTCTGTTATATATGTGTATATTGAAAATCACTGGATCGCAATAAAAAATACAGCAGTGAAATATTTGCTAATAAAATTAGACTGCGGACTTTTATGCAAAATGTCATTTTATGAAGTGATTTATAAAAACTGGAGTAGAAACTGAAAATTCTTTTTTATCACAGGGATTTAGTAGGTAAAAGTAAAATAAGAAATTTATTACACTCGATCGAATTTCTGTCATTTATTGTATTCCACATACCTCTGTATGCTATAAATGCATAAAATCCACAGTCTACTAATATTTGACAGATCAATGGTAATTGCAAAGTACATTGGAGCAACGTAACGATTCTTAACTTATTAATTTATAGTAATTTATAGTAATAACTCAATTTATTAATTTATAGTAATTATAAACATTTTTGCCTGGTAATCTTGATTAAAACTATAAATCAATCCAGGTTTCTCAATTTTGAAAATTTTCGTTTCCTCTCAGTTTCTACAGCATTTCCCACTTCCTTCTAGTTTCTATTCCACTGTTTCCGTTTTCTCTTCTCATTAAGGCAGATCCGGACACGTGCAACAGCGAGCACAAGCACGCGCAGCCGAAATCCCGTAAATATAACTCGGTCCTTCCTTGCGCGTAGACCCATTCACCCGGGAGTAGGCGCGCTATGGTCGAAAAGACCAACCCTGATAACCAGTTGTGTACAAGTTTCGAGCAAATTGCCAACAATAAATGACAAAAATTGTCTAAAAAATCATAGCCATCTTTTTCCGCATTTGGCTTGGGTTTTGCAGGCAACGCTAGATGACAAAATGGTAAATCAAGTTGGTAGAAAATCTTGCAACATGGCGTATCTCAAATTGAGAGCAAAACCGGAACAAGGTTTGCGCAAGCCAATTTGCTGCATATGTTGTTGCCAATTTGCTGCCTATATTGCTGCCAATGTGTGCGCAAGTTATTTATAGAAAATCTTGCATCAAACTTGTAGCCATAATTTTATAACAGGCATTGGACAAAATTTGGCTTTGCAGGTTTTGGAGTTTGGAACGCTATTTTTTAAAACTTGTGCGAGTGCACAATGTATCACCTCAATCACCTGGCGACGTAAATAAGACAGATCATGCTTTAAATGGGAATAGCTTCGCGAAAAGTAGCAAGAATTGAACACTTTAGATCATATTTCAAAACAACATCGTCGGTCGAAAAAACCAATGCGCGCCTACCCTAGTAGCATTTATGATTGGCCAACGGTATCCAACAGTTGGGAGTTACATAGTTGAGATATAGTTAGTGTTTTTGCCTACAAATTCCCAAAATAGGGCCTACGACGTAAAAGTTATGACAATTTGCCAACGAATATCCAATGTTGGGCCTACAATTATTATAGTTGGTTAATTAACAAGAAATTTAAAATGATAATACAACATTGGCCCACCCAAAGTTTGTCAACATTCAAATATCGTCTTAAAGACATCAGAAACGTTGCTACAACCAAAGACTTGTTATTATATTTTAAATTGATTTTTTTGTTTTCTTATTTATGAATATACTCACAATTTTTTACTGTCGCGCAACACGTTTGACATTTGACATTTTGTAAAAATAGAGTCAGGGGACAGAAGATTGGAAATAACTTATAATAATTATTTCTAATAATTAGCTTCATGTATAAATTGTACATAATAAATTGTAAAGGTAACTTTGCTGATAAAACACTTGTTTACCTGTTTAATATACATATACAATTTATACATGTATATAATTATTATAACAAGTAATTATTATAAATATTTTTTTTATTGTTACACTCCTTCAAATATTTGTAAAGCATTTATGGAAGTGTAGTATAGCTAACTGTCTTACTATTGTTGGTTTATTGTAGATACTCAACAATTGGCCCTACAGAAAGAAACCTCCAGTTGCTCCTTCGTAATACAGTGACGTGGGCCCTATGTTAGATATGATTGTTGGCCCGGTTGCAAAAAAGGGTGACGATTCTAACTGTTGACCAACCAATAGTGCATTAAAGGCCCATCAAAATTCCAACAGTAATTGCTACTAGGGTATTCCTGTGTTACAATCGACCCTCTCAAGAGGCTTCTGCAACGCACATTGTTCGTGACCGTGGTCAAAATGACTTGTCAATACAGATCTTTTGCACATTTATTACGATATGAAAGTGAAGAAATCAGTCAATTTCTAAATTTCTAAATATCAAAAGTTTTTCATGTTTATCCACCGATCGAAGCAAATATGCGTTTATCGTCGGTAGTTCTAGTGTTAATGGGTTGATGCGCAAGGAAGGCCCGAATAAACCTGCTTTTAAAAACCTGAGTAGCTCTAATGTCAGGATAGCATCGCAAATATTGCCGACCAGTTTGCTGACGCCGAAGAGTCTGCAATGTGTTTCATCTCGTGAGGCAGCCTAACACCCACACTTGCTGTGCAAACTTCGTCCTTGTTTCACGAAACGGAATACTGATATTATTTATTACAATAACCGCAGGATATTTGGTTTAAAAAAATGTGTCTTATGAAACGACAGAATTTTCCACGTAATCTGACAATCAGACTTCGGATTTTATACATTTGTCGTTTGTAGATCCCTGTAAAATACAGTAAAAGATAAATCTTTCATCGGATGCAACGTATTTTCTATTTCATTAACCCAATAAGAGGGACGAAAGAATTTCCTACTTTTGTTCTTGTCTTTATGAATTAAAATTCGCAGTCTACTGGTAATTTTTAATATGATAAAATGTTCGAATATCTTCGTAATACGTTGTACCTGTTAGGTCTCGTTGCTTCGGAGTTATACCTGAAACAACGATAACTTACAACCGTAAGATATTGTTTTAAAACACAGCACAGAATGGACATTTTGAGGTCGTTGTTCCTACAAGGCGTCGACTTAGAAATGAATATTTCGGCGGACTCGAGCTTCTGGATCTAAGGCCCTGATTTCTCCATGGGTAATAAGTGGGCCACCGTCGTTGTTAGGAAATGGTTCATACCGCAAGATAAATTTCAGATCTTTTTTATCGGCGCGTATATCAACGGACCGTAGCCCGGCAATTGTGAAATTTGAATTAGAACCGGCCGATTTTTGCAAGGGCGACCGCGTAGACGAATTTTAGAACGCGGACTGGTGTTTTTCCACGTGACCTGTTGTACACCTGCAACCTGTTTCTCGAGGAATAGGTATAAAATTGTACGTGTTTATGCGACAATCTGAAATCTGATAAGACGCAAGTATTCGTCGCTCTTCTGAATTCAAAACGATAGATTTATCTTTGTAGGATACCTACATCTAATTCGGTTACGAGTGTGTAATGGATGTGGTTTAAAAAACTTCGGGAGCTTAATGCAAAAGACATTTTACATACATGGTAAATAGAATACATAAGAATATGTCAAAGTGGTTGAATGTGATACTTATACATATATCATACTTAATTACAAAAGCAAATATACTACATAATGGATTTCATTCACATTTATTTATATATAATATTATCTATTTATACAATGTTAATACCTACTTTATCATGATATTAATATACTAATGATAAACGCTACCAAATATTATATATTTAATTTAAAATATTGTTTAAATATTGTAAGATTATCATTAAAAATATTTAAATGATAATAAA
This sequence comes from Dufourea novaeangliae, assembly GCF_001272555.1. NCBI lineage: Eukaryota > Metazoa > Arthropoda > Insecta > Hymenoptera > Halictidae > Dufourea > Dufourea novaeangliae. The sequence goes on along the minus strand of NW_015374014.1, from coordinate 3,263,318 downwards.
AAATAATATTTAAATAAAATATTATGTATATATATACATACCCTATGTAATATATTTCATATATCAATAATCAGCTAATGTCAGAAAAGAAACAACGGTTTTCCATATCTACAATAAAAATGCGATAACGCAAACATAAACAACAATACTGAAACATAATTAAAAATTCTGTTTTTTTTTTCGATAATATGATGTTATACATGAAATTATTTTAGTTATATATATTTAGTTACATGTATGAAATTAGTTATTTTTCTCGGTTGAAGGCCACATAATGACACATATCTAATGACTAATGAATATCTCTTTTCTTTCAGGTATTAGGACCCGTTTCAGGGTGTCATGTGAATCCAGCTGTATCAATTGGCCTTCTGGTTAGCGGAAATTGCAGTTTCCTCAAAGCAATATGTTACATAGTCTGTCAATGCTGTGGCGCAATCGCAGGTTGTCTTGAAGGTAAATAAAGTAATCTGCGTGTAGCATATTTGTGCTACTATTAAATTATAATGGTACCAATAAAACAAGAGTCTGAAAGGTAAATATAATTTGAAGGTAAACATAATAATCTGCGTTTAGCATATTTTTGTTACTATCTAATAACTAGTGAAGTGAACGAAAAACTATCACCATATTAAATACGTGTTAGATCAATGTATATGTATATTCTTTTAATATATAACAACTGAAATATGAATCTATTAAATCCATTATTCAATCCATATTTAAAGAAGATATTTTACAAGCTAAAATTAAATGAGCATTTATTGTCTCAATTAACAGTAGAACAATCAAACTCATCAAAACAACGTATTTTAAATTTCTTGTTTTACAATTGAGTGACTTAATGGAAAAGGGCCACATGCCACAACACTAAAATTAAAACGACAACAACTTATAGGAAAAGTAATTTCTCTGGACATTCGGTATTAACTGATACTTATTTTATTTGGTAATTAAAGTAGATATTACATGGCAATTAACGTTACCTCTTGACTCAAAAGTTCATATCAAATGATACGTTTTTTCACAATAAAAAAATGTTTCTTCTTCACATCTTAAATCGGACCAAATGAAAGAGGCACAATCATGCGTCTCTATAAAAAAATGTTTGCCCGAATAGCCATAATCTTTTCTTTCATATGATATGAATTTTCAAGTCAAGATTCCACAGTAATAATTGCGACTTCAACTATGAACTAAAATAACTACGAGTTATTACCGAATTTCCTGAATTATAGTTATTTTTTCTAAAGGAGTGGTTGTGTAAATTTATTTATAGCATTATGGCATGTGTCTGTTTTCCACTAAGCCCCTCTTTTATTACAAGTTCTCCAAGGAGACAGAATGGCATGAGCCTCTTTTCCGCTAAGAGTTTGTTTGCTTTCTGTTTATGGAAATGTACATACCACGGTACTTGAAGTTCATGGAATGGACGCCAGATAATTAGAGCTTGTTCATGGAACAAAAGACTAAAAGTCGATGTAGATGTGGCATGTGCCTCTTTTCCATTAAGCCCCTCAATAACAGAAATCATAAAGGTGCTTTTTTCAGAATTTATGGTGATTTTTAATTTATTACACATTTTAAATATACTACCTGTAATATGTTATATTATATTATATATTTTACAATAATTTAGTATAAATACATTCAACGCCGGTAGTTCTAGTTGTCCCGTTTAAATCTTTCGAGGGGTGGAAAATGAAAGAAAACCTTCATCGAACCTTTATTAACGTTTCATTTTATCACGTTCTTTGAATTCACGTGTACGCAGCCACATAATATCCGCAGTGGACTAACTAATATCGGTAAAATGAATATTCTATTATAAGTGCTGCTATTTCATCCCATTTACTCAAATAAGCGTGTCCAATTATATTAATGGCAATACATAAATTGAATTCACGAGCACGAAACTTTCTTTCCGTACGAACGTTTGTTCATTCCATTTCTGCTCTTCGGTTGTCATGGACGAGGTCTTCTATCATCCTGAGTTAATTAATAAGTTCGGCAAGGTCAAGGTCTCAACGTATATGTTTGCTGACATCAGTCACGTCAGGCGGGAACGAGAGCGAAGCGAATTACATAGGCGAAATGCATGATGTCCCGTTCATTCGTTAGACGCTATTATTAGCCCCTTGTGATTGTATTATCATCAAACGTGACACGATACAATGAATTGCGTTTATCAAAAAGGTACGAAGTGAAATGTCCATCTGCAAGATAATACAAGAGAAACATGAATCGTTAGCGCAACACGTGTCACAATTACAAGAAAAGGACTAGTAATTGGACCCCTATTTTGTTGAAGTTTTTAAAACTGCTCGAACAACATCCTAATTTTATACATATGATTGTAAATTTTCCAGTTGATTTTGACAAAAACTGATATTATAACATATTTCAACGAAATTTGATATTATAATATATAGAATTTAAAAGTTTGTCGGGAAATATCAAATATTAATACATTCTACTTTTAAATTTCTTTTTGACATTTTCATAAGTAAATACTTTTATGAAAGTAACAGTTTAATTTGGGAATACGGTTTCGCAAGAAATATTTCAGTTACAATAAACTGTTTTTGTATACCCCAAGCTTACATATCTATCTGACATTATTGAAGTTATAACAGTTTAGCTTTGTGATTAATAACATTGAAATTATCAATCAATAGTAGAAACGAGAGACAATGTTACAACCGACCCTCACCCCCGGTAGGTGGTAACACTATATATGGGGTCAATAATATCACGATTTTAATTTAAAACAATCAAAATTTGAATTCAACTAAATTATAATAAATGAAAGGAAAATTGCAAGATATTATCCAATTAAGGATTACATCACAGTTATGACAAATTCATAAATAACCTATGACAAAGAAGCCCCCCCAAAGAATCTATCCCAATTAAGGATTACATTATCAATTATGACAAATACATCATTAATCCTTACACTCTAGGTATTATACCCTTTTTCCGCTCGGTCTACGTGTAGGTACTTACTGAATGGCTCTAGGCAAACTAGGCAACAATATTTCTCATCTCTTTCATCGCTATATTCATTCCTGTTTTTATTCTTCGAATTATCCTTTGTATAAGCATATTCTCAATTTTCAGTTATATGCATTTCTCTTAATCCTTTTCCCTATTTTTCTTCTTGTTCTTCTCTAATCTTTTCTCTTCCGGAAATGTCAATATACAAATTTTCTGTCCCTTTATGTACAAAACTGAAAGGGTGACAGAGTTTCTTATTATTTGTTCCCACAGGTACTGCTCCCGTCAACGCGGATTCACGATCTTGGTGCCACGTCTCTCGGCACGTCTATCACCGAAGGCCAAGGTATCTTCATGGAAGCGATCGTGACATTCCTTTTGGTTTTGGTTGTCCATGCAGTGACCGATCCGAAGAGGAGCGACACGAAGGGATGGGCACCGTTGGCGATCGGTTTGACCATCACCGTGGCTCACATGGCAGCCGTACCCATCACAGGGAGCAGCATGAATCCTGCCAGAACACTTGGTCCAGCCGTCATTCTGGGCATATGGAAGGACCTGTGGATCTATTGGGTCGGGCCCATTCTGGGAGCCTGCGTCGCTGGCGGACTCTACAAGATAGCGTTCAGGTCGAGGAAAGAAGAGGACGAGGCGTCCTATGATTTCTGAGAGAGCAAAATTAACGGCAATTGATCTGTTGACAATACGGAAAGGCATCGTCTTGATTGTTAAACACGTTTCAGGGCTCTGTTAACGTATCGAAATATATGATACGGTCGAATTCTGAGAAGTGAACGTTCATCGTTCGACTTAACGAGAAATTATTAGGGTTAATGAGACAGAAATGACCGGTCGTCCATTCGTACTTTTAAAATGTATATCCAGAAAGTCTGATCTTTGCAATTGCAGAAATTTTAAATATTTTGCAATTATTGCAGATACAGTAGGGGCCTCGAAAGAAGAATCTAATAGAATTGATACTTGATACGTGAATTTCAGATTTATATGTCGCAGTGAAGAAAAGATGGAGACTTCCTTTGTCACACTGTACAGTTTGAGTAATTCCTCGGGGAGTATTTAATACGAGTACTGAATTGTGAACTAAATGCTTGAGCCTCCATTCACGTTTTCTAATTTAATTCAAGAAAGTTAATGTCAGATATATTTTATTTGAGTTCCGTTTGGTGTGGAACAATTTTCTCGTATAAATATAACAACAAAGTAATGCAGCTACATAAATGCAAATTAAAATAATATTTGTAATCCTATGTCTGTCAAGTCCGTTTTATTTGTTCCGTATCGGTCGTACTCATTGCGAACAATAGAAGAGAAGCATGTACGTATGTATGTATTTATAAAACAATTTTTCTATCAAATAATTTAGACGAACTATATATTTGAGACCAAATTTTTAATCATTTTTAATAATACGATTGATGTAATTTAATCCATTCATCATTGTACAGTGAGTAACTTTAATATTCGGACACTATACATTTTTAACTTCGTCGCACTGTAATTTTATTCGTGACAAGGAAAGAAATTATTGAGTTGTAAATTACATTATTACAAAAGGTCTAGTTAACAAAAATAACAACATTAATTATAATGTTCGTAACACTTATTATATTTTCTTATAATTACGAAGAGGCACAAATTTTTTAGACTTACGGTTAATTCAGATTTCTTCACGTAATTTCATGATCTTTTTAATTAACGTATAAACCACACTTCTAATAATGAAATGTCTTCGTTTACACATACATCATCGATATGTTCGACTGCAGAAAATTTAGTTTTACAATTCTGTGTTTTTTTCTTTTATAGGCAAATACTGCATTCGTGTACATTTCATATCCAAATTTTGTACGTTGTTTAGATTTTGTATATATTGTACTTAAATTAGATTATAAGGTTCCGTAACAAAACACCACATCTAAATATAATATATGTATGTAGCTTACGTCACTTTAAATGTACATAAACCATTTATCTTTTAACATTCGTAATTGTTTTTCGTTAACAGTTTAATCCTAATTATGAATACTTTTATCCTCACCATAGCTGAAATTAGGACACAGTTTAATTTATCATCGATTTGACATTTTTCTTTGTTTACTTCTTATCAAACATAAACTGAAACTATTAAAAACAATAAAATTACATACAGACATTCTATAAAGACTAACAGTGTTTACAGTTGTAGAAATATCCTTGCTGTTTTAAACAGAACATTATAGAAGCCACCTTCGGAAATAATGAATGCCTCAATGGCACTGAATTTGAACCTTTCTGATTACTGAACTGAATTTTCTCACTGAATGACTTTTTCTTTCTGTAATTTTAGATGTAACTTTGGTCGACATTGGTATCGAAACTAGCTTTAAAAAAACTTTTGTGACAAAACAAATGGTAACTTTCGAACAGTAATTTGCACACCTTAACTTCTTGACAACTTTTATTCGCAAAATGGCAACTAGCCTTAAAAAAATCTAGCCTTAAAAAATTATCGAAACTAGCCTTAAAAAAACTGTGGTGACAAAACAAATGGTAACTTTCGAACAGTAATATGCACACCTTAACTTTTTGACAACTTTCATTTCCAAAATGGCAACCGTGAAACACTCTAACGATTTCTCTCTGTATAAAAAGATAAATTAATTTGCAGAAAAAGTCACATGCATTACAATTCCGTTCCAACTGTAACACATGCTTCTGTCGTACTTCCTTGTCGTATCAGAGAGCTTTAACTCTTGCGCCGGCAAAAATAGCGTGAACAGAAATAGACAAGCGTAGTTTTCGGGAGAGTAAGTAGCTGATGCCAGTAGCTCCGGGCGTCGTCAACCGGCAAAGTGTCTTCCAGATGCAGGTTCTGTCTTAGTTTTCATAAAAAATTAAACCACTATTCGATGGGACGATATCGCTAAAAAAGCAAAAGATTTCTTAACAATTAAAATTCTAGTGGTTCGATACAAAGTAAAGAAAACAAACAACTCCTGAATTCTTCTCGATACGCTCGCCACATTCAAAAATCTAACGAAAAATAAAATAAACTCGTGAAAAAATCTTCTTCGATGAAACTTCATAGAACGATCATAAACGAACTATCAAACGCTGTGTTAAAAGTTAAACGAGCATTATAAACTTTTTTTCCTCCGAATCAGTCGTATAAATATACAGAAACAGGAGAAAGTTGATACTTGAAACACGTGAAAAATGCTGAGGGACCAATCGGAGAATGAAATCAGCAAATACTTCAGCTCGAACCTGTTGGAACTGCAAGATGCTATCAGTCCGCAGGACATGAAAAGATTCGCGGCCCTGAACAATAGCTCGGATAGAATCGGTTTCCTATTGAGGTACCCGGAGGCGTACAATCTGTCCTTAGACACGGACAATCAGGTACTGAAGAGCAGCGAGAAAGCTCGTCAGCTCAAGGACATCGGTAACAAGTACTTCGGCCGCGGCGAATTCCGAAAGGCCCTGGAACTGTACTCGAACGCTGTCCTGATGGCACCTCGGGAAGGTATTTAACGATTGGCGATAGTATCGGCTGTATTTATTTTAACATTATTAAAAGCTTTATAATTTTAACATTATTAAAAGCGTTATAATTTATCGCACCGACAACAATCGGCACACTTTCCATGAATTATCCCGCCTGGTGCGATTATTTATCGTGTCGATTTTATAATAACATGGCAATTATTTTATCGTCGTTTAAATCCAGCAACATTTGCCCGCCCCCCCCCCCCCCCAAGGAAAAAATTGGATTTTGCCGCTCCCCCAGAGGAGAAAATATTATATTATATGAACTAATATTTTATATGTAAAAATAAATTTAAAATCCACTTAAAGTAATACTATGAAATTTATGCAGGGATGTTTTTAAGAATATGGGATATATTTTAAAAGGTTCAGTTTTATGTATTACAATAATGAAAAAAGTCTGTAAAAGTTCTTCATTTTGAAATTCTAAACTATTTGATGGTTCGGAAAGTTCGTGGTTTTCAAGAGTAGAGTTACAGTCTATATTTTTCAATTCGTATGATGTCCTTATTTATTACTTTCTTATATAATTTCTTTCCATTTTTCTTCAAATGACTTCTAAATAAATGGATGTTGTTTTTGATGTTTTTTCTTGATACGGAATATTCTAACGATCTAAAGGAATAACCATTTGATGGTGCGGAATGAAATGAATTGGGTAGATATTATAAAATTTTCCAGTCGCAATAGTGCCATTTTCTTACAAGTTTGATAGAACATAACGAACAAATTTTGATATATCGTCGGTATTTCTCACAGAAAAAAAAACGACGAATAACTTGTACAGCAATTATATTCAATTTGCACTTGGAAACTATCGCAAGTACCTGTTCACCAGAGCAAACGATTTTTCTTACATCCAGTAAAAAGGTAACTTAGACGCTACCCTCGAAATATTCTGAACTTTCTGAACAACGTGCGTTCTATAACACCTAGGACCCATGGTCCCATTCGTTCTTCCTCGTGAGTATACCAAAAAACGCGTAAGAATGAGTAACATATAACTTTCAAGTAGCTTTTTTAAATAATATTTTCGACCTGTTTACTTGTAGTCTTCCAGAGATACCAAAAAAAAATGGTCAATCTCTTATTTACATCGGCACCGTTTCACTTTGACAAGTACTTGACTTTACCTATTCGTTTCCACTGTCGTCATATGGCAATGTATTTTAAATTGGAAAATATAAGATTATTATCATGTAATACCAATTGTAGACGAAAGGCGAGTTTTTAATAGTATTTTCATGGGTACAAGTATTCCGTATGAAAAATGAGAAAAATGACACATACTATCATAGGGTGATTCTGACTTCCACGGAACAAAAAGCAGCTTACAAATCAAATATTAAACCTCATTAATCTCAAAAGTATCCCACATTTTTCGAAACAGCCTGTATAATGAGGTATTTTGATTGCTTTTTAAAGCACAATCAGGTGACAAAGTAAACATGGAATAAATGAAATTATTTATCGAATAATGTATAAATATAATTTTTCAGAATTGGGTGTGATATTAGCAAATCGTTCAGCGACGCTTTATTATCTGGAGCTTCACAAGTACGCTCTGATAGACGCCGAGGAAGCTATACGGGTCGGTTACCCAAAGGAATTGTTTTATAAAATCCAGGAGAGACGTGCTAAATGCTTGCTCGGTCTGAAAAAACACGCCGAGGCTATGGCGGCGTTCCGCAACGCTTTAAAAGCTCTAGACGACACGAAACTGTGTGTGGAAAAGAAACAGAAGTTCGAATCGAATATTAGAATCATGCTTGCCGTAATGGAAAGAGGCAATCAGATTGCCCAGAAGACTACAAAATTACCCCAAAAGAAAAGCTTGGAAAAAAGCGTCGAACCTAAGAAACTAACTCTAAAAATAGAGGATTGCAATCCTTTGTATCCTGCATGCAGCAAAGCGGTTGAAATTCGAGACGACGGTGGTGACATAGGAAGACATGCCGTTGCTACCAAAAATATTGAGCCGGGCGAAATACTGGTAATAGAGAAACCACACTGCGCGTTGTTATTAGCTGAATATAGGTACAATTGTTTACAAAATCTATATATTTTATTAATTACCTTTTTCCGATGCATGTAACTGAGCAAATCAGTGTCCTGAAATTGATACTAGATGATTGAGTACTTTGATTTGTTTATCTATTGTTTAATACCGATTATTTCGAACCTTTCGATATCATCTATTTCTTAATATTAGCACACTGTGAAGTATCTGCGTTTAGTTGTTAATACTTTAAACCTTGCGTGAGCTACCAAAATAATCACGATTATTGAGCAATCGGAATACCTCTATTCTGACAGATTAGATAAAGAAATCTGTAATCTAGATAAGGTGGCAAGTTATCTAAACTATGATCAATATTTTACTAAATTTGTAATCTAGAGAAGGTGGCAGGTTATCTAAAGGATGATCAATATAGATTATTTTACATTGATACTTTTCTGAAACTCCTAGTTTTCCCTTCCTATAATACACCAAGTGTTCCTTAGACAAGAACATAACAATTTGTGAAAAGAAATTTAAAAATAGGTACCTACCTGGGTGCAGGGGTACCCGGTTGCCTACGCAAGGGTTAAGTAGGCACACGAATTGACACGAATATGAAGTTGAAGACGATAAAAGGAGTTCAATAAAATCATTTTTAAATTAACTTGCTTCGTTTTTTAGGGAATAATAAGAAATTAATATTTTCTATTTCGTTTCAGGCTCACTCACTGTCACTTTTGTTTGGCAAGAATATTCGCACCGTTACCAGCTGCGTGCAATATATGCTGTTGCGTAGCTTATTGCAGCCTCCGTTGCAGAGACGCGGATGCAAAAGTGCATCAAAACGAGTGCGTATTACTGCCCACATTGTGGTCTTCAAACACTTCGATAACGTGTTTCTTAGCGTTGCGAGCTGTCACGCAGCGACCCTTCGATGAACTGATTCAACTTAAAGATAAGCTAAAGACTTCGAAGGGTAGATTCGATGTTACGGTACACAAACCTCACAGAGGACAAGATTTCGAAGCCTTCTATGGAATGAGTAATTATTTAAATAATCGTTAAGACTATGGATTATATATGTACATAGAATACATGAATTTTTGGAACTTTTCTTAGGTCACAGTGAACGTTTTTATTCTCTTTTTGCGATATTCACACTCTTACGATTAAACCAAATGTACACTTTAAGTCCAATTCTTATGAATTGATAATCTATTAAAATGTGAATTTACAAAGAGTCTGATAATGTTGACGTAACAGTAATTGTTATGAAAAGTCTAATCTACTGTATTTAGTTAAGCATTAATATAAATTCGCATTTCTTTTTCACACAGTAACCCATGAAAATGAAAGAACTACAAAAGATCTTTTCCATAGAACTTACATAGCAATGTGGCTGCTGAGACTTTTAAAAAAAGGACCATACTTTCCAGAAAATGTTAAAACTCCAGACACGGTAGAAGCAAAACCTTCCGAGGGTGAATTATATATCGGTGGTTTAATTTTACATAGTCTGATGTTGCTACAATTCAATGCCCACGAGGTAAATCATACAGCTGTCAGAAACGCTAGTAATAAATTAGAAAATTTACTTATTACTTTACTATTATAAATTTTCAGATATCAGAACTGACAATGTCGCGAAGCGACAAAACATTGTCAAAAGCTAAGAGTATATTCATTGGTGGTGGACTTTACCCAACAGTGTCATTATTCAATCATTCATGCAACCCTGGTATCATCAGGTAATGATTGTAATGAAAGAATTCTTTATGTGAGAAGTAAAATTAATTTTTGTAAATTTAGAAACTATGAAACAGGAAGTATAAATAATACAGTAAGTAAAATAGTAAATAGTAATAAAAATTGAAACTGGGAAGAATAATATTTTATAAGTTTATGCCCTTGTACAGAGATAAATTGCAAATTATAATCGTTTGCATTTTTATAGAGCAGTAAATTATAAATATTATGTTCATACATGTAGATACTTTGTCGGCACTACTATGGTTGTACGAGCTATCCGTTCTATTGCACCGGGGGAAGAGATCTCTGAAAATTACGGTCCAATCTTCACAAGATCTCCGGAAGTTGAAAGGAAGAGGATACTCAGATGGCAATATTGGTTCGATTGCAGATGCGAGGCATGCTCGGCACATTGGCCTCTCTTAGATGAAATTGATCCAACAATGCTAAGGTATTACCTAAAATAGACATTGCCCTAAATAAAAAATAACGCAACATTAAATATGAAAAAAATAACAAACCGCCTTAGTGGAAAATTTTATAAATACGTCCAAACTTACACTTAATCTAACAATTTTATACTTTCATTTAATGGATACAATTAGTTGAATATCATTAAATATTAATAATTATACGATTCACTTTTACTCGTTGAATTACAGAAACTTTTAACTGAAAACTCACAGAAACAATTTTTAATCCCACAACTTAATAAATGTTCTGAAAATTGAAACTATTATTGAACTAAACATTCTGAAATCTATTCCAGTAGTCACCTATGAAATTCATTTTATTTCTACAGGTTCAAGTGCGATACTGGGCCAGCATGCGGAAACGTTTTACTAATAAGATCAGACACAAACGAGTTCATGGTGAAATGCTCTAAATGTGGCAATAACACAAATATTTTAAAGGGTTTGAAAGCCTTACAGGATACAGACGTACTTTTTAAAAGTGCCTCGAGATATTTAGAAGAAGGAAAGAACCTGGACGCACTGAAAGCGTACTTAGAAATTTTGAAAATATTAGACGATACTCTGGCTTTACCCATACGAGACTACCACCTTTGCCAGCAGGGTGTTCGTTTATGTATGCTTACTTTGGGAAATTCTGCTTACATTTAAAAATACAATTAAATAAATACAGTATAATCTTTAATTACATTTTTATAATATTAAATAAACATGTATGATATGTATAGGATGATTCTCTCACTGCGCAAACCAAAAGCCGCTCTAACATTTTGACTGAAATGTCACACAAATATGGGTGCCACCATACATTGCAAAGAGGCTGAATCATTTAAATACCATTACAAATTTTTTGTATAAAATTAATCACACCATAATTTAAATCAAGACCAACAGCCTCAATTAACTAATAAATTTGTGATTTAAAAAACAAAAGAAAGTGTGTCTGGTTAAGTACTGCCTTTTCACTGTGGCAGTTGGTGGCAGTCAATGTACTAAGAATTCTGGAGCGAAAAATATATAGCGCCGAATATTAGTGTTTCTTAACAATTTATATCTTAAAAAATTGCTCCCAGTTTGCTCCCTTGGAATGTAAAATTGCTCCCACCACACCGTTTATATTTAAAGAGATATTTTTTATAATCTTTACCATGTATTCGTTTCATTTTATATAACAAACCACAAAATATTACAATTTCTACTACAAAAGAAATTTTGGAATTTTGTGCCACGGTTTAGGGATTTCGCACCACCGTGCGGCAATTCTATAAAGCGACAAAGCCTTTGGCTTGCGCAGCGAGACAATCAACCTGTACAGCAAGTACATAAAGGAACGATGAATGGAAAAAAACTGATGCGTTACTACTTTAATATTTTTATTATTAATAGACATTAAATCGCTACTTGCAATAGGAAAGCCAGAATAATAATACGGTACACTTTTATTTTAGAGTCTTAAATCCGTAAGAGTACAAAATAATTAATATAACATAAAACGACCGTCTCCTGTATCCGTAACTCTTTTTTTTCTGTCACACCGAAACGTCTCTGACTCGAGTCAGCACCAATCTTGTCCCATCAGTTAAACACTCACCGTTATATTGATCATTGTTTTAATTATTCTCAATTGTAACCGAATTTCTTATTCGCACTCGTACACTTTAAAGCAATGAGCACATTCCGGAGGAGATCAACGTACTCGATAGCTCGCGTCACAAAAAAATCTTATATGCGTGTATATTGCATCTTGTGTGTATATATGTAGTACACGTACGTTGAACATAGTGTGAAATGTATGTGTTTTATACACGTATGAACGCGTGTACCGGGTGTCTTGATGATAAGAATAATAATTACGCACGTAGGTCACATTTTAAGCGTGTCCAAAGTTACCATCTTGAATTGAAAATATTGCGTACGTGTCTGATTTCGCATCTTATAAAATGCCATACTCAATTATCATCATTGCTTCGTTCGAGTCTGCACGCGTGGAAACAATTATTATTTCTGTGTGTGTGTATGTATGTATGTGTGTGTGTGTCTTTTTATGTACATATAAAATTGGTTTTCTTTTGTCTTCCATCCGGCACAATTAGTCGGTCCGTTCTCTCGAACACTTTTAGCACCTAACTGTAAGTAAATAGAGAATGCACTTAGAAAACGTTAATTTGATCCGCGACCTTCTAATGTCGCCGCTTTACGCTGCAAACAGGAATTTCAGTGTAAAGAGGATAAAAAATAGCAGATGAATTCCATGAAAAAAAATAAAAAAAATGTGTCACAATGCGAACATTTAAATCTACTGATATCACAGAGTGATTCTCAACGAAAGTCAACTTGTAAATAGTAATTTTTCTTTTCCTCTTCTCTACGATCATAGATCGTATCGGGGAGAGTATTTTGAATTCCTGTTCAATTAATATGTAAAATCTGATTTCTCCTTCAATACTACTTTCATTGCATGTTTTGTTTGTTAATTTGTGTTAATGTTAATACCGTCTGTCACGGGAATCCGAACGAGAACGACGATCTCGGCTGCGGCTACGGGTCAGTGATCTTCTGCGAGGACTACGGGACCTTGACCTAAAATATTAAAAGAACATTTTATACCACTTTTACTCATGTTAAAAAACAGTTCATTAATGTACAACCCCCCACTTCGTCTCAAGATTTCATGACGATACTCAATTTTAATTATATCAACTTTCGCAAAAATAGTGTTACCTGTTTAACAAAATATAGCAGAAATTTGAGTAAAATTAAAAGTGATATTGAAGACTTTGTAAAATGAAACGTGAGACGAAACAGAAGGTCGCACTTTGAACACATAGGTACAAAAATGATTGCAAGGCAACCGTAATAGAATTAGGACTGGCTAATTCCTATTTGCCTAAGGGGTGATAAAACTAGTTAGACACAATAATTAATACAAAATGACATCTCACCAATAATGAGAATCCAATAAACGAAAGTAGGATTAATTTGGTTAAATTAAATCTTTACAAATAACCGCTCAATATATACATATATGTATATATACCACCATATAAACCATACATATTCATTATATACATATATATATATGATAAATGCATATTATGTACCAAGCGACAGTTCCCTGGTCCAATAAATAAAATCATTCTCAACGTAACAGAAACAAAATAACGATAGAAAATATTTTACATTTCTTACATCAATCTGTTAAACAAACGTAAAGTTATTTCGTGGAAATACTTGTTATTGGAACCCAGAGAACGTGACACGGTAGTTTAAAAAAAAAAAGATAAAAAATCTTTGAAAATCGGTGAAATACCAGACAATTGTGAACATGTAGTGGTGGTTGGTGGTGGTGGTACTTGGTTGGGTGGTGGTGGGATGGTGTGTAGGTGGTGATCATTTTGCTTTGCTCAGTTGAAGAGAAGTGGCGGTCGCGTTGTCGGCTAAGTTTAACGTGATGGTTGACGAGTAGTAGTAGTAGTAGCAGTAGTAGTAGTAGAAGTTGGGACGGACGGACGGACTGACGCGCTGAGATTTTGACAGAAGTATTCGTTCATATCGCGTCGGCTGTTCGATGGATTCACGATGCTCCTAGCCGCTAGAGGTTGAGGTAGCCCGAAGAAGTCTTTTTGAAGGGGAACAGACGGACTGACGGACTGACGGACAGCATCGGACTGTCAACTGACTGACGACTTGGCTCCTACCGGTGACTGGTGGTGACTGATGGTGACTGGTTGGGAAGTTAGTGGGCAGGCAGGCTTTTTTTTTTGTTCAGTTTTGATTGCTAGACTTTTTTTCACGGTGGCTGTAGTAGTAGTAGTAGTAGTAGTAGCAGTAGTAGTAGTGGCGGGGAGACGAGCAGAGCTAGGAGCTGACGCTGGTAGAATCTGCAAACGTCAGTTTTAGCAATATAACCATCAAAGTTATCATACTCCTGGCCACTATCGGTATACACGAGTGTTCCTTAATCCGAATTTACAAATTTGCACATTTTTCACTTATCGGCGATAGTTTCGTTACGATTAATCCTAGACTGCCCACTCTAATGCGTACAAAAGAAGACTCTACTTGCAGCTGATCGATTAAACTTATATGATGGATGTACAATTCTCAACTTATCCCTTAGATACTTATCGTAACGCATAGTGCAATATGTTGAAAGTAGTAATTTGTATTCTTAAAGAAAAATAAAATTCATCTTTATAATGTTAACACACAGACGGTAATTGAGATCAATGATTGCTTCAATGCATGTACGATAAATAAAATTAAGTGTATTTCTACTATCTGCACATTAGTGTGTATTCTGATATTAGAATTTTTGTATGACATAAAAAACTAATCAATAAATCTCTATGTTAAATTTGTATTTCATTCGATATCTGAACTGTTTCTTAAAGAACTGAAACAATAGAGTTCAATTTAAGTTCTTTATAATCTACCAATTTGTTTTAATATGAAGAGACTTAGTCTTCAGATACCGAATAACTTTTGATTTCGGATACTTACAAAGTAAAATCAATCAGATTCTATATTTTAGGAATAAATTACTTTGGAATGATAAAATTAACACCAGACACCGCTACTATTTATGTTTATATGCCACCGGTGCTACTTTCCGTGCACCGAACGAATTTCATTGTTTCCAACTAATTCTTACTATTTCTTTTTTCAGTGTTTTCAATTATATCTTCGTCCTCCGTCTACCGCACTTTATTATAGTCCTGT
Source organism: Dufourea novaeangliae (assembly GCF_001272555.1). NCBI lineage: Eukaryota > Metazoa > Arthropoda > Insecta > Hymenoptera > Halictidae > Dufourea > Dufourea novaeangliae. The sequence goes on along the minus strand of NW_015374014.1, from coordinate 3,247,823 downwards.
CCTCTCCAACTTATGCCAATCAATGAACACTTTCTAACCACCAATTTTAACCATTGCGCAATTCTCAATGTTCAATACATTTCGAATATAAATTATTCTACATGTTTTATAATATGATACATTGTGATTCTGCGTGCAAAATTGCGATGATCACAATACAAGCAGTACTTGCAAATACATACTTGCAACTTGTAGAGTGGTTGTTCGTTCTTGGTAAGGCCCTGAAAATTTGATGAAATTACAAAATAAAAACAATTACCTAGAACAACGACTTATCGGTGATTCTCGCGGACTTCTTGAGCAGGACCTAAAAAAAATTAAGAAAAAGTGTTGTACGTTTCAGACGGCTCATAATGTTGCCGATCACCGTGATTCGCTTTGATTTCTTTCTTTTGTCTAGTCGCACCTGAAAACTGACGGTGAATAAGGCTAGAAAAATCTTACCTTGGGTAATGACCCAATGATTTCCTTCGAGGACTGCGAGATCTGGACCTATAAGGTTTTCAGAAAGATGTATGGTATGTGAATCTTGTTGTTCACTACGCATATTCACAAGGAGATTACAATGAGGAAAAAAATTAGCCTTTAGTGATATCACTACCTTTACCATAACTAAACCTTTGCCCCAGCAACTCCCATTTCCCATGCAGTCTATTTGATTGTTCTTTGGCTAATATCGTAAATTTTCAAATTTATTAGATCAACAATTAAATTAGTATTTTGAGAACCTTAAGAAAAATTTATTTCTTGTCGTCTAATTCATGTGGGAACAGTAGCCAAAAGAGCATTAAAATCAAATAAATTGCAGTGCATAGTATATTCTATCTGCATTCCTATCCAAAGTAAAAAAAGTATCAATTTATATCCGCTGTGCATAACAAAAATTCACCGAAATCCGTGCATTTCTTAACATTCTTATTTGTTAACTGCACTGTAATACCTACTTGGCAAGACACTTAGCCATCTGCAGCAGCTCAAATGTTGCTGTAAAATGCAGATATCTAAAGTTTTCAGATGCCTTACCTGGAATATCTTGGACCTGGTCTCCGTCCACCAGCACGTCGACTTCTCCCAGAGGACATCTCTACTCTTACTCTGGTTCCACAACAGCGTCTATAAACAATTTTTTCACATATACAATTCATTATCCTTCTAATGTATCTCATTATGTAATGATTATTAACCCATTATGTAATAAAACATTACAGAACGAAAAGCACATATACATATGAAATATTAAATGGACATATTCGAAGTAGACATACGTTCCATCTAATCCTCTAACTGCATCTTCTGCATCTCGTGGATCTTCAAATTCCACAAAAGCAAATCCAGGTGGGTTTCTGGCAACCCACACATTTCTAAGCGGGCCATATTTACTGAATGCACTTTCAATTTCGTGTTTGCTAGCACTGCTCCCCAAGTTACCAACATAAACTTTGCACGAAAGGTCCCATTCTCGATAACGTGACATTTTACGTCTGTAAATAATAACAGTCTTATTACCAATTTTAAATACACCATACTGTCATAATTACTGTAAATGAAAGATATGTACTAAATACTTTAATCCTCATAGTACCTTATAAGTATTCCAGATACCATGCAAAAATACCTTGAAAAATATATGATTTTCCAGGTATGTATTAAAATTAACATACAATAACATCAAAGGCAAAAATTTAATGAAACATACATATTCCTATCCAGTAAACATATGTTCCACTGTATAAACTTATTATATCAAAATATAATCTCATTAAATGTGTTTAAATTTATATTAAAAATGGAAAGCCGATATATCGGCACAAGGTATTTTTCGAAAAACCACAAAGCCGATATATCGGCTCTAAGGTACGAAAAGGATTAAGCATAGTCAAATGTTCTATAAAATACATGCAAGTCACTCTAAATATGTGTCATTAATTATTATTCTATATATTTTCGTGCTTTTTCCTCTCATAAAATATTTTTTCATCTCATTGTTTTTACAAAATCACTACATTAATTCCATTCGTAATACATGTTACTACAAATATTAACATCTCTTTCATAACTACAAATATTTTCAGCAAATCTATAATTGAATGCTGAATAGTTTGTCGACATCTACTGTCAGTTTACGTATATTAAAAAAAATATCGACCGGTCATGAAATATCTATTGTTCAATGCAATTATTTCCAGAACAGATATGACTAATATATTACGCTAAAAAATGTTTGAATGAAATCAAATACATACAAGTTTAACTATATATTTACAAATTAGACACTAAAATTAACCGAGTATACTGAGAAAGGAAAGTCGGAATACCGCCATGTTGTGCTCCCAATTTATTACAATCACAGAAACTAATTTTATCAGCTTAAGTACTTCAATATATACGAAGTAAACTATATCAAATTATTTAGAATGCTGCAGCAACAAATATTAACTTTTTGTTGGACTTCTATACCCACAAATACAGAAATAACATAAGAGACTATCCTGCATCAGAGCTAACAGAAACCGACGCCATGGAAATTTTATAGCATTTTCCACGTTTATCCATGATACTTTTATAAGTCATTACAAACAAAAAACTTTAAGTTTATTATAAAGGAAATATTATGTTTTACTCACATTTTAGGTGGATAAATTTATTAAAGCTTCTAAAACTTTGTAACACACACAACCGTCTCTCTGAACTGCACAAGTAGAAATGCCCACAAAATGGTGGCGCGTGTAGCGTTATTCTTCTTCCGTGGCCTCCTTTCTAAGATGGCATTGGTGCATGTTGTATATTGCTTTCTACTTTCTAGTCAAATGAATGTTTAATCTCTCGATCTCGTATGTGTTTTAATTTACAAACTAATCTTTATTTCCGATCCATATATATTTAGTATATTCAACTAGTTAAAAAAGTCTTTTAACTATCTACATAAAAATTAACGCTTTATTTTGCTTTAATTAGAAATTATTTGTAAGCATCATTGAACAAGATCAATTTATTATAAAATAGCGATTTTATTTCAGTAACAAAACATCCAATTATTCAATTAACAGAATAAGTAACGTAAAATAAATATTTTACGAAAAATCGATAGATACTCTAGTTTGACTCACATTGTACAAACAGTAGAGTATGAAATACTATTCAATATACATATATAGACGTCAATGCACTAATAATTAAATTTAAAAGGCGATCAATTATATATATGTAAGTATATATCAATACTATATATTAATTTAATTAAAATGTAAAAATAATTCACTCTTATATGTTATAAAATATTTCATTATTTACAACTCTATAAAAAGATTTACAAATCTTATAAATACAATTTAAGATACAATACTGGTTCCTTTGAAACTGTTAAATTAATGAACAAGTCTTTTATAATCAATTTTCTCAAGCTGAACCAAGGGTTTTAACTGTTCTGCAAAAATTCTCATATCTTCTGCTATTGCATCTTGACCACTTGGTGCTAAAACACTCAATTCCACTAAATAGCTCTGAGATATAGCTTCCATACTTTCAGGCATTTTTCCTTGTTGAGCCATTTTAAATATTTTAGAAACTGTGACTTTCATTCTGCCTTTACGAAACATATAACCACGGGCAATATATTCAAAATCTAATCTACATCCAAGTTCTGTTAAGAAATCAACAACTGTATTACTGGTCGCTATATCTAAACTGCTTCTAACAATTGTAGGTCGAGATTTGTCACCCAATTCTGGTTGACCAATATAACGTAATTGCCATGGCATATCCTGATAATCCAATGCTCTTCTTACACGTAGAAGTAGAGGTTGTTCTGATCCTCTGAAGCAGATAAGATTCAATAAATATATATTCTCTTTACTTACTTGGATATTTTTAATACTATCATTAAATTAATTTTATTTACCTGATACTGAAGCATATTTCATGATCATTGAAAGTTTCTGGTCCAGTATCAACATTATCACATAAACCACGTAACCTATGAAGTAGCACTTCTACAGCACTATCCAACACTGATCCTTGTAATAAATATTCTTGATTCGGAATTATGTTAGATTTAATTGCAGCTGATAAGCTATCCATTGCTGTACTTATTGGAGCACTCATTTTTATGTTTGTAAATTTAATTTAAAAGCATAAATTCTTTCCTTCACAATATTAATTTTTGCCAGGTATTTATTTTTCGGTTAATGAGTGGCTTCAATACTTTACTATTATTGTCTTCTAGATTTAGATCAAAATTTTATTCCACAGAATATCATAAAAATTTAGAAATTTAGTAGTAGATTTCGTAGTGTCTGAAACATATGTAAACAGAAAACAAATTTTTGTATACTTTTTCCGAATATTTCCTATTTTATATCGTTTTATGCAGCTGCATAAGTACTTTGTATAAAGAATGAGCCATAAATAGAAATTACTACTTTTAAATCATTTATGCAATGTAATTATATCAATATCTCAATCGAATAAATAAGAGTACCACCATTGTATATAACTTAGTATGACAGGGGTACTTCGAAGAATAAGAAATGTAAACAAATAAATATAGCAACTCGTCTGTAATTCTAAAATTAAAATTTATTTATTCATGTAAATATTCATTTATGATAGAGAAATTATGACATAAAGGAAAATTTCACTTACAATTACAAATTAGGACATCAGAACACAATTACAAAATACATATATACGCAGTGGAAAATATGTATTACCACACCACTAAAAAGCGTAAGTTGAAAAGAAGAATGTATGAAAAGAATATACTTTTGTGAGCAACAGAAATATCAATTCTTTAAGGTACTTATACATCTATTAGTATTTTGTTCCTAAAAGAAAATCTGAGTGTATATTTAAATATCCGGCTTTAAGTTATTGACAAGCTACCACCACCGACAAGGTATAGAATAGACGACCTATCATCTTATGGGACTTCGTGTCTCATGTTCTGAAATACCGATCGTGTAAAAAGCCAGGGATTTTTGGCTGCCTTCTATGTTATAAGAACGGTGAATTTGGGAACTACGTTCAATCCATTCGAGTTCAACTATGGTCTGTTTTTCTAAAGAAGAGCCCTCGGGGGTCGCCCCATAGCATACAGAATAACCTCCAATTAAAAAAATAAAAATACTGAAGTGGAACACATTTATTTTCTTCTTTTTAAATGCCTTACTAATCAATATTTTTCAAATTTCTATTTTATTGAGAGGTTACAAAGTGAAATTACAAAATAATTAAAAATAAAAAGTAAAACTGCCGCGGGATCCAAACGGGGTCCCCTGACTTGCTCACGCGCTTAGGTTTCCGAGCATCGCATCAAAAACGTGAATTTTCGCCGCAGTGAGAACTACCATCCCGTGCTTGTTTACTTTCTCGTGAGCCGTCGTGGAGGGTGGGTGCGTGTCTCAACTCGTCCTTTCTCGTATTACTAACCTATTGTGTGTTTCAGGCATTCGACAACCAGTTACTTTATTTACTGTGCATATTATTAATCTATTTACTGTGCATATTGTTGTGTCCCCTCTCTTGTTACTAATCCCTTGTATGTTACAGATGTTCGAGAACCATTGGCTTCGATATTTAACTTCTTATGTACTGTGATTCATTTACTTTGATTTATTTACTGTGATTTATCTACTGTGCATATTATGTATTCTATGTGTATTGTATAATGAAAAATATTTTTCCAAACAGTTATTCCATCGAAAGAAGACATCGATCAACGTCTACATCTTCAAAGCGTGCGTCTACCACTGCGTTAAGTTACTGTAAGTTAAACTTAAATCATAATTCGATATTCATTGTTATATTCATATTCATCATCACATCGTTTATTATTAATTTTAGTCTATCTATTAATAGACTTAAATTGTGACCATCCATTGTGCATACCAAGTTATTATTAATTCATTTTGCTCGTTGATTCTCTACACAGACTTGGGGTACGGGCAGTGGGTCTGTACCTATGGTACGGGCAGTGGGCCTGTGCACTAAGACTGTTTGCCGATCCCTCTGGTTTCTATTGAGAAGCCAGATATCGGACGTGTTTAGTCTTTGCCTGGTAAGTAGGATTTGGAGAAAGACTCGTGCGTGCCAGGGTACGGAGTAGTCGGGAGGCTGCTCCGTAAACGGACTCTGTTTAACAGAGAATCTCGCTTGCACTACCATGCTTGTGTACTCTTTTGGTTCGGGTCTGGTACGCAGGTGACCAGCCCAAAGCTCCATGACAGTAAAAGATGGATCCGGGTTAGCGAGGTGTCGCCCGTCTTTCCTATTTTCTTAAACCAGGTTCTGGCGACAACACTTTCATCGCGATACTTGTTCATACTGTAGTTTAACGCGTAGTTCATCGTAGACTTAATAACTGCTTGGTATATAGAATATTAGGTGCGTAAACGAAATGATCGATGGAACTTTTTCCATTCCGTCTATCTCTTTCGTTTGAGTATTAGCGACTACGTTGCGTTTAGTTGAAGTTATTGTGTATTAATAGCATTAATTCGAATTAATTAGAATATTAAGATAATATTAGTTCTAAGCTGAAGAACGAAGACAACCGACGAGGGAACTTAGTTTTTTATAGGTTTAGGCTCAAGAAAGAAGTCATCCGCCGAGGGATTTTAGTACCGATAGTATTACATAGTTAAGATTTAAGTTATTTATAAGGTTTATTGTGAAAGGTGGGTAGATGTAGAACTTGTGATTCCATCTACCTGCCTTGGGCCTCCACTCGCAGCAACCTCCTCGTGGTGAGGCCTGTGCAATCGGTATTGTCATTGGTAAAGTACTGTAAACTGAAGACAATATCGAGCTAATGGCTGCGAACTTCAAATCTATCTCATAAAACCACGTTCTATATTACATCGAACTAGGATTATTTTAGAAATCGATATGAGATTCAAAGTGTAAAAATGTCTAGTACTTTGAATGTTTTAGAAAATTATTCGAGATAAAGATGTATGGAACTACTGAAAATTACTTTAGATTCCTTTTCCTTATTCTGTAAATTCTTTGATTGTAATATGAATGCTGCTGGAAGTATGAAGATTTTCACAGGACAATGAAATAAATGGAACTTTAAAACTATTTTAAGTGTTACAATGATTTTTCGTTGGCCTCCGTATTAGCGCATTGCGCCGAACGCGGATAGCATGATGTTGTAGTCGCAATAGAGCAATTAAATCGAATAGACGTATTGTACCGTAGCGCATCGTATTGTATTTTAAACTTTTATATCATTATAATTTATATGTATATATGTATATTCCAATAAACATACGTCAGGTAATATAAGCTTCATTTCATTGAATTGTCTTAAATATAACTACATAAATATTGTACAATCATATACTAATTATAGTTGTCTGGTTCAACAGATTACAACAGAAGTTAACTACAGCCTACGTCTTTTAAACTTGGGCTGTAATAGTATCTGCAGAAACTGCCATGGTTGCTGGAGTTATTATCTAATTTCTTCACGGGACATGCACAAGCGTGAGTCCCAATTCGACAGTTGCACGAGCAACATTCGACCGAGCTCGAGAGTTGTACGAGCACCAACGATAAAGGATCACGTTTCAAAACTCTTGCCATGCTCCGGGGGTTCTATGACCCCACGATCTCGCTAAACGGGTCCCTGGCGCCATCTGTGGGGGTTCTATGACTCCGCGATCTCGCTACACGGGTCCCTGGCGCCATCTGTGGGGATTGTATAACCCCGCGATATCGGTACGCGGGGGACATCTGTGGGGTTCTATGACCCCACACGTTCCCCGCACGGGGTCTCTGGCGCCTCCACCAGAGGTTCTATGGCCCCATGCTCTCACCACACGGGATCTCTAGCGCCTCCTCCTGGGGTGCTATGACCCCACTTTTTCACACACACGGAGTCTCTTACCACATCGAATGCACAATTTCATCTATATAGAAGCATGTGACAATTTAAATAATCAAATTACAAAACGGTTTCAGTTAGAGATAGCGTGCAAAATTACTAACGGTGATTTATCACATCGCCGAATCACGATCACGGTCGTGATTTAACTTCATTCACGACCGTGAGTGCGATTTTTTTATCTTGAGTGAATTTGCTCACTGCGATCGTAAGTCCTTGATCTTTAAACAGAAAAACGTATTCAATATGATTTTACGATGAATTACATTACTATTTGTGTTTGTAAAAATCAGTAAAAAAACAAGAAATGCTAAAAGAATGATTTGCTAGATAACATGTAGATTATAATTTGAAATCATTGATTTATTCATTATTCTTCATTGTTTCTAATTATTCCTTTACTTTATACGATATAACTCGAATTTTTGTTTTGATGTCGTTAATATAAAATATACAGATTATCTGTCGCGTGTAAAGACCTGTTAGGTTTTTTCACCAATCAGGAACGATCACGAGAAATCACGAATCACTGTGAAAAATCACCGTGATTGGAAACGAACGTGATCGAATCACGAGTGATTCACAAGTAGCAGTTCATGCCATTTCTACTCCACACAGCCGTAGGAGATTCCCCCACCAACAGCCCCATTAGAAAGAGAAGTCTGTGACTCCATGTATTATCCTCTCACTCTACTGCCAACCTCATCCGTCATCCGTACTGATCCGTACTAGTTCAAGCGGTTCAAGCATTGTCGACACCAGAGAGACTGAGATACACGAAAGCCCGAAAGCTAGCAGAAGTTGCGTGAAACCAAAATGGCACGTTTACGACATTTGGGCCAGTTTGGCCAAATGTTTAAGAGAACTGAAACAACTGTGGTGCAAACTGTAGAGCAACGTAGTCATTCCACAGGAGAAGGTAAATTATGGAAAGTTAAAATTTATTAATTACGTATAATACAAGGATTACTATGTTTTCGTATGTAACTGATTAATGTAATAACAAAAAAACTCGTTTGTGATATTCTTTAGTTAGTGGAACAATATTAGAGATGCATTGATACTTGTATTGTCCATGTTAAAAGATTTTCTTATTTGTATTATTTTGATTGATTAATTTACGTATCAATTACATTTAAGAAGATATGAACATATATTATGTAACATTTTGGCTTTAGGTGCAATCAAATTGTGGAGAAACCTCACTTTATTCGGCGCTGTACCTGCTATTTTACTTTCAACGATTAATTGTTATATAAACCATATAAACCACAAAGAAGAAAGACCAGAACCTATTCCTTATCCTTATATGAAGATTATGAACAAGGTATGAAATAAAACGTAGTTTTAATATTTGAACATAATGATACAGTAAAATTATTTTCTGATCTCTAACACAGCGTTTTCCATGGGGAGATGGTAAGCATTCATTGTTTCACAATCCTAAAAAAAATTGGATTCCCGGTGTTGGTTATGAAGAATAATTTGTCCAGTGGAATTGTTAGTTTGTAGTTTACATTCAATGTCATGTATATATTCTTATCTTGTATTGTATCAGACAACAAAGTGAATAAAAGTCAATGCTTTGAAACTCAATCTTTTTTACTATTGTTAGTAGTTTTAATGAACAGAAACTTGCATATGTACAATTTTGATGTAGCAAAACTGAAACAATTATTGCATTCAAATAAAATACACCAATATTAATGCAGATACTATTTGTGTTTTGTCATTAAACAAAATTATTTACCCTAGAAATTAAATGTTACAAACAATTGGGAAGATAATGTATGATGATAGGTGAAGATATTATTTTGGTGTAACTACAATAGCTTGTTTTTTAATATATTTATATTTTCCTATGTTTGTACAAAAAATAATTTAAAAAATAATTTTATATAAAAAAAAAATAACATTCTTAAATTCTAGTTTAAAGCAGCAACAATAAATACTGTTTAACATAACAGAGTCACAGTGAAAGTACCTTATGTTGGATGAGGTAAGTGTGGAATACAGGATGTAATATAATATTCTAATTATAAGTATATACTTTTTTCTACAGGTTTACAGGTTTTGTAATGTTCTTGCCAATGTAACTCTGAACATTTTTTTGAACAGTATTTAGCTTCTAAACAGATTGAACATACTACAGTGCTGAGTTTGCTGCAACATAAACATACTTTAATTTCTTCCTCTTCGATATTTCCTTCTACAACAGTTGCAGCTGTATTGCTACCTATGCCCAGTTTCTCAAATGCTTCAAGAGAAATGCTCCTAACATCCGCAATTTGTGTCAAATTATCTTCTTCCATCGTAGAATCATTTGGAACTGTATCATTAGAACATTCAGTACTGAAGTTTGAACTTCTTGATACACATTCTGATAAAGTTTCATGTGTATTATCTATTACAGGTGGTGGATGCAATTCTTCATCCTGTGATTGTTTGCCCTCCCTTGCCATTTCAACTTTTGTTGCACTTGTAGTATCTTCGATGTCATGAGCACCAATAATGTCCACAACTGTCACGTAATCACTGTCGGGAGAAATTTCTACAGTAATTAGGTGAGAAGGTAGCTGTTGCAATCTATCTTTATTAGATTCTTCTAAATCTGGTGCTGCTGATGCGTCTTCTTTATCTGTAGAAGCAATATTTTCAGCTGCTTTTTCTGATTTATCTAAAATCTGTTCTTTTGTGGAGTCCTCTGAGTCCTGTTCCACCTCACTTTTAGACTTTTCAGTTTGTATTGGTATGTCAGGTTCTAACATCGTTGCGAGCATAGGAAAAGCGTTTTGTTGAATATCTTCTTGCTTATCTTCCTGGTTGTTTTCTGCTTCTTTTGTGGTTAATATTTTTAGGTCTTGCGACTGATTAGATACTTGTGTTTTTTCTGAAGTATTACATCCTTTTTGTTGCTTCTCAGATTGTTTTTGTACTATCAGGAGATTTAAATTCTCTTGATGAGATTCACTGTTAGTTACTTTACTTTGTACTTGGTCAGTGTTTGATACATCGACTTGACAATGTAGTCCATCTCCTTGAACAATAATTTGTACTTCTTTTGGAGCATCAATTTTAATATTTGTAAGTAAATTCTTTTCACATGCATTTGCTTGATCTTTATTTTGTAATAGGTCAGTTACAATCTTATCGACAATGTTCTTCAAAAGTGTATGAAAATTAAGTAACACTGTTCTTTCAGATTGAATTTTTTGCCATTTTTCTTGTGAAAATTCTTGCTCCAACCATATGGTACAACCAAAGTAAAAATTTATGTGCTTCAGTAACATCATTTTTTGAATATCAGAAAGATACTTCAATACATTGAAGTGTTTTGCTGTTGATTCCAATGACATTTGTGCCTTACTGTCTGTTTTTTTCGTAGGAAATTTGGAGTTTTCCATAAAATTAGTATTTGTCATTTTTTGTAGATATGAAAGAGGTGTCGCTTTTTGGTCTGATGAAAAATTTGGAGAAACCTTCATTTGCATTTGTGGAGGTGCCCTTTGATATATTTGATCTTTCTGTTGCATATTTCTTGGTGCTGACTGATGTGTACTTGATACAAATGCATTTTGTACAGGTTGTGGCATATAATTCGTTACTGGTACATTCTGTTGCATATTTTGAAATGATTGAGACACAGTTTGAGTTTGAAAAGTTCCTTGTGCTACATCATAAGGTGGTGGTGGTTGTCTATGCACAGTTTTTTGAAATTGTTGACTTCCAGATTTAATATTTTGTAACGGATTTGTATGTGCCAGATTAATGTTTTGTTGCTGCATCGAGTATGCCATGTTAACATTTTGTTGTTGGATAGTATGAACTAAATTTATATTTTGTTGAACGGGATTGTGTGGTATAGATGCGTTTACCATATAAAATGGATTTCCTTCAGGTATATCAACATTTGGTGCAACATATTGTTGATTTGTGTATGTACTTTTTGTTGGAGCATACATATATTTTCCTGGCTGACTGATACCAATAGAGGAATTTGGTATTTGTGGCTTAAGAACACCTTGGGACGTATTAATATTTGTTACTGGTCCCTGGACTGTTATATATGTTAGTGCAGTTTTCTGTTGTGCAACTGGTTTTTGTTTTCGCTTCCTGTATCTTGTGTGTCTTGTACTTAATGGAGAATTGAAAGTAGGATTCGCTGATACCTTACTTTGGTGGACATTAATCTCTGGTGGTATAACAACTTTCTTCTGGCGGTTTTGCTGAAATTGTTTAGACTTTGTGTTTATGCTTGTTTGGTTTAAATTCGAAAAACACTGTTGTTGTGTCTGATTTAAATTCAAAGGATATTGTTGCATAGCATTCATGGGAACTGAATCTTGCGAGCCTGTCTGTATTGATGTAGGATGCCGACGCATGTTTTGATGAATTGGTATGTTGCTTGTAACAGTTGGTATTGCATTTGGATAGCATCCATTGACATATGATTGATGCTCATTATGATTACCAACTTGATTACACGAATTTCTCAAATATAAAGTGTGTAATGACGGTGTATAATAAAATAATTCTTGTAGAGATAATGGTGTGCTAACAAACACTTCCTTATTAAAAATGTTTATAACTCTGTGAATGAAAGTTACAAAATCCTCAAAATTTAATGTTCTTCTTAATTGTTCAAATTCTCTATACAGTAATTTATCATGATCTGAGCGGGAAATTTGTGTAGGAACACGTTTGGATCTAATTATATTGCATATCTTCAATAGAGATACATTCACATAGTCTAATATTTTTGGATCCAGGGTACTCTTTGTTGAATTAATAAGAGGTGGCATTGCTTCTGTAGAAGCTGACACCGATGAGGGAATTGATGTAGCACTGATAATTCTAGATGTACATGTTGTAGCTACTGTTTCTGAAGTAGATGATGAGACTGGAACTGAAGAAACAGGCTTCACAGATTTATCTAGTGTTATTGTTGTATATGTATTTGAAAAAGAAGGACAATTATTAGATGCAACAGAATTTATAGGCGTAGGGCACCACCTAGAACCAAGTTCTGCACTAGACAATACTCTCAATCTGGCTTGACAAACTTGGTTAGACTGAGTATTCTTTTGTTCCATTGAGTCCTTCAGTTTAGGTTTCAGCAGTGTTCTTTTAATTACAGTTTCTAATATATCACAGAAGTTGTTATTTATTGAAACAGCGTTAACATCTTCCCTTGCATCAGAAAGTACTACTGCATTACTTAAAAGTGTATCATCATTTTCTTCAATTTCATTTAAAACTGGTTCTGGATGTTTTTTGTTTGGATTACTATTCGGTTCTTTTTCTACAGATGTTTTCAAATCCAAATTTTCATTAGTAGATAAAGTAACGTTCTCCTTAACTGTATTTTGATTTTCATCTTTCATAATATCCTCTTGAATGCTGAGGACATTTCCACTTGATGTAATCTGGCAAGTATCATTAAAATTCATCTGAAGAAGTTCATTAAAATCGTGGTTATTTAAATTATTATCTTGAGATTTTGAAACATTTGTAGTTGCAGCTTTTTGAGCATTACAATCTGTATTGCTCATTTGTGAAATATTATAAGATATTGAATTTACTTCTATCTCTACTACTGTTGTAGGAATAGTAGCCTCTAACTTATCAATCCTTTTAAATGCTTCTGTAACGTCGTTTGTAGTTGTAGTTTGCACCACATCGTTTTTGTTCAAACTACTGTTTAATTTTTTCTCAACAGTATTATTATTCTCTATTTCAACATTATTTGCTTTACATGTTCCACTTTTTGACTTACTGGATTTGGTTTCGTTACTTGTTACATTCATAACTTGATTAACGCTTTTACTCCAGTTCTCTCCATTTTCTAATTTATTAATTATATCAGATTCTGTATAAATCTTATTAGACGTATCTTCGTTAAATTCTTCTTGTATTGTTGAATCATGTGCAGCTGTTCGAATGTCTTTTAAACGTTCTTCACAATTAGCAGCTACACTTTCTTCGTTAATGCACACTCCGGAATCACATGAATCGACAGAATCTTTTTTTTTTCTTCTTTTAAGTTTCTTCTGAAGGATATCTTGTTCTTGTTCATCTTCACTAACAGATATGCAATCCCCAAAGTATTTCCGAAATTTTTTTAGTTTCTTCCTTTTCCCCCTGTCGATTTCTTCAGGTTCATCAAATATTGCACGAATTTTTCTTCTTTTTTCCACAAAGTCTGCAGTAAGTGTATTGTGCAATCTTCTTTTGTGCTGATTCTCTTCAATATTCCCTATTTTAATATCACTGCATCTAACAGAATTTTTCTCTAGAAAATGTTCTGATGTTATATTACCTTTACAATGTTCTGGCATGGAATATTTGGTTCTACTCAATCTAGATTCCCCCTTAATGTTCGTACTTTTCTCAGCAGTTTCGAATATTTTAGTACTTAACTTAACAGATTCTGTATCTTTCTGATTATAACACATACTTGAATCTACTTTCATGCGTTTTTTGTTATCTGCAACTGATACAATGTTTAAACTCTTGCTTTTTTTATCAGATACCAAATCAGAAGATTTCTGAGACAAACGATTAAGATCATTTTCAATGTGTGCAATCCCACTTTCATCTTTGTTGCACTCGAATTTTCTGTCCGAGGGTGATTTTTTATTATTTGTCGAATCTTGCGATATAAATGTGGTATTTGCTTGGTGTGAACTTCTTTTAGTTCCAATCTTACAGTTTCTATTCAATACAAATGTTTCTTGTGGGTTGTCCATGAGCTCAACTCTACACGCCTTAATATCTTCTACCTTTTCATTTCGCTTGTATTCTTTTTCAGTATCAATTTCTGTTTTATCCGATTTCTCTATATGCTTCAGTTTGGGTTGTGATTTATGTTGGAGAAATGCAATATCAGTTCTGACACTGGTTGCAACTTCACCGGATTTCTCCTCATTTTCATCTAGGAATAATTTCCTTGGCCTGAAACATAAATTTAATACATTTAGGATATCACTTTATTAGCTAAATTAATATGTGGGATCGGGAACCCCCCAGATCTTACGAAGAGATAGACTAGCGAGGGTACTGTGGCTGTAGTCGTTAGCCGAAAGATAAAAACACGGGTTCGAGTCTTCTTTGCCCAGTAATTCCATTTTTCATATGTTCTTACATATATACGTATTCCAATACATACACTAAAGGAAACAGTGTCAATGATGAATTCTTTAGAAAAATCAATAAACATTTCACCGATGAATTTGAAACAAAAATTACGATTATTAATATTAAAAAGAGATCAAGTGTGGTAGATTAAATTCAATGGAAGTATTATTGTTAACACTCCATTATACTTCCAATTTCATTAACAAATGTTAACGGAATTATAGCAACGTCGAATTTAGTAGAATAATTTTTCTTGTTAATGATGATTTGCTTGCTTTTATAGCTTGTTCTCTGCTTTTGCTATTCTGTCATCTCGCGTGTACGCCTTCTGTTGAACAGTTATCAATAACTATCATCATAAGTGACACATAATGACTATCACAATTAGACTTTCGAGAAAGTATTGCTTTTTTGATAAAAGTCATAACGGCACCAAGAATTCTAGATAAAACAACGTATTTCTATATGTCATGTATCCTGTCGATGATTCATTGCATTCTCTGAAAATTTGTTTGCAAATCGATCAAGATGGAGAATGCACACAAATCTAATGAGTCATAGTGGTTTATAGTGTACTGAATATAACAGAAATTGTTGGAGATATTAACGTAAAACTAATTATAATAAACTCTTAGTAAAAAAAAGTGTTAGTTAAAAAATAACACTTTACATTAAATGGACAAACAAAAAATTAATTAATTTTTGAGGGTGTGAGTGAGTAAACTATTTCTACTGAAAAAAAGTTAATTTTGGGAAACTACTATTTAACCATACTACTCCTTATTTAACTAATTTTTATCATACCACAGAATTATTAAACTCACATTAACGTTGTCAGAAATGTGTTCTTGAAATATTCATACTTTCATGGTGAAATACTAAAAATATTACATGAAAATTGTTTGATGATGTATTAATTGCATTATATATACATACAAAGATTTATTTTGCGACGCAATTATGTGACCGTAACTTTGAAACGAGATAAGGTGACATAACGTAAACACATTGCGTCATATACCGAAATTCGCATTGAAAGGTCACCAACCAAGTTTGCCCTTGATGTCAGAATTACTAACAACAAGTTTACTGAATAGGTAACTTCATCCCAGCAATTATCTTTCTATTTTAATATAAGTTTAACAGTCTATCTAACTCACAAACGTTTCGCGTAAAGGATAGCTATTTGTACTGAATTCATGAAGAGTTGCTAGTAAAAGAACATTTATTTTCGATACCGACAGAGAAGAAAACGCTTCTGCATACTTTTATTTTACGTGTGTTTTCGAAATGAAACACATAACTAATATATAAAAATATTCCAGTGCACAACACTTAAAGATATGTGTATAGTGGCCGTGAGTATTCTTGGATGACTGTCGAATGGCGTGACGTACGTGGTGGAACTTGGAATATAAAATATACTTATGTACATGTTTTTGTTCAGAATCAGATTCTGCACATTTTTTGTGTTCATAATAAAATAAGTATATTGAAAAATAAGGGTGAGCTGTGGTTTTTTTTTCATTTAAACAATAAACTGTAAATAATTTCTCTACATAATTTTATAGTACATAGTACACCACTAAATTTTTGTTTAAAAATCTGGCTGCAGTTCTGAAAAGGTCCACCATTTGATTTTAATGACCTTGATAAAATTGTCTTAAATATTCCCAAATGAACATAGATAATAGGTTTTTTGGAACATTTAAACATTAATATACACATATAAATATATTTATGTATATGTATATTTGGGAGTATTTCAGACAATTTTACCACATGTCATAAAAATGGAAAGGTGGACCACTTTTTCGAAACTACGTCCAAAAATCTTTTTGGTATCTCATATTTTTCATAATACATATAGACATATATAAAGGTTCATAATTCTTTTAATTTTCGAGTTTCTCAATTTTTCTTGTAGAAAAAATATTATTCTCTTCTTATTTGTCAATTCACTATTATTACTTGATGTCCCCCCCTTCCGATTCGAAACTTTGTGAATACGTAGGGGATTTCCTCCTGATTACAGCAAAAATTTTGTTTGCTGTCCAAATTCACTCTAAGGAGGTGAAATTAACCCCTTGAAAATTCGGCGATTTTCCGATTTTGTGTTATAACTCGCGAACTGTAACAGATAGAAAAAAAACACGCGAAGAACTTTTAGAAATGATAAAGTTCGAAGAAGAGGTGTGGGTACCAGAAGAAGGAGGTACATCGTGACTTTAAAATATAAAACAAATGCTGTTGCGTTTTGGAAGACCGGTAAGAAGAAGCGGCTTTCTTTACAATCTGTCAGACATAAATTTCCGAAACGTTTCATCCGTAAAAAAATTGCATAGGTGAGTGGTGAACGGTGCATGTACTGTTATGTTAAGGTGTTTTGTATCTATTTGTTTTATATCTATACAAAATTGCCTTGTTTTCACTAGATGGGAAGAAACGGTGAACAGAGGAGAGACACGATGGAAAAAATTGTTACAAATTTCTGAATATATGTATAATAAGTTTGTTGACAGGATTGAAACTCATACCATTATTCATGATTTGGACCTTCGAAGATGGGCCTTACAAAGCTAATGAAGAGATAGGTTTGGAAACTTTTAAAGCATCTCAACACTGGGTCTGGAATTTTAACACTCGGCTTACGGGTCGCGTCATTTTGACGCATTTCGAATGCTTTCTAATCTCAAAATTCTGTATGTGATATATCTATCTCTACGGATACGTGACAATTTGATGTTATCGTAAATTGAGTATTAAAAAAAAAAGTTGTTTTTAAAGAAAATGTGCGGTTTCGTTGACGCGTGCCCGTAAAGATGGGAGTATAAGAAATGTCCGTAAACCTAGTGTTAAGAGAACGTATAGAATAGTTTTAAGAAAAGTAAACAAATTTGTTACCCGAACATACGGTACAGATACCACGCAGTTAAATGAAATTGCTTCGGCTTTTGTTAATAATGTAAAACCTCGTATTAGAGATATCGGAAGAAGCAATACATTCAATGCTGATGGAAGAGGATTCAATATAGAATTACTTTTCGGTCGGACTTTAGCTGCACAAGGAACAAAAACTGTTATAACAGACGTAGTCTATATCCGCTGCTACACATAGCTATACCATATTCGCCACAATATCAGCTTCTGGGAAACTACTTTCTCCGTTATTTATTGTCCTGAAGGAACAGGATGGTAATTTTGGTCCACGTGTACAACAATCTTTGTTTCGACCGTGGAATGTTTATATAAAGGCGTCCACATCTGGAAAGTTAACAAGTGATCTGGTTAAGGAATGGTTAACAAGCGTATATCTACCACATGCGGGTTCTCGAAGCGTTATTGGACTCGTGGACTGGTCACTGTCCATCTACATTACAAAACGCTGTACCATCTAATCAGCATGTGGAAATATTCACAATACCAGGAATGATACAACTACTTGATGTATGTGGTTTCCGCGTATGGAAAAACTTCATACGAAAATTTTCCGATCATGTATTATTGTTTAATTACGATATTCAGCTACGTACACGGAATAATGTCATTAAATTACAGTCTCTTATTCATAATCAATTTTCATCACCAAAGTATCACGATGTGTTTGTGTACACTGTACACATGGTATAAAAGTGAATATATTGTTGAGAAACCAAATAAGTTTGAAAATTTAGTAGATTTCGCTTTTTCACAACAGGATGTGCGTGGTGTAACAAATTTCTATGTTTTCAACATATTTTTAAGTGTTTCATCACCATGAAGAATAATTCATAATATTCACATTACATAAGTGTTTCCAAAGTTACTTAACTGTACTTAAATCGCTCATTAATCGCCTGCATTATCTTACCTGCTTGGTAAGAAAATAAGAGCAAAATTTGATAACCATGTTAAAAATAAAAAGTTCCAATAAGAATAAATTATATTTAACAGTTCCCTTCTTTTCCTCTATACCCATATGGTATATTTGCGTCCTGTGCAATTAGTGACAAAAGTATATAAATTACCTTACTTTTTTTCTACATGTTAAGTATTATTTCCTAATAAATGTTAGAAGAACATTGCTTGTCGTGCAGCTTAAGGTATGTTACAATGGGATCCAGAAGTTCTTCGATTGTCAAGGAACACAATTCAGCGATACGACAAAGGGTGAATGTGTACGAACAAAAATGGATTATACTGTTTCAGAATTATTTAAACCACCAATTCAGATTTCACGTGAAAAACCGAATTTTAAAAAACATTGATATTTTTGTTTATAACTTTTTTCTTGAAACTTTTTCTGTCTTACAGCTCGCGAGTTATAACAGAAAATCGATAAATAGCCGAATTTTCAGGGGTTAATTTCACCCCCTTAAAGTGAATTTGGACAGCAAACAAAATTTTTGCTGTAATCAGGAGGAAATCCCCTACATATTCAAAAAGTTTCATAATTTTTGGAATTTCCGGGTTCGAGATGTTCCCTTGTTAGTAAGATAATTATAAATACAGGTACATAATTATACATTGAAGTGTGGATATTCTTTTGAATATAATTCAGAGGTAAAAAATAATTATGTAATTTTTCAATTTGAATAACGTTTTGTACCAACGTCAACGAGCGAGCGAACATTTAAACTTTTTGTACGAATCGTCTACCAAGACGACCGGGGTGAGTGTAAAGTCAGATAAAATATGATAACGCGAACGTGAAATAAGTCATGCGATGTTCGCGTGAAAGAAAACCCAGTATCCGAAACGAACGCTTTCGATTATCGACGTTAGCAATCACTGACGCCCAGAGGATTGTAAACTTACCCATATCTTCTGACGGCTGGCTGTCGCGTAAGAACTACGCGTGGTTTCGTCGCCAGTTGAATCAAACCTCGACGTACCTGCCTCCGTGACAGTCCAAGATTTTGCAGGTGAGTCTTCAGCTGAAACAATCGCCACTGTATTTTAGGATCGGGTCTGTGTCTCATAGTTGTCCAGATTCTATGTATACCGAGAAACAACAACCTCGAGGAGGGGAAATGGGAGAAACAAATGTTTCTTGCGACGCGATCGTGTTTACGTTACATTCGTTTGTTTGGTCCGACGATCAGTTCCCTACCCGCCCCAACCCCCTTCCCTTGGTAAATGGAACGGGTAAAACCGACGTTTAAAAACAGTAACGAAAAATTTCCATTTTACACTATGTCGATACAAAATTTAAATCGTAGAAATGAACCGCACCTTTTTTAACAGTTCGCAACGGCGGACAGGTCCGACACAGTGTAGCCACCGTTTGAACACGAGATTGTCGAAGTTTACCGACATCACGACGGATTCCGTTTGCCCGGTTTCTGTCATTGTAGCAGAAACCCCTGATTCTATCGTTCTTCGTGTGCCTTAAAGTTTCCGCGCATCCAAGAGACGACTGTACTGTGTTGGTGAGGGCAGACAGGACACGTCCCATTAACGAGTATGCGTGCAAACGCGCCCGAAACATTCGGCCGTGGAAGCAACGACGATCAGCAGCAAATTTATACGACGATCGGCCGTCCACGGAATGATGGAAACTCCTCGTGACCGGCAATATTTTCAGGGTCTGACTGGCGCGCCTCTGGCTTTTCGGTAACGGGGCGCTGTGTCTCTCCTTCTCCTCCTACTGTCACTCCCACCCCTGCTCCTTTCAGCGTCGTTTGCCGGGACGAGCGATTACGGTACGATATTCGTAGCAAGAGAGGAAAATAAATTTTATTCCAGTGAAGCCAACGATCTCGTGTTATCGAAACCGGTAGACTCGCGAACGAATATTCGGGTGTAACGGGATGATAAAGAATTTTTTTGCTTTTCAGATACAATAGACTGAGGTTTTCTAAAACTATTACGTGTTCTCCAAAGAATAGAAGCGTGAGTTAAAACTGCGTAGTATCCGGCACCACAGTTTTGACACCGTGATGGAATATAGTGAAACTGAAGCAGTGTTAAAAATTCTTTAAAAACTTGTCCATTTCTGTCACAACTTTCATTTAAAAAATATAGATATTGTATAGGGATGCATCACATCTTACAATTGCTGTGTTTAGTCGCTTGGAAGTTAATTTCGGATGTGAAATTTGTTCCAAAAAGTGTTTGGTTGCTCTACTGTGTTTCCACTTTTAAATATTTTTGGAATTCTGCAACACAGTTCTGTCCACATGAATTATTAAAACATTTCTGTGTGGTGAACGGAATTTCCTACTTCTGTATACAGTGGGTAAAGAAAGTATTCTTATACCCTTTAAAACAGAACAACTTTTTCAAAATTGGACCAAGTGACTTGAGTTACTTTGTGAACTTCGAAGGATTAGTTTACTAAATGATGTGTTAACAAAACGTTGAAAGAGTTGCAATTGGTAGGAATCGCGAAGAAAATAGTAAAGGTCGGTTTTTGCGACTTTTTTCTCTGAGATTGTAATGAAAATTTAATACATTGCTTAGATTTATGTTAGTTATGTGCATCGTGAGCCTGGGGCCTTGGGGGGGGGGGGGATACCGACATTCTCCTCTCCCGGGAGACTTATGTGAACTAACTATGTAGTTATATGCTTGATACAGTTCAACATAATTTTAAACTTGTTTCTTCGGAATGACAATTACGACGATGGGCTCATCAAGTTGAAGCAGGAGGAACCAGATGAGAAAGATTAGCACAAATTTCCGAGTATGTAATAAACAATTTGAGGAAAGCTCTTGATGCCGATTATATTTTGCATGAGAGAAATATTCGACAATGGGCTTTGAAGGCATATAAGGAGCAAGGGAATGATAACATGGTATTTAAAACTTCTAAAAAATGGTTACATAATTTTACAAAAGCTAATCACATTGTTTTACGAAAAATAACCAAATTTGTTACACGACAAACAATTGAAGATTATGAAGTCTTGAAAGTCAGAATTACAAACTTTGTTAATGAACTGAAGCCTTTGATTGCTAATACGAATCTGAGAATATATACAATTCAGACCAGATTAGATTTCAATTAGAAATACATTCTGTACGAACTTTAGGGGTAGTGTCGCGGTAGTCGCCAACAAACCCTTCATTACCCCGATGGTTTTTCCATGTACCGACCCGACGATACAGATGTTTAAACCCGACCGTTCGCCGAGAAAGCTTTCATCCGGATTTCGAATGACGCCATGATGTCTTTTCGCGATATCCCGATTTCCCACATAGACCTTTCCCAAATTCCTAATGTCGCCAAGATGTCTTCCCATGATATCCCTATTTCCTAGGTCATCCTTTTCTAAATTCCTTAAACTTAACGTCCACCCCCTCCAAACCGGAATCGTTTTATATACTGATCCCAAGCAGGGGATGCGACAGTCTATTTCTGAACGTCAGCAACATCACAACGCCACTCTGTCCAATTGTACTCATACTTATAAATAATAGCTAAATAAAAACGTATTAAAATGTAATTTAGAGTTACCTCGACGACAGTAGAAAGTCTATAAAAAGGTAGAATGTGTTGTACAATCTGTATTTTCAACGTCACATAGTTATAGTTAAAAAAACTTAGTGTAAAAAAAACGTTTTGTTTAAAACATTCTTTTCATGAATATCACTTTTGTGACAAATATGAACCGTAAAACCTTCGGTAAAATATTTTCCAAAAACCAAAGCAATCGGAAGTTGAAACAGCAGGCGTGCACACGGGATATAAATAATTATAAAACTGCGAGAGTGTAGGAGGTAATTTAAAACAAATATATACTAGTGAATTTGGAGTGAAATGCTCGTTATTACGTAATTCATAATAACGACTACGGTTATGTTGCTATTCACCATCTTATAGACAAAGAAATATTTTATTATCAAGTCAATGTAATCATCATTTACTATAAAAGCTGAAAACTGAGAAAATTTATAACACGTAGTTTCTTTGTAAGAATGATTTTGCTGCAACTCCCATTACAGAGTTATTTACAGTTAAGAATCATTGAAAATAACAAGTAGACGGTATAAATTGAAGGTTACGGAAAATGATAATTAAATTTAAAAACAAAAACATAATTAAGCCTTTTTGTTAATTATCCATCATAATTTTCAGCTATCTTGTAATTTATTTTGTATTTGTTACTTGCTTGATAAGACACATAAGAAAGATGGTTTCGAACAGAGTGGTGACCTGTTATCGCGCGTAATATGAAACGACAATTCTGATAATTCAAAGTGTTAGAAGTGATAACTTGGAATGGAAGAGTATTGGAATTTGCTTATTGTACATTTTTGGAATAAAAATGGTAAGACACACAAATCATCGTCTGTTTTAATTAATTTTGGTCGAAACGCTAATGGCGGCCATTGTAATCCGTAAGTGGTGTATCATGAAATATTCGAAAATATCACAATTGCGAATAAACATATTTCATTATAACATAAAAACAGAAATCTTTTTCTCTCATGATTTGAAAAAAATGTTTTACATCTTATCTTTGACCACTATCTAATTCATAATTAAACTTTTATAATAAAAAAATTCTCATCTTTTTTATCTTTTCTGGTTTATAGCGTACATTATGGAGTAATTTTCCTGGCTACTTTTCAGTTCTTAAGGGTAAAAATAGGCCCCGAAAAATAATCTAATCTTATCTATTGTACTGTGTTTTATAAAAAGTATAAGTGTAAAATATGTCGCCAAAACGAAGTAATCGTTCTAACTATGAAACAGGATAGTTTGCAATAGGTATATCTTAAAATATTAGGGTGATTTATAAATATTGATTCATAAATATTACGTCACCAACACTGCGAAGTGTATAAATAATTATGAATCACCTTATTGGTACATGTGTGTATAAGCGTTGCTGATTTGTGTCGACAGCCATAAGGAACGAATACCAATCCCTTCGGTAGCAGCTCTCAACAACGTCTTCTTTGTCCCGGCCCCGACGCAGCCCGGGAAAGGTTTAATTTACGACACCTTCAAGTACCAATCGCTTTCCCTTCGCTAAGTACCACATTGGGGACAGCCAGGCGATCGTCGGACAGTACATAATTTGAGGAATAGTCAAAATTCAATGTTTTTTCTTACAAAAGAGACTCCAACAAATTTAATTTCAGTCTATGCACTGTAAAATTGTATAGAGGAATTGTTTACAATGAATGAAAAGAATGATGAAAACGACGGAATAAATGAAACAGAATCTCGGAAAAAACTGTGATTACATCTCGATCCGCATTCACTGCCTTTGATATGGCGTTAAGATAGCACGGAACGCATAAGGAAATGTCCACCTAAATAATGATACTAACAAGGAGTGTATTTTAGGTGTCCGCCTATGCAAGCTCTTACTCCTGAGCACTGCGATTTATATACAAGAGCACTTGCGATGACGCTTGTTCTTTTCTTACAATACTCTATTAATAACTCTATCTTTCACAAACATAGACAAAAAAGTCTGCGAAAACATGTTTTTCAGAAAAATAACGTCGCCAGAGTTATTCTTGTGCCGCTGTATACGTTCGTTGAAAAACAACAAATATGAATGACACAAGACATCACGTTTGCAAATAAAAGTTGCTTTTGCAAACAATAAGATTCATAAAAATTATATCAAATTTTTTGTACAAATTTCAATAAATTGTAAAATAAAGTTATAACAAATTTTTTTGTTATAAAGAAATTGTATTTTTGACAATTTGTTAACACCAGTTTATTGTACATAAAAAACCATGAAAGCCACCAATTAAAAGTTTTCATGTATCTACTCTGGTTTTCGAGATATTACTTCCGACTCGAAACTTTGAGGGGTGGTTTCACCCCCTAAATATGAAAACGGGCTGCTATAAAAAAATACGTATCTCTTATTTTTCGGTCCTCTAAAACATATCCGAAAACCAAAGCAATCGGAGGCGGACACCTAAAATGCACTCCTTGTAAGCCGGAAATTCGCAGCGACTGGTATCTGATCGATCTAGGGAAACCAGCCACTCGTTCGCCATCGTTGACGTTTACAGCAAATATTCGAGAAAACGGTCAGTTGTTTTTGTTCTTTAACCCTCTATAATACAAATTAGTTTTTATTGTACAAACAAATTTTGTTATCTGATCAGGTAAACACATGGACATTACAATTTTCAATTGTGAAGATTTTAGTTTTTCCAAAATACGATTTCGACTTTACGGTTACAGTGGGCACTACATAAAGCATTGGCAATTGAGCAGCCATATTGTAATTTAGAAGTTACGTTAGTCAACTTAAGAAAAACATTTTTATTTGTTTAACAATGGTAGAACTGGTACATGACTTCAAAGTTGCACAGTGCGGTAGATGGGTAAACGAATTACTCTGTTGACAGCTGAGAAAGATTCGGAAACAAAAATGGAGACCGAAGGAAATGACCAATCATTTTCAAGATACTTGTTTTTATTTAATATTAATACTTTTACTGCGATTAGTTCGAATGAACAAGATTCTACTGTTCGACAAGAGAAAGAGTAGTATTTATACTACACAGTACCAAAAAAAAACGACTTGAAAAGGTTTTGCAAACCGGTGTAGAATAAAGAAAATGAATGTTTTGAAGTTATCGAAGTATCCTTGCCAGTTATTCTAGGGGTAAGAAACGCAGTGGGACGTTAGAAAGTACATAGTCGTCTGAAGAGCACGGACCCTTCTGAATGTCTTTTTGGGGCTCTAGAGACCCTTGACATCTACCGTACTGAAGAGCCCAAACCTTCCATATGTTACGCAGGCTCGGAACAGTACAGAGACTTAATTCTTAAAGTACGCATTTACATTTCAGCGTGCCTTGGCACCCTGTTGCGTTTACATTCCTAGTTTTTCTACCTGCGGCACGATTGTTTCCATATGCCAAGCAGAAGTTCTTGCTAGATGTAGTGCCACATGACCGTTAAGATGTGTCACGTTTCACTTCTACCATGGCTCTCAACTTTCAAACACGTAATACAATACGAAATGGTTAATATCAAAATTGTCGCATTCCACAAACTTTGCAGAAACAAGTATCCAACGTAGAATTTAAATGTCGTGTAGCTCGCAGTTTCAAACGAACGAATAAGGATTTTGAATACTAAAAAACGGTGGACTTTGAAAAAGAACTGTTCAACAGCAAGCTCACTTAACCCTCGCATGTCGAACGTGAAAGCCGATGCCCGAGTCACACGAGACCCATACTAGACACTACTATATGAAAGTATTGTATTCATTTATAAAAATTTGTAAAAAATACTACAAAATGTGCGTTTTTTAAAAATTGATTTATGTAAATTCGACAGACACATCCTGATCCCTTAAAACATCGAACCATACTGAACGAACTGACCAGCCATTGTTATGCGAGGGTGAAAGTACAGGGTGGGACAATAACTATTACCACCTCAGATATCTTCGAAACTATAAGATTCACAGAAATATTTGTTTAACCAAAATTGCACAGTACGAAGAGAGCCATCCGATGGCGCTAATAGTTTTTTTGCAGGTGAAGATACTTTGGATATTTCAAGGTCACCTCCATTTTTTTTAAATGGATCGGTATGTTTTTGTTTTCGTAGAATGATAGAAGAGCTTAAAACGAGTTCAAGAACCTATACATAAGGTCATTGAAGGTCATGGAAAGTAGAGGAAAGCGATAATGCTTACGGTTTACTTCACTGAATAAACACTGTTTGAAGGTCACTTCAATACGTTACTATGATCTTATGTAATAGGTCGTTGAACTTGTTTTAAGCTCCTCTGTCATTCTACGGAAACAAAAATATACCGATCTATTTAAAAAACAATGAAGGTGACCTTGAAATATCGCAAGCAAAAAAACTATTAGCGCCATCGGATTACTCTCTTCGTACTGTGCAATTTTGATTAAACAAATATTTCTGTGAACCTTATAGTTTCGAAGATATCTGAGGTAGCAATGGTTATTCCCCCACCTTGTATAATATATTGAAA
Source organism: Dufourea novaeangliae (assembly GCF_001272555.1). Taxonomy (NCBI): domain Eukaryota; kingdom Metazoa; phylum Arthropoda; class Insecta; order Hymenoptera; family Halictidae; genus Dufourea; species Dufourea novaeangliae. The sequence goes on along the minus strand of NW_015374014.1, from coordinate 3,220,874 downwards.
TTAATTATCAGCTCCAGACGTGGAAACCTAGTCAGACAACTGTGCAAACACCATAAACTAATTCACACTGAGTGTTTAGAAAGTGATAATAACGTACGAAGTAAATAATGGAAGATATAAAAGAGAACTATCTAAGTAGATCCGAGTTGGAATTAGAAGCAAAAAGGTTCAGCTCAAGGATCCATGCATTATTTTGTTGGATTTAATCTAACAAGGGAAAATACGTTTGATTTGGATGAAACTTGGTGAATATATTAAGCAGGTGAAAATAAGGGACACGTATTCTTTTATAGCTGCCCAATCGCAAATTTAGGGAGTGAAATCACCCCTTGAAGTTTCAGCAGAAAAATGGTATCTCGAAAACTATCACAGATATAAGAAAACTTCTTAGGGAAAAGTTTTATGGTTTCTTGAGGTAAAACAAGAAGTGATCACGATTTTTATAAAAAATAATTTGTTTATAACAAAAAAATGTATTGTTACATTATTTTAAGAGATACCAAAATTTACATAATGACAAAAAACAACCGAAATTTGTTTCTGCATCTATTGATATATAATATGATAGATTTGCTTCCTACAGTTTTGTAAATTTTCATATAATACGCAGACTGCGCGAAGCCGCTATATAAAACTGCATATAAAATTCTTGATTGGATAATATTAAATTAATAACGGCGGTGATACTGTTTTTGCACCTGGGCGGGCAACAACCAACGAACGGCCCTGGTAATTCTATATGCCAAAATAAGACAAAAATTAAGAGTAACAAAATTGTCGTTGAACCTTTATTTTTAGTTATAAGTATTTAAAAATTCGGGTCCGAACTGCCTGAAAATAGGCAATCCGCAGGCAATCGACAACCACAAAGTAACTGAACAGAGGGGCCTATAATGCCGTACAAAGTAAATGTGCAGTACGAACATACCTCGTAGAAACTGGGAAATCCCACAATATTTTCCGGTGCTATAAGGGTCCGTGTCACTTTGAATATTCTTGCACGGTATTAACGATACATATTCTATAAAATCCTCCCGGACCAAAATCCAACAAATTTACACACACAACGAGTATTCATCAAAAAGTTCACAAATGCGCAGTGAGTATTCATAAACAAATTTGCACGTACACAACGAATATCCACTGAAGAGTTCGCACATGAACAACGAATATCTGCTGAAGATCTGAACCATACACGACAGGATTTCATCAGTGAGGTCACAAATACATACACCGCAAATGTCTATCGAAGTGCTACACTAACTACACGAAACGAAATCAAACTAAATTACACGAAAGAAACTGTCAAAAAATCAGTATAGAAGTACATTCGGAACCGCGTTGTACATCCTTCGAGGAGACAAGAGAATCTGTTGTGAAATCTTTCTTGGAAAAGGTCAGTCCTCTGCAGATCCATCCCCACTTTTCCAAGGTCATTGTTGCCATTGGAGGAAGTCGAATAGGAGAAATGTCCTGGAATCGTACATCTTTTCGTTACTGTTACGTGAACATCTGTGGGACACTTGGGAACGTTGGCGACGCAGTCAAACACGAGCGTATCGGATATTAGAGACGCACGTGTTTTTTGTCGCTTATTGCAGGGACTGCACACAGTCTTCAACGCATAGTTTGCCGCGGTGCAGCAATAGCTATTGGCTACAAACACTTGACTTTCGTTAGACAAGTGTGCTACTGTTATAATGTTCTATTTCTTCAAGTCTCAAGTATTGAGCCTGTGAATGAAATGCAAACAGCCAGAAATAACATAACAACGTCCAGATACGGCCGTCTTCGACAGCGTCGCCAACGTTCCCAAGTGTTCTGCAGATGTTCATGTAACAATGACCATAAGATGAACAATTCAAAGACATTTCTCTTATATGACTTTTTTCGGTGGAAACACTGGAAAAGTGACGATCGATCTGCAGAGATTGACCTTTTCCAAGAAACTTGTGTATTTGTGAACCTTTTGATGAATATTTGCTGTGTGTGTGTGTACAAATTTTTTCGATTTTGGCGCAAGAGGGTTTCATAGAATTGGTAAGTTTTGTACAGTAGAAGCTCGATAATTGAGGGTCTATTAATTCATCGCTAGGAACGCTTCTCGCTTACACGTATATCTCACACACACGTGCGCGCAACCCCTTCTGTCGCCCAGCCAGAGATAGACAAAATTTTTAACCAAATAAAAATTTTGAATAATGAATAAAAGATAAGAAAATTTTATTCGTTATTCGAAGTTTGAATAAAAAAAATATCTTTATTCGACGAGCGTCGATTGAATAAAATTCGACGAGAATTATCCGACGAATAAAAGATACTTTTTTTATTCGAGGCGTTTTATTCATAGCGTCGATGATATTTTATCTTTTATCCGAAGACTTTGAATAAATCTTCAAATAACTTTGGCCAGCCAGCCAGCTCAAAAAAAAGTGCTGGCGAGCGTCGAGCGTCAAACGTCAAAGGTCAGCGACCGACAGTCGGCATACAATGTAAACAGACGTGGATGAGATAAGAAATCACGCACGAATGAAAATTTAAACTTTTACAATTTTCAATATATATTAATGAAAGTGTCGAGTTAATGTCGAGTTTTACAACATATCCAAAAATCATCCAAATCGGATGGTAGGTAGCTTTTCTACAGTTTCACCAACTTTTGTAAATAAACTTTTAATATCCCTACAAAGAACGGAGATAGTAAGGTGATCAAAAAGTGCGTACAATAAGAAATATAAGTTACAATTTAAAAATTCTAAATTGACCATAGCAAGGTCAAATAAACGAATAGCATAATGTCCCCTACGAATCCATACAACTTCTGCCTGAAACACTTTTTCATATCATTCATGTTTGTTGAGATATTTGCCCTGGGAGATTCAAATGGGACACCCTGTATACATATACACACATTCTACATAGAACCACCCTTTAATTCTTTGAAGCACAGGATTTTAGAACAAAAAAATGCCTAGTTGTACAGAAATTTTAGAAGAGACACGCGTAAATACATTTTTTCATCCCCATTTGTCCATTAAAAGGGATTAATTCGGGTTATAGATGATCCATTAAATCCCTCCAGAATGACTACCAACCTACCAGGCCAGAATTTGGTATTGATTGATTTAGTAAGCAATGTCCTATTGTTTTATATGTGCATGTCATTATTTTTACTTTTGTTTAGCAAAATGTTGTTTAATTAAAAGTCAGTGTACCTTCCTATACTGTAAGTTATTTTGGATAATTCCATGATACCGTAATTTTCGAACTAGAAACACGGAGATATCGAGTAACACTTCACACCGTTGATTCATCGTAACGAATATAACGCCGAATCAAATGAGGTTGAGGAAGTTAGTTAACGTGAATTCAAGTAAGTGAAAAATGCGCGTGTCCAACCACGATTCCGTAAAATCGGTTATCGCAAAATTCTATACGCGTAACCGCAGCTCAAAATGCATGAGGAGTCAAGTATTCTAAAGTACCTGATAGGTATTTACCACAGTGCAACAAAAATTATACTCAGAAGTTTATGTGTATGATCTATTTCCAGCTGGTGGTGTCGGTGGGATCTTTACAGTACTGACTGGTCATCCATTAGATACAGTTAAAGTTCTATTGCAAACGATGCCAGATAAGTACAATGGTACATGGGACACGATTAAAAAAAACATCTCGCAGGAGGGACCACTTAGTTTGTACAAGGTACAAATTTTAATTGTCTCTATTATAACTGTATAATTAAGGCGAATGGTCCACTAACAAATTAATGGTGCCAAAGATAAAATATGATTGGACAAACTGTTTAATCATATCATTTTTTAATTATCGAAAGTTTTACTATTTTCAAGGTAATTATCAAATTAGAAAAAGTCTAAGAATTCAAACTTCTTCAGTTATTCGTATTTCTTGTTATATGACCTCTCTTTGTTTGTTGTTTCTGACGGGGATTAGAGGTTAACGCGATGTTATTAAAAGCGAAACCGTTATAAACAGACACGGTTCACGGCGGTTCTTGCCGATCGTATGTTTGTAGCGGTGTGCGTCTCTGGGCAGTAAGATTCATTTGAATGTCATACGTATGTATGTACATGCGTATATATACCGCTCTTTGTATATTACTATACTGTACTAAGATTTATTATGACAATAATGTAACATGGATAAACTAGGTATATCGCAGGTTATCAACTAATGAACTTTGAGATGGTTTAAAAAGAACAAACAACAATAAAACGAACAATGAAGTCCGTAATGAAAGTTTCCACTTTACCACTTAGACACATAATCAGAGAAAAACTATCTGAGCATCTTATAAAACATTTTTGTGCAATAACTAATCAATGACATTGTGATAACTTTGTTTCGTAGAGATATATTTTAAATTTATCTGTTGCATTCGCAAAAAAAAAACATTTCAATATTTTGATAATCCATGCAAAAATAGTTTTGTGAATGAAAAAAATCTTTCAACAAGATACACACATGCTTTATCGAAATGATACTCTTAAGACGCGTCTCCACCGAAGCTCTTGCAAACAGTGTTTTACCTATCGTTCCGCTTATACAGACCCCCTATTCGCCGGATGTACGCGACTTTTCACAAGCTGTATACGAGCTATTCCAGATCAACAACTGTATCCATCGGTCTTGTTGATTTTCTCCTTTGATTTTGACATTTCACATTAGATTTTCACAGAAATTACGTCAATCGATTCCTTATGTTTTTCCGATGAAAATGATATAAAAAATAACATAATTCGGACTGTAATTAACGAAATTACACGAATAATTAATTTGCATAGTGTAAAACTAATTTCGTTACAAATAGTCTGATTTATACGTGATATTTGGTATAATTTTAATTGGAAGAACGCCAAGAAACCATAGGTGTCACTTGTTACGAACAGTGTTTGCGAAAAGAACGAGTAATGGTTATAAAATGTTCGTGAAATGTTCGCTGGTGAGTACGCACCTTTATATTTGAACAATATAGACACAATTAAACTTTCAGACAAATTCTGTTACTTTGAATTTCTAAATTTCTTTCCACTTTCAATTTTAAATACTAAATTAAAATTTGAACCTGATAGCTATGAGACCTGCTTTTTTATAGTTAAATAATTCCAAACATTATAAAAAACGTTGTAACATAGTGTATAGAAAATCTATCGCGATACACACTTTCGAAACATGCCGAGCATACATTTCGGTATAATTTACAATACCTTCTTTAGTAACACGATAAAAACATTCACAGAATTATTCCATAGTAAGTGACATCTAATACGATACAAAATTATTTGTTAAACCAATTTAATCGTCACACTAACCTCCTCATACCGACAAAAACTGTCTATGTATATTTCCTACATGTAATGCAACACTTTCACATTTTTTAACATCCACTGCGGTCGATATCGTTTTCAATAGAAGGAATGTCGCTATGTTTAACTGACAAAGTATCAAAACATTTGGCTAGCATCAGGTGTCAATACAAATCGCTAGGCTGTACCTTACTGATATAACTGTCTGTGTTGAATACAGTCGAAAAATTACCACAATACAAAATTATCTAGTAAAATCGTTAAAATGATTTGCACTGATCACGAGGCTGTCATTACTAACATTAAATTATAGTTTTATTTCAAAGAATTTTAACGTTTTATTAAATTACTACTTTACGTTAAATTAATGATCACCTATGCCAAACAAACAAGGATGAAACATTTGTCGATGTCCTATCATCCAATGAAATTTTATAAACAAAAAAATCTCTACGTAACCTTTTAGAGTTTGAATTCCTAACTACTGTGCTAAAAGTGTCTCCGAAAGATCGGATATTTCTCAATTAAAAAGAATACCTTGTACAACAAATGTCTGCACCTCGTACAAATGCCTAACGTTTGTAGCGGGACCTTTTTCAATATCCATGGCAACGAGTGTCTTAAGGATTTAACGATCTTGTGCTTTGGTTTATGTAAACTGCCATCGAAACAGCAATACGACTGCTTTATCCTAAACTTCACGTCGCGACACGTGCTCTTATTGTTCACGTCACATTCAACAATTGCTTCAGACATTTTTCACGGTACCTGTTGCTTTACGGGTCCTTACGTCGACTGACTGGCTTTGTCAGGTTCTAGAGCCCTTATAATTGGGTGGGGATGCGTACCCTTGCGGGGTAACACACTACTTCAGTCCTGTTCCCTAATTGGTCAAATTTTTGTCGCGTTAGCCGTAAGGGGAATAGAGATGCGATGCGACGTCAGTTCGGAGAACTCTTGGCAGTCTGCGAATCAGTTCGTTATCGTCTATACTTAAAATCGCATATTAAAACGTTGTATCGGGTTACGATCGCGTTTCAGTTTCGGTTGCTTGGCCAGATTATGCTTATCGTTGCGTTCATCCGATTCATTGAATTTGCTGAGAATTCTGCGAATCGAACCGTGTGGGAATAAATTATATTTCAGATTGTACACGCAAGGTGCTTATGAATATTATGTACTTGGCCTATCCCTTTAACATTGGACACGACTTCAATGACTCGCGTTTATTTTGTCCTGTATTGTGTATGTTGCTTTGCTACAATTGAATTATATTTTTGTCCTAAGCGATTTTAAAAAGATAATTATTATCAACAAGAAGAATGAAAACACTCGTATAATAAGAATGTTAGATTAAAATGACTTATATTATTTATACTATTAATTATGAAGTAAAACATTTCATTAAGAATTGATCGTATTTTACCTTTATTTCTAATGTTGCATATTCCGTAATAGTTTAATTAAAATTTTTGTTAACTCTGATATTTAAAAGTTACACTGTACACGTTTACGTGTGATATAAAAAACCCACAAATACTTTTGTCTTTCACTTTGGGTAAGAAATTTCGAATAATGAATAAAAGATAAAAAAAATGTATTCATCAAAGAAACCCGGAAGATTCTAATTATAAAAATATATATTTAATTTTTGATACTCGAGTATATAAATATTTTGTTAAATAGAAAAATTCAAGTATGTAATTTCTTAGTCAATGTTAGGATATTTTTCTATTAGTGATATTTAATACTAATAAAAAATTGTTAATAAGAGTTTACATGTACTAATAGAAAAATTGTATTGTGCGGAGCTGGAAGATAGCATGCGAAACGGCAAGAGGGATGTCTCCGCTTGCTTTATATAGCCGTCTACTCGCACTGCATCATTTCATGATGTGTACTTAGGTTACAATCTGTAGAGCGTGACATCTGAAACTGACGAAGTTTCGTGAAATCTAGCCGATGTGTGTATCGCAACATGTTGCAGTTGTGAGTAGGCTGCTTAGATAGTTCACGCGTTTGGTGTCGTATTTAGCTGGGGTTCTATATGGCACTACTCAACTTCAAAATACTGACATGGAAAAAAATGATGTTTGTGTGAAAAATGATGAAGTGACGTTGACGCTCATAACAGCCATGCTTAGAAGATACTACCAGACGTATTGAAACCTACGTTTGCAAACTGTGATCTTAATTTTTACTTTTATTTTATTGAAATTTTATACAATTTTTTATGAAAATGTCATTTTTGTCTAATTAAATAAGAAGTAGTTAACTTCTCAGTATTAACTACAGTTCCATAAGGCTCGTGTTAAAAAGAAATTTTTATAACGTTTTTTTTTCAATAATTTTATCGTTGACTTTCCGATTTTTTTGTAGCAATCGAAGGCTGAAGCTTTTAAGAAAGTTCTGTTTAATTTTCAACTAAATTGATAATTATTCAAAATTTGCGGGAGCCACCTTAAGAGTGCGCCTGCGACGCTCCCGCGAGTCAACAGTTGGCTTTACACACATGCTCAAATGTCGATGAATGAACGGAACGCTCCGACTTGCACTCTTGCGTACGTAAAATTTACATTGGCCTCGACGTAGAAATTACATTCACACCAACACTTTTACATGCACGCCGGTATGTGACACGCAATGGTCAACGCAAGAACGTTCGTGTAAAACCGGCTAATGGTTACAGGGTTATAGGGGAGGAAACTACTGATATGTATCACCAATCAGACCAGCATTTCTTCGGCTTGCCAACTTTCCAGTTCTGTACAGTATTGCACAGGCTGATCCTCCAGATGCGCAAACCAAAGACTGTGCCGCACTAAAGAACCGCCGCGTCGGCACGTCTACTCTGTCGACCGATCCTCACTGTTGGGTGAGTAAAGACATTGGGCGGGGGGGGGGGGGGGGGCAAGGAGTCCTTCCCCCTTCTGGCTACGCCTATGGGAGATCACCCTGAGGAGAAAGAGAGGATCATCCTTGATTTACAAACACCGCTTATTTCTAATTTTCGTTAAGTTTACTGTAATTGTCATTGACATGTGTGTACTTCATTATTTCTAATCTTCGTTGGGTTTACTGTAATTGTTACTGACATATTGTCACTGTTCATGTATAATTATCTTCAAAAATAGAATTTAAAGGTTTTTTTTTATTGAAATTAAATGAGTACTTACATATAATTGTCGCTAAATTGACTTTCTTTTAGCGAGATCGAAATTTATTAAAATTATTCTAATTTCTCTGTATTAATTCTATGCAGTATTTATTTTTTAATATTGATAGACGTCACATTCTAAATACTAAATATGTTATTGTAGGGTGTAATACCGCCACTAGCAACGGTCGTACCGATATTCGCCATTGGTTTTCTTGGTTATGGATTCGGCAAGGATCTTGTCGCCGATCCGGATCAAGAAACTCTGACTGGCTCGCAAGTTTTATTCGCGGGATTGGTAAGTGGCGCGAGTACAACGTTTATCACGGTTCCGGCGGAACGAATCAAGTGCTTATTGCAAATGCAGGTAAAAACAAACAATAAGAATGTAAGATTATATAGATTGCGGATTTTATACATTCATAGCATACGTAAGTATGCAAATTATAATAAAATATAAAACTTAATGAATTTAATAATGTTTTTATTTTATTTACATTCTCATATAATCCTCAATAATGAACGTCTAGGTATGTTTATTCAATTCCATTTCATAAACACTTAATTTAATTATTAGAGTTAATTTATGTACATATTTATGCTACATACACATATTTAAAAACGTAATAAAACAAAACCTATAGTTGAAATCAATGATACTCCCAATTTTGTTGTTTTACTCAAATCACATTATGTACTAGGAAGACAGACTTTCAGTTAAGTTGTTGCATCGTTTTTGAACAAAAGAATTGTAATGATTGTAATTTATTTGAAATTGCAAATTTTTAACCAAAGTAAGATCTATCGGAATGCACACGCTGTTGCCACCAAGTTTATTGATCCCAGTATCTTAAAAATGAAAGTGGCAAAGTGAAACACGCTAAAAGACGACATTCACTAGTATTATATTAGTATGTAAAAATATAATTATTCATAAACATCCGCAGTCTATTAATCATTGTCGTCGTGTGGATTAGTGATTTATGTGAACGCGTAATAAAAGTTTATAGAAATATTAAATATTGTCAATTTATAATTAAAAAATTATCACCTTTTCCCAAGTAATCCTGTGTCATAAAAAAATAATTCGCCCGGAATTGCTCAAGGGGAACAATACTAAAAAATACAATGGTTTTGTGGATTGCGGCATCAAGCTGTGGAAAGAAGGCGGCATTCGCAATCTGTACATTGGTACCAGTGCCACTTTCCTTCGTGATGTACCTGCCACAGGACTCTATTTCTGCTCGTACGAGCAAATCCTGCGATATCTCTCCGTAGAACCCGACAAAGTAAGATTTCTTTCGCCGCTAAATATTATTAATTACTCCTTGCTTTGAAAGAAATAACGCAATTGATACAACTTTATAATATTAACACTGGAACTACCAAATCCGTCAAAATGACGGATTGCAAATTTACTATGCTATTCCTACTGGAATTATAATGGTGTTTTTGATAGAATTCATGTTGGCTTTTAATTTACTACAGATTTGATTTTATGGTATATTATGCTAGATTGTCTTATACATATATTCTGTATATATATTATTGTATTATATGTATAATTTAGTGTACATTCAATGCCGGTAGTTCTAATGTTAAAGTCTACAAAACCGAGAAAATATTGACAATTCTTATAAGCTAATAGATATCGATAGCTCGGCATTTTATGATCGGTTCAACATATAGTATGTAGATATGTAGATATTATATCTGGGTCCTCGAAGTAAGTATTACATATAACTCAAGAGCACATGTACTCGATAGTTCTTCAGAATAGATTTTCTCGAATATGAAAACTTATTCCGGAAAGTTTTATTTTTTATTTTCGATTCATTTTCTTATAAAAAATCACACTCTGCTTGCTAATACATATGTACTATACTTGCAGAGATATCTTGTATATTGAGTTAGGGTCACCGGATGTATGTAATATATTTTCGAAAAAATATTCACAAAATAAAATTATTACATAAAAATGAAACTTGAACGGTTTTATATTCAATTTAAAAACAAGTTAAAGCAGAATTCGTGCCACAATACTTACATATTTATTACATCTTATAATATTATTTACTTTTATTGATTAATTATGTACTATTTATTACTTATTTATATTATGTGATATATAATTAAGAAGATGAGCACAATTGAAAATTTGCAGCAAAGTTGATTGAAATACTAATAACCTACTATGCTTTATACATATACATATGTACTTAGGTCGAAACAAAATGACGGTAGCGAATGTATTAACACATTCACCACTACACGTATTTCACCTGACATTCCTAGGTTAACAGGATTATTGTACATACATCAAAATGGTGATCACCGGTGACTGTCATGACGGTGGAAGTGTTAATGCACAAACAGTATCTTCTTAAAAAAAAAATGACGGGTTTGCTTGTGTCTCATAGGCGACATGGGAGCCCCTGTTAGCAGGGGGCTGCGCAGGTGTAGTGAACTGGGTAGTGTCGATGCCCTTCGACACACTGAAATCAAAGTTGCAGACTGCTTCTCTGGGAGAGTATCCACGTGGTCTGCGATCGGTGTATCCGGCAATGGTGAAGAAAGAGGGCGTCAGCGTTCTCTATCGAGGGATAATACCTGTTCTGTTCCGCGCGTTTCCGGCGAACGCGGCCTGCTTTTGGGGCTATGAACTTTGCATGGATTTTTTAGACAAACACATACCTTGGTTATAAATACTATCAGCAAGATTGATGGAATAAAAAAATGTACTTTTTGTGTGATAGTCATTTAAATCTGGACATTATAATTGACGTTGATATTTCGTGTACCGTTGAAGGATCTACCGTTTCCACAATCAGATGACGATACCGCTTGAAGTTAATATAATGGACTCGCACGAAACTATTCGGTACCTAACTAGTACATTTTTAACATCGAACTTTTTATTCTATCAATGATGTTTCTAGTAGACAATAATGTAGAAGCTTTTCATTAATTACACATGGTTGTTTAAATAATTGGAGAGAAGTGGAACTTAGCGTATTTTAACGTTGCAAACATATTTGGGCACTATGCAAATTAAATATATAATAGTTAGATAACGATATTTCGTCGAATACTATGCAAGACATATGTTTAATAATATGTTATAAATATGTTAGAATATTGGAACTTTAAATTTTAACCCTTTGCGGACGGAACAATTGGAGGCCAAGCGCTGTTTGGAGCATAGCCGCTGCAATAATACTCAATTCACGTCAACTAACATAGTATACATACGCCCAAGTGGCACATGGTATCATATTTCTAGATATGTATGTGTGATAGGGTGTATGTATACATATAGACATACCTACGCAAAAGGTTCAAAATAATTTTTGTGACATCACAGTTAGGAATTCCTCTACATATGTATTCGATTATGTAGGAACTCGTACGTAACGAATAATAAAGTTATTGTATTATTATCACCTAGAAATTCTACTCTGACATTACATAATATACTGCCAACACTATGCTGGTTTTCGAATAGTTTTGTGAAAAATTTTAACAATAACGAACACAATAATGTATTTTTTTTAAAAAACGTATGTTGTTCTGATTTTTTTGAAAGTAAATACTCAAGTAGATAAGAAATAGTAGATAAATCAATATGCAATTTTTAGCGGAATAATAAGGTGGAATTTTTAATTTAAACGGCAGTTATACTTAAAAAATTGTGAATATCTTATTGGTACATTATTTTGTACATAATAAATTTGTTTGGTATGGTTGTTAAAATACTATTTTCTTTGCATTGTACATTATTAATGTTTTGAATATATTGTTGCTGTATGTTGAGTAAGTGTTAACATTAGAATATTATTTCTACCGCGAAATAAAGACTGTTGAAGCATTGTATGAAATGTCTGTTCAATAACTGAGAAATTTTACATATACATACACATGATAAATAAACCGTGAATTTTCTACAATTTATACTATACGTAAATGTGTAAAACACAATATGAGATACATTTTAGTGAAGATTGGTGAAGTTCTTAGTATATTTCAAACTTAATAAAGGGAATAAACCGTTAGTTTAAGTCTAGCTTCGTAAATTAATATAAAAAACTGAATTTTTCATAATTATAAATTGTGTACAACTAATACATCATGTTTTTTTCACAATTTTTCAAATTGTTATAAAGTCTCCAATTACAACAATAGTATTGTGAAACAATGACATTTAGATATTTTCAATATTAATAGGTAACAATAGTCGTCGGAAATTCAATTTTTTACAATACCGTTCAACAGCGTTTTAACTATGGCATAAATACATCAAGTACACTGTTTGGTTATGAATATATCGTATTAGAAAAACTTTATACAGCAGTTACAGTTACTATTATAAGATTAAATTCGAAATGTACATTGATTGTCATAGAATTTATGTTTCCGGTATCAAGTGTCACTTATCAACACACTTGAAATGGCACTAAACACTTCGATAACGAAGAGGAATAAATATAAACATTTCATTCAGAATATCTAGTTGATTACGCCAAATAAGTGTACATGTGTGCGTGTTTTAAAGCTGTTAAAGACAGAATACAAAGAACAGTTCTGTTTCGAGTGCACATATTGGACGGTTAACAGAAAAACCATCATACAATGGAGTTAAGGAGGCCATCGGTGCTTTGTTCATGGAGGTTGTAAAGTGTTTGGAGGTTTACAACCCGAGGGCAAACGGCAGAAGAGCATAAGACTTTACCCACATTTGGAAAAGCTTATAGGTTTTACGAAAAGAAACTGTCTCCATTAATGAGATTCGTGTCGCGTCGATTACTAAAGAAGTAAATTTTTACGATCATTCGGAATTGTGAATAATTTTCTGGTCAAAGAAGGAGAAATGAATATTTTTCTCTGTTACTAGTTTAGATTATAAATATATTGATAAAGATAAATACGGTTTATTACCAAAATTTGTTATATTTGTTACTTTTTGTAGATTTGATTTTTTGTTATGTATCAGATATATTGTAAATTATTTAATTCATAAAAACGGTTTTTGTATTCTCTCTGAATCAGTGATATACTTTCTAGAGTTAACAGGAACAGTTTTCAAGAAACAGTTCCAAAAACTGTGTTGTTTGATTACATCTCATTGTACTCACTTAATATTGTGATGAATTAGTTTAATCTTATTTAATCTTCCACTCGTCTAACACGGTTGATCTGGTCATTAGACTTTTGAGTGATCTGATAACCATAGAAATATTTATTTTACACACCATGTAGTATGTATTTGTATTTCGTACATAGAGTGAATAAAGAAAATTTCGGTCTTCTTTAGTAAATGAATAAAATACAATGTAAAATATACATACAGTGATAAGAAGCACATTTTTTGAAAGCTTGCTACTATTGAAAATACAGTAAAATAATAGACACTTTTATGACATAATGTAAAGATCCATAAAAATTTGTTTAAAACTATGGGCGTGTGCTAGTATTTTTTTTACCCACTATATATTTTATATTAATTTATAATTGTTAATTTTAACTCTACTATATTTCATTAGATTCTTCATTTAAAAAATGAATATTTGTATAAATATTTATAAGTAATAAATATTTCAGATCCTTTGAACGTACCCGATTGTGTAATATTTGCAGTAATAAAATCCCTCCTGCCTAGGTGAATCACAGAAAAAGCAATGATGCCGATGACAATACAAAAGACTGCTATTGAAAGTATCCATTGTATTACTCCAAAAGTCATTGTACATATTTCTCTCTTTCCATTTGTTATTAATTGTGTGTTATTTTCAGTATTCTTTCTTACTGTCAGGGTGAAATTTTAACCCTATGTGTCATGCAAGACATACAGCATTAGTTGAGAAATGACAGATTCGATTGTTTTTTAAGCTACATATATACATATATGGTAGTAACGAAATTCATTTCAAAGATGTAATTTGTAGTCCAAGAAACTTTAAAATTGTCCGAAAATTGTATGATGAGTTATATTTCGTTTTCTTGACTATTCTCATAAAAAATTCTATATACGTACACTGACTAAAGAGAAATCATTGATCGAACATAATTAAACCGAAAGAAGCGGTAGTTAATGCAGTCTTAAAAAGGTCCATTGGCAAGGAAAGACGATAAAGTTGGATTGAAAGAATATCAATATACGTAATGCAGTTTTGTTGAATATTTTTTTATATACATAATTTGAAAAATCGTAACTTTTTAATAATTATTGTCATACGTTTTTTTGTTATAATAATTACAAATAGTCCATGCACCACACCATTATAAATATAATACAAATAATCCATGCACCACGTCATTATAAAAATAATACAAATAGTCCATGCACCACATCATTATAAAAATAATACAAATAATGTATACAATACCAGATAATCATAAAACATACTATTTTATAATATTTTTGTGAATTTAATTGCAAATTCAGGATATGTTTCGTTATTATCATTTTATGACTTTGTATTGATATTCGCATAATTTTTTAAAATTAATATGTATATTCCCAAATACATTTCAGAAATGCCTCCGAATATTTATGGATAAAAACTAAAAATTAAATGAAACTGTTAAAATTTGCAATTGTATTTGAAATGTCAATAATTTTGTTTATTGTTGTAGAGTTATAAAATGTTGAAACAATTATTTAAATACTTATCGGATGTAAACAAAAAAGTTGGTATTAAACAAAAACGTTTACTCTGCTATAAAAAACTTATGATTTCAAAAAATGACGAAAGAAATTGTTACATAGTTAACAAAGCACATAAGTTGAAATGGACAAGTTGTGATTTGATTAATTGTAAGTTGGCTAAAGTGATAGTGTAACAAATTAATTTAAAAAGATAGAAGTCATGACTTAAAAGTGAAAAGTTTACAAACAACTTGCATTTGAAAAAGTTAACAGTATCATTTGTTGTGAATATTTTATGAAAACTATTCATTTGATAAGCAGTGACATCTAACATTGAATCACGTACTCTAACTCTAATGCCTGTCGAGCACGTTGAACGGGTCAACGCACTTGTGTTGTTCTTCACGCGTTGAGTAAAGAATTTTGATAAATTTGTAATTTAGGAAAAAGAAAATTTTAGTTTTTCCGATTAAATGTGCAGTAAATCGATACGAGGTTCATGCATGCAGTAGCAATTTTATCATTTGCGCACTGAAATCGGTAAGCGCTTCACAAATGTTTGCGGTGAGATTGTCAGAAGGACAACATAACCTCTCTCTCTGTCTTTTACCTTATTGTTTTTGTTACGGTTATGTCATATTTGAACATTTTTCCTTGCTCGATTAGCATTTTATCGCGCTGCGATGACTAAATAGACATTTCCTGAATCATTGAATCTTACTAAATAAAGAATTTAATGAAGATACTTTGTGCTGTCAGTCATCTCGCAATCATGTGCTAGAAAACTAACCAAGGGATTTAATGTCGATCGAAATTACGAGAGAGTGCATTGCAAAAAGTGGAAAGGATGCTGAGTTGTGGTGGTCTGTTCAGAATCATTAGACGCCGCCTCGTACTTGGACTGATCTTTGCTTTGTCGCTCACCTACTGCGCCTTTTCGCTTTTTCGTAACGAGGTAAATTACTAATATAAAAATCTACGTCTGACCTATAACTTAGACTATAATATTTCATCCATAGAGAAAAACATTAGCTTTAGATAATGATCTTGACGATATGGATGCTATGATGGTTAATGACAATAATGATGATCTGATTTCCGATGATGAGGTATTGCTGGATCAATTAAAAGTGTCTGGTAAGCCACCATTGTGGCAGGCTGAACTTGATCAAGAGGCAAATGATAACGCATTAAATATGGAAGCAATATCTAACTTAAATGACAGCGACATTGTAACTCAGCCGTGTCGTAATTCTGTCCAAGTATATTATACTGTTCAATTTACTTTAGGTGTAG
Organism: Dufourea novaeangliae; assembly: GCF_001272555.1. Classification (NCBI taxonomy): domain Eukaryota; kingdom Metazoa; phylum Arthropoda; class Insecta; order Hymenoptera; family Halictidae; genus Dufourea; species Dufourea novaeangliae. The sequence goes on along the minus strand of NW_015374014.1, from coordinate 3,204,448 downwards.
CTTTTCTTTAAATAAATTCATTAATCATTTTATTTTACTAGGGAAAAGTTCTAATAGTTGATGAGCGAGGTATTGTCTGTGCTAGACAAGATATTCTGCCAAATGGCTGCTGTACTATAGAGCAAAAGGATCTACTGAAAAATGAAGAAAAGTCCATGGTAAAGAGAGAGAGGTATAGTTGTAAAACGTGTAATGACCATGGGTGCTGTGCAATTTATGAATATTGTGTCTCCTGCTGCTTACATCCTGGCAAGGTGGTTTTTAAATTCTTTTAATCTATGATTTTTTGTCAGCGTCAGCCGCGTGCGTGTAGACTGGCGATAATGGTTTTCAACGTTTATTTCACATACATGTATGTCAGTATGTGTCATTTTAAGTATTTCATCTACATTTAAATACATGTATATTTAGTTACCTGTGCATCAATGCATCTTTATTTTAATTCTTACTATGGTTTCACAAGTTTCGAGGTTGTTGATACAATAATATATTAAAATATCATTTTTATTAACAAAACTTGTTCAGTGAATTGTGCGGATATTTAGTTTTAGAATTTACTTTTGTATCTATTTTGTATAACCATAGTTTGCTTTCGAAAATTAGTAACTGTATCCTAAAAATGAAGACGAATCAAAGTACAGATACGTTAATACACGTGTCTATAAATATATGTGAAATAGTACACGTGTACCCGTGTACTTAAAATGACACGTACTAAGATACGTATACGCGAAATACACGTGAAATAGGGATCTCTAGTGTAGACATATGTGTTGTGTGCATCTAGACGGACTGAGATCTATGAGAGTATATTATTCTATGCAATTGTGTTTCACATGTGATGTTTGAGTATCGATTGCTTCAATACCAGTTCAGAAGCAACACGCGCGTCTGACGCTTATAAGAAGTCCCATCTATAAATGTACTAAAGTTATGGTTCAAGTCATTAATAAGAGACCGTTATCAACAGCAAATAAAAGGAAGAAAGGATATGCTGTTAGGATTGCTTAGAGACAACCATAAGGTGCATAGAGACCAAGATGCGGTGAAGAAACGCCTCCGCAATTTAGACCGCTTCCAGGTTTGCTTGGCGGCGTGTCGCACCTCCAGTGCGAGTGTTCGCTACGAGAATACCTACAAAGATCCACATTCGAAACATTGTTACACGTTTCAACCATCGTATTCTCATCAAAGACATCGGCGTGATACTGATTCTATAAATAATAATGGCGACAACCCTGTTGTCGTTGCATCTTTTTCTGTCATGCCGTTACTTACCCTTCTCTCTCCCATCTGCCTAATCGTATACCCGAACAACGACACGATGTTACTACCGTGCAACTATCACGCTTTGATGTCAATTAGTTATTATTCGCACGTGCAACCACCTTGAAATACAAATCAAATTTAGCGTACGATCTTCTTCATAGGGACGATTGAATTCCGCGTACGAGGCTGGCCTTGAAACGCCATATGTCTTCGTAGCAGACTTCGACACCGGGTGACATTTTACGCACGTGATCTATGATCTCTTTGCCGATACCCTTCTGGACTGTGTCGGTTACCTGTACATTACAAGTAATCTGAAATGTATTAGGTGTTCCACGATAAACGCTTAAACTATTTATTTTATGAAAAGACTGAAAAAAAATTTATACCATATTTATCATAGAGTATGTTGGGATAAAAGAAGTATGTTATTGTTCCATTTCCAAAGTTTTTTAAGGTCAACAACGATGAATTCAGTGATGACCTATTGAGGTAAGCAAAGCTGGAATAATGGCATGGGGGGTGAGGTGAATGTTGGGTATTAGTAGACGACGTAATTTATTTCAACAAATAGAATAACAAGAAGGATCGTATGCGTGACAGAATAACGTGTCGCTTTTGGACTCAAAACTATCACAGCCTGTTCTTTTGTGTAGGTTTGCATAAGTTTAAAAAAGAATTAAAAAGACACGGATAGACACAGTAAAAAAAAAATAGAGTGTGCAAGTGACGGTACTGAAAATGCGGGAAGACTCGGAGAAAGCGTCGAGGTAGTAAGGACAGGTGAGCGTATAACAAGGTCTGTAAAAATACGGTCACCAAATGTGCACGACCGCTAGGCCCAAACGCAACCTCGACCAGGTAAATAAAGAAGTGAAAGCACAGTATACATATGTATGTACAGATATACAGGGTGAACCTCTCGCTGGAGGGGTTGCGGGGCAAGCTGTTTTGTCGTTGCAGTGCCGTGAGCATGGGCGTAGCCAGGGGGGCACATGCTCACCTCCCCCTGGATGGAAAAAAGTGGCTTTTGCCTCACACCACAAGAACAAAATTGGATTTTGGCCCCCTCCTCTCCCTTCCCAGAGATACACAATTTTTGCGTAATATTTAACATTGCAGTATAATTTGAAACACTACCAACAACTACTCTGAAATACCCCAACATACCTAATAATAAACAAACGCAAAAATTTTCCGTTCAGCTGAATGTTTTATATATTTACAGTACTGTGAATAATTATAGGTTCCAATAAACCGTGGAATTAATATACCCACCACATGACCGGTCAAATGACCGGTTTTGCCGTTCTAATTTCTACTCTTCTGAGGGGTTCGGTAGGTTTAACGTTAATGGTGTTTTTATTGTTGATAGTGTTCTTTGATTGCTATTTACATCAACTATAGGCAAGTTACGTTATGAGGTATATAAATTACATATTATTTTGTTTCGATGAAAAAGGTATGCACGAAGATTTTGATAAGGACTTTCTAAAACGTTTAAAAATTGCAGTTTACTTTAAAAGTTTTATTTAATATTCTGTCGAACGTCCTTTGTTTTTTATTATATTGATTAGTCTTTGTGGAATAGGTACTGTTAATTAAGTTATCTTATAGTATTCTGTGTAATGTTTTTCTATTGAATACTTAATTAGAGTTCGTGTTTTGTATGAATTTCTGGCTTTTCTTTGTTATAGACTTTTCATGTCAATATTGCCCGAACGTTCTCTATTGAATTGAGGTTCGGGCTTTGATATGGCGGCTCCAAAGGTTTCATTGTGTATTGATGAAATCAGTTTTTGGTGGTAGCAGCAACATGTACTGGAGCATTGTCCTGCTGACAGATTGCAATGTCATCCTCCACCATCTTTATAAATGGTATAAATACTCTTCTAACAAAGTACAACGTCTTTGTGTTTATTTTGCCATTTATGATTGTTATTTTTGGTTTTCCACCCAATTTAATTGATGTACATGCCGTCACTCCGCTAGACGTCGAGATGAGATTTTCTTTTATTTTTCAAGTTATGCCAATATTGATTAAAGCCATTAAGCCCGTCCAAGATTGAATTTTTTTCGCCATCGAATTTGCACACATCTCACATTTCTGACTATGAAACGAACTCTTTCGTAAAAGTCAAACGGAACTCGATGTGACGTTTGTCGAGAGGCGGTTGCTTTAAATATTTAAGGTATTTGTGCCTGTTCTTTTTACCAATCAACTTCTTATTAATCTTGGATCACATTCTATGTAGTTGAAATCATTGTTCAATGAAGCCCCTAGTCGCGTACTTTTTCTATTTAGCACTAGCCGTTTAAGGGTAGAAGAAAATTCCGACAATTTGTCGGAATGTATTTTCTGTCCCTAATTTGCCTTTCTTTTTCTCAAAAAATTATAACTACATTCCGAGATCTGTGTAAAACAATTGCAATTTTCCACTGCGGAATTTCATGATTGTTCTGAAAGTTCTCGGCTTCGTGGCATTGTTTATAATTTATGTAATGATGACAACAATGAGCCTTTTTTCATTACGCTAAGGCACAACTGCTTTTTTACGTTTTTGCTAGTTCAAGCCACCGTTCTGAATTAAAGTGTAACAACTAAATAAATACATGTACTAAACCTGTATTTATTCACAGTCCCATCGAATGATTTTACAGCAGATAGTTTGGTATTTAAAATGAAAATAAAACTAAATATAAAAATAAAAAATAATTATCTTTTATAGCTCACTTTCCTATTTCAGAGAACTTCGTAAAAATTGCATTGACCCTATAATTATAACGACACCACTGTATGTGTATCAAATATATGATATCTTCTATATTAGCAGTGGTGGACTATATCTGTAACGTGGTGTTCCCACTAAAAAGTGGATAACGCCATTTTTTCAATCTAAAACTCACATCGATATAATGGCACTCCGCCGCTGCATAGTGGCAAGAAATGGCCCGTCTCGTTCTGTTTGACATGTTTACGCCGGACCCGTGAATTAATAGAGGATGAAAGAATACCGTGTCACCCGGTTCCATTTCAAGGTGTACCCAGTTCGTCGGCTCGGAAAGGTCCTTTCAAAATAGAAAAACGATAGGTGGATGTCGTGATTTGAGGTGATAGACTGCGTTCGAACTCGTACCAGGATGCCGTGGTAGAATTTGTTGACAGATCCTGGCTCCGCTCCCGGGGGATAGTCGTGTTTGTGCAAACGATCCTGTGCATGCGTGCCAGGAGACACGTAAAGACATCCATTCTCAGGAAAACACGGTTCCATGGCAGTCCACGACGCCACTATCCGATCAGCCGGCCGGAACGGGAAGTAATACAAGTCTTGGTGGGGCGGGTGCCTGGAAGGAAAGCATGTATGTATTTCACCGGATCCTACGAGGATCGACAAAAATCTGCTTGCGTGTTCGAATTGACTCCCCGAAAAACGTATATCCTTCTTTGGGGTCCAAATTGCAATTCGAAAAGCACTATCAATACATACAGCACTCCTCGTAAGTATGTACTTGCTCAGCTATATTAGATTCACTTTACCAAAGAATATGTCAAATTTCTTCCACAATATGGACCATAAGGCAAGCAAAATTCATGATCATTTTTCGAAAATTTTCAGAGTGAAATGTTAAATGGAAAAGATTAAATCTTATCAACAGTAGTAGGATATGTGTGAAAGTCCTTATTGTCTGTGTTTCGATAGAAAAACTGAACAAAATTTAAGTGTATTGTTGTTTAAACTCGTAATGCATTTTAGAAATATTTAGTAAAGGAAATAGATTTTATTAAATAAACTATGGACACTACAGTCTGCAAAAATAGTGCGTAAGAGAAATTGCAGTAGCGAACGTGTTAAAGGACCTAATGCGGGTTTTTTACCGATCTCTCGATTATCCGAACATTAGTTCCCTGTAGAATACAGAACAGAATTATAGAATAGAGTTAAACTACTTAACATAAAGTCAATATAATTTCTTCAAATACGATAAATCCTGATATACGAGGTGTGAAAATAAAGTTTCGCAAATAATTTTGTTTCCATCAAAGTGGCGACAATGTAAATAGTTACATTCACTTTGACGATAAGAAAATTATTTATGAAACTTTATTGTCACACTTCGTAACAGAACACTGGTATTAGAACCGATACCAGGAAGTGAGTACCAGAAATGTTACGAACAATGGATCCAACGCTGGTAACGCGTCTACAGTCTTAAGGGTATATGCTACATATGTAGATATGTACCTTGAAGGCGATGACCTCACCTCTGTTTAATTTTTGAAATATAATTTTTAAATGAAGTATTCTTGAAACTTTATTGTCACACCTCGTATTCATTTCCTGGTTAGGTGATGCAAAGCAAAATTTATCGAAAATCTATTACTCCGAATAAGTTAGTTCGCGTGCACCTGCTTTAGCAAAAGAGAATTTATAGTACACAAAACATGAAGTTGGGAATGCGAAAACGTAAATATGTATAGGCAAGAAAGAGATCTGGGAGGGAAAGGAATCGGTAATATTGGATGTTCTCGTATTCAGTAACAGAAAAAAAGCGAGCCGATATTACTTGGAAGTCCCGAATCCGATGTCGGGTGGTTTCGCGATCAGCATACTGTGCACGGCCATGATGTTTGGCCCGGTGATGGCTTCCACAATATCGAGGACACTTTTATACTCGATGTATTCCCGGAAAACTTTGTCGTGTGCTAAGTCCTGCACTTTATTGACGGATTTTCTGTCCTTCACGTCGTACATTACGGTCATCCCATTGTGTGGAACTTTGCCAGCCAAGATGCCGTCGAACCTGAAAAGGTACATAATTGTCTATGAAAACGCTCGAGACAAAAAACACTGATAACGTGTCCCGCTATAATACGACGTTTTTGGTTTATCAGTCATACACAATTTCAAAGTTTATCTTCATCAAAGACGTTTCACGATTAACATTATGCAGTTTTACGCTTACCGATAAAAGTTAAGAAACAAATTAATTTTTGTGAATATTATGTATATTTATTATTCTTATTTGTGCTTAACTTATACGTATGTATATGTGCATTTGGCATACTTTTTTATGTCCTTGAAGAGTTACAACTACGTATTCCTTACATTTTGTTAAAATAATTATATACATCAGTGATAAAGGAAAATATAGTTTTTCAATTTTCATCGATAAATGTAGATTTTTCAATATTATTTGATTTAATGACTACATATAATTAGTAATGACATTTAACTGTTGTTATTATTAGTGATGGTAAAATATTATAAATATTTTTATTTGTGTTGAAATTGACTAAACATTTAAGTAATAATAACAATAATAATTAAATTTCATAATAGTTATTAAAGTAAATAATAGATACTATGAAGTATGTACAATTTAATCATGTCAACAATAAAGTCTCTTTAATGAAAATAAATTTAAAACGCAAAAATTTACTTATAGACTCAATAGGAGGATTTTTAGTTAAAAGTATTAACGAGGCGGGCACTATTAGTAACAATTTCGTTTGAGTTACATAGTAACAAGATTGATAATTTAAATCCCGAGCTCATGATATTACTAAATTATAATTAATACAGAAATGTGTAACCGTTGTGCGTGCGCTGATTAGCGATGATAAAATCGAAATTTCGCTGGGAAACTAGTGACAGCTCTTTAAATTGATTATAATATAGAAACATAGATATGTCACAATTATTTTTAATATCACTTCTCACGGATTATATTACACTAATTGTTTTTTTATTTATTAACGTACCTTTCGTGGCAATGGTTTAGGATGTTCTGCGGCACAAGACGACGGAATACCAAATAACCATTTTTTTCGTAAAACAGTCGTTGCTCCCATGTCAGAAACTTGTTTTCCCTTGTAAAACGAAGATTGTTAGACATTTTCTGTGAATGTTCGCTTTGACGTCCTTTACAGAATCTGCACAAATGAAAAAGAACGCGATTCAAGTTCGTTCTACAATGGATATTTACATAACCAGTTTCAAGTTTTAACAAGAGTTTGGTTTATCTAAAGGTCAAAAAGTTGTTAACTTTATTGTTATTTAATTACTCGTTAAATATACGTAAGGATAAAAATACAACTAGAGTAATAAATGTTTTTGTTATTAATATTCACCCTTTGGTTTCGTTTTATTATTTATTATTAAGTAAAAATTTAAATATGTTGAACATTACATGTATATGTATATACGTGACTATAGCTTGATCGGACTTTGTTATTTACGAGTTCAATGATCTCTTGGCTAAAATGTTGTATTTCCTAATATGTATGTACATATTTTCCAATATATACACCACTTATCAGCATTAGTTTTACGTTTAATGATAAAACTGATCAAATTTTTTAAAATAATTAATTTTTGTACATATCATTTATATAAAATATCTATAATAAGGAATAAAATTTTAAACAATTAAAAATACAATTATTTATGATCTTCTAATTTGTTATCTATTTGTTCTAAAAACATTCACTACCAAATATTACTACTAGAATGCATGTGTTTATGTATTTATAGTATTTGTTAACCCACAAAACGTACTAAAATAATGATTTGAATAAAGTTTATTAACATAAATCGTGTTGAATTTTGTCGATGGGCTAAACATCAGATCCAAAACAATGAGTTATTTCTTAATACCGTGTTATTTACTGATGAGGCAACATTCACAAATCACGGGAATGTTAATTTACATAACATGCATTTAGCAGAAAATCCACATTGGTTACGGCAGGTTGAATACCAGAGACAATGGTATGTGAACGTATGGTGCGGTATCACAGGTGATAAAATTATTGGTCCTCATTTTACCAATGGAAATTTGAATGGCAACATCTACGTTAATTTTATTAAGGAACTACAGATCAAAATAATCCTGCATACGCTCACTGTGTCCCGTTTGTATCTGTACCGTTCGCCCACAGAAGATTAATTTCAAGTTTTGTTATAACTAAACGCAGGAGTTTATGCAAATTCATGTATTTGAGCACTAACAATAAGTTCTAACCGTTGCAACGAAACAGAAAATGATTTATTCTACAGAAATTGATATTGAATTTAAAGTAATATAAAAATTTCGTTGCACTTTACTAAGGATTTGATTTCATCGTATTTTACATAAAATCCGTAGTTTCGTCGTAAGAATAAAGTTAATATTAAATACATGAAATATATGATTAGTGCAATAAATACTTCCAGGGGTGTATTTTGAATCGATTGTTTCATCAATTCGTTAATGCATAATGTATAATGAAATATATATAAAAAGTAGTATACAGTAGATTTAATTAATTCGAGGAAGATACTCTAAAAATATTTGCAAGGATCGCCATTACGAATGGAAAGTAGGATACTTCATTGTTCTTTCGGAGCACGCGGGGTAAAAAGCAACGGAGGGACTCGAAGACGTAGGAAATCGAATTGCGCGATATCCGATGCACCGGCCAGCCTCGTTTCCATAACTTACCGAGACCGGGGAAACCATAACGTTGCGAAAACAATTAGTTAATGGGACGCGGACAAAGTTTACGAGCCGATCGAGTTACGCTTAATAAAGTCAGAGCATTTTCAACTTCTGTCACTGGTTTGGATGAATCTATCGTTTGAAACTATCGTTCAAATTAGCGGGCCTTTTATGGGTCGAAACGTCGAAACCATGCAATTAGAACAGAATCGAATATTCCACGAACAGGCAGTTTTTCATTGCGAATAGGGCTTGTTTAATTTTACGAAGACTTGAATGAAAAAAATATCGAAAATGTGGGCATCTTCTTGTTAGGCTATTGCATAATAAGTGTCGATTTTGAACTGTAGAGTTCGAACGATTATCTTTTATTTCGAACAGACAATTTTTAATCGAAGAAAGATCCATTTTAATCGATAGATTCTTACCAACGTGTCACAAGTTTCTTGGTCCCATGTTTAACACTTTTCTTAGGTAGGTACACAAAATGAGGGGCGTTGAAAAATGACATTTATTATTCAATAACTTAATATATTCAAATTGCTTTGAAACTATTGGTTTGAGGTACATTATAGTCAGTAGTCTGAAAGATGTAAAAGTATCGTATAATTATTAAACCGAAAGGATTAATTTTACCTTAGATTACACAAGAATCTCCCCTAAACTCGTTCGCTACGACTATGTATAAAATTACTGATGTTCCCAGGGAGCTGAATTAATTTATACTAAATGATTACTATTTATTAACTCAAGGAAGAATTATAAGATAACAAAGAAATATTTTTAACTGTTTTTGTTCTCATTCTTGTCATGTGTCTGACAGTGTTTGATAACTGTAGTACCAAGAATAACATACTGGCGAAATGAAACGCAGTAGACGGATATCGCCCATGTGCGACACCCGCTCCCGTTTATAGACGCACATGTCGTCCATAGGCGACATACGCAGCGTACATGTTAAGTACAGGGTGTAACAAAAATGTTGGAGGGCCCGGAAATGGGAGACTCGTGGGGTGATTTGAAACAAGTTTTTCCTTAGCAAAAAGAATTTATTCGGAAGAACCAGCGAATAAGAATTTATTCGAAGAAACCAGCGAATAAAGGTTACATCATCGGGGACACGCACTATCGGCATGCACCAGCTGCGCATCAATCATCAATCTCTATGTCGAGAAGGGTTCCCCTTACCACATCGTACTCCTTGGGTTCCTATCCATGAATGGGAAGCGGTGTCGCTTTTATTCCTGACTTTTATTCGCTGCGAAGTTATTCAGAATATCCAATAACGAATAACGAATAAAGACTTATTCGTGAATAATGAGTAACGAATAAAGACTTATTCGGGCATACCGAATAAGGACTTATTCGTGACTAACTAATAAGGACTTATTCGTGACTAATGAATAAGGACTTATTCGTGACTAACGAATAATTTTTCGTTGAATAAAATTGTTATTCGTTATTCGCAAATAAATCCTGGGACTTTATTCGTTATTCGTTAGTCGAAATAAAATTTGCCCAACTCTGCCTCACGGGTGTCTCCACTTTCATAAAAATGTCGAAGACAAGCAATGTTTTAAGATGCTAAAATAGGAAAGGTCGTCCAATGTCAAATCATCCCTCGAAACTTCATCGATGTCCGAAGCGCGCCACGCGTGTACATCTTCGCGGGGATCGATGCCGCGTGCGATCGAACGATCGAGAGGGGTGGTTTTTCTCCTACGATTCCCCCTGTCGCGAGCGCGCGCGCGTCGCGCCCGGTGTGGGCGTCGCGACGTCTCGCGCCGACGTGGTCCACCCGTCCTGTCCTTCTCTGTTCCTCGGTTCATCCCTCTTCGTCGCTCTTTCCCCGGCGCCCGTTGGATTCAGCACGTGGCATCAAAGGGAAGATATACAGCGGGGTGGTCGCTCTTCCCGGCCAAACGGCGACGACCCTCGCTCGTCGTCGCTCGTTCACGCGCGCGATTTCGAGAGACCCGCTCGGACGGGAGCGTCGTCGTTGATTGTTGTTACTTGCCGGCCCGAGTAAAGAAATTATTACGACGCTCGTGCGGATTGCGTGTGAGTCCTTCGTCGTCGTCGCCGCGAGTTCTGTCATGTTCGGGTGAAAGAGAAAGAAAAATAGAAAAACAAAAATATTCGACGTTTAGCCACGAAAAGCATGCACAGGGAAGTCGACGGAGTCTGAACCGATCGTCTCGAGAAGACGTTATGGGACCGTCTCTCGGTGAGTTCGACGATTGCTTTTAAAACATGCTCGTTCAGTGTATCCGACCGAAGTCGAGGCACCTCGAGTATGAAACACCGTATCCGACTTTTGGTACTGTGAAATCGCGCGCTTGGAACTTTGGGGTTTTTCGATGTTTTAATCCTCGAAGACCACATTGGGTTACGGCGGTGTTGGGCACAATTTTATTCGAATAATACATAGTGAACAGCTACAGTATCTGTGGGCGTCATTCTGAGCTTTAAACAGTTAATATGATTAAGTAATTGTTTGCCAAATGTCGACTCATTTAAGAAGTATTATTTTATTATAAAAATTGCAATTTCCACGTTTAAACGATTAAAAATGACGAACTAGTTTTTTGATGTTTTATTCGAAACTCTTTATCTCAGTAGTGATTTTGCCCATCTCTGGATTACGGTGACCCAGTCCTTCGGGAAGGCACCGGACATTTCTGAACAGTAAAGGGTGGGAAGTTAGAGCTGTGGTGTTTTATCGAAAGATTTGTGACTAAATTACTTATGTATTTAAGATGTAGGCAAAAGAACGTTCTGCTCCACAATAATATAATGTGGTCTTTGAGGGTTAGCAATCTCTTAAAATAACTTCACGGGATATTCGGTGGCGGTCATAAGAAAGTTTAATAGAGGGATATACTGAACTGAATAAGGATAATCTAGTAAAAGAGATATGGGATTCTAATGAAAGTCAATTTATCGTGAAGACTGATGTAGATCAGAATCACTTGCAGATTGTTATTAATATAGGTTTTTCAGACCAGGTATATTTAACACTTGAAAGCAATGGTTTCTGAACTTTTGATTCTTTTCTGATGAATGTAATTACGTATGGTTACTTGAGTCTGCTTGTTTAACAGGAGCATTTCTACTTTTCATGAATTAGGAAGTGATTCTAAACTTTGGAATACTAGAAGTGTTGGAAAAATTTGTATTCAAAGAATTCGTAGTAAATAATAAACAAACATTTGATTTTAATTGTAAATAAACACTAAGATGTTTTATTTAAACGAAATCTGTTTCGATAATTTCACAAATAATTAATTTATAATTTCTTATTTGGCAAAAACAAGTACAAAATAAATAATAAATCGTTTTTCTAAACGATTATCAGTACTTTGTATACAAATTTTACAACGGTACAATAAGTAGCGAGACAGTATACATTTGTTTAGCAACCGGTAAATAATAGACAACAAGTAACAAATAATAATTAACAAATAGCAATTGAAGCTACAAATGTGAGTAACAAATAACTGCAGTATTTTATATACTTTATTTAGTATTTTTTTTCATTCAAATTTCCAAATAAGATTTAATTTTCTATATCTTAACAACTGACTAGTGGTACGCATTATATGAAATGAAGACAATAATAGATATTTATGTAAAAATATTGAAATGTCTATTGTTTATAATAATCAGATTCAACCTAAAGAATTAAACTAGACACAATAAAAATATACATAACAATAGGAATTTTAAATCTTTTTCCGACTACCACTGTGACATTTGTAATGAAAATATTCGAGCGATTAGGGTTTTACGAATATAAAGATAAAATCTTCCATAATTTTCGTGTATGTTCAATTTTTTCTCGAGTTTACTCATGTACACTATGAAGATATCTGTCAGCGCACCTGCAATTTTTTCAATTTATCGAAACGAATTTTTACAGATCCTGTCGTTCGAATAATTCCGTTGTACACTAGTATATGCACGTATATACTTTACCTTTACTTAAAACGAGTTATATTTCATTAAACTTTCATTGTATGATAAAAAGACATTTCCGCCATTCTTATAATTTTTAATCGTCTCGTTACTGACTCTATGTATATACGAGTCTGAAAAATCGTTTGCTGACGGATATGACGTGTATTATGTATAATTTCGATCGTTTTAACGATGCAATCGTTACAATGAACGAAAGAATGAAACAATATATTAACAAAGGGGCTAATTTTCAATTTAGTCTTAGCTTGCAAATGGTAGAAGTTATGATTGATCGATTCATTGTGAACTATGCACTGTTTTGACTCGATAAAATGAAAATGGTGGCGTGGGATTGGTACCTAAGTTTTTTGATCGTTTCCACTATTACGTGGACTGGGTGGCTTTTTCTCTTGCGCGTATTTGTTTAGTAGACAGATCTCGCTTGTCGGGGTTCAAAGTGGTTTTAGAGGTGTTTTCGAAACGATTTGTCAACAATTAGTAAAATATGGTTATTTTTTTGTCTATATAAAATAAACATATATTGATTCTGAAATTTTATTAGGATTGACAAACCAGGTTTAATGTTTACGAGTGATTGATAAAAAAACATGGTTTACTATTTACCGTCAGTAAACATTTTATTTGGAAAAATTTAGACTGAAGTTTAATTAAATGCTCCTGTTTTGATACGATAGAGATTGTGTATCTTTATACGCTTTATACTACTAAGGGTATCCAACCTAACTTGCTGAAGAGTTAAGTGCTAGCTTATCTAAATTCAGAAAGTTTTCTTTCCTCCACTTTCGTTGTCACGGTGATAATATCTGAAAAATGGACGGGGCTGTTTAGTTACGAATAATTTTCGTTTGTAAATTTATTTCTCTTATGACAATTTATAATGCCTAGATAGTAAAGAAAGAAAACCCAATTCCCTTTTCTGTTTGCGTGTCCTATTTTATATAGTGTTTATAATTCCTATAGCTCCGGCTCTATTTTTAATACTTTGATTAATGTTTATTACTTCAAAAACTAATTCATAATTTTTTGTATTATTATCAATTAAAATTTAGCAATTCCTTTATGATGCACATGATGATGGTAAAAAAATAGAATGGACACAATTTTTACTCTTGGGACAGTGCTACGATAAGATCCATTTGTTTAGGTCTTTGTTATTAATAGTATAAGGATTTACGCGCTGACTGCAGCACTCATTACTTTTATTATCAATCTATTACTAATCCTATTTATAAAACGTTAAAGTTCCTGTTTAGAAATTCAATATTTCTTCGTGTAAATCAATAGCGCCGATCATCGGTCACCACCACGTCAGTAACGCGTTAAGGGTTAAATATTTATGCCTAGTCAGAGGCCGAAAAAGAGTGTGATTTTTGAGAATTTTTCTCAAAAGCTGTAAGGCTTTTAAAAAATATTGCCATATTTGAAATAGTGTATTCTAAAGAGTATCCCTAAAATACAGGACTTCTTTTTCGTTAAATATTTTTTTTAGGCTAAAAACGAGTGACGTTTTTGTCAAAAATCGCAACTATACGTTAAAACATCCGTTATTTTGTCCCAAATCAATATTTCGGAAAGTCCTCTGTTCAAAGATTAGATAATTTAACATATTAAATAAATTTTCTTGATTATTTAATTTCTGATAATTCTGTATCGTGCATCAATGGACATCGCATTTTTTTCAGAATACCTTCGGGACATAATTGACCACAAATTCGTTACTAAAAAATATTTTTAAATAAAACAATTATGAGATATACTTTTCATTACTTTTTCTTGCTTTTCTTTCAAACCTGACTTATAATTACATACGTTAATTTTGTTACTTATATTTTGTCTGCACATGTATATCAAAGAACTTATTGCCCGTTTAATAAATAAATAAATAAATAAATAAATACACAACTTCAAATACGATAATATCTTTTGAACCGGGTCTTACAGTTTCTAAGGAAAAAATTTCCCAAAAATGATTCTTTTCTTCGGTCTCCTGACTAGGCACAACTCCCTAAAACAAAATCGTGTTTTCGATTCCGCCTAGCTGCAAGTGACCCTACAAACTGAACAGTTCCCGTTAAACGAGCCCCCTGGCATTTTTCTCGTTTCCTCCGGCGGCGAGCGGCACAGGTGTCGGGGAAAATCTTCGCGCGGCCGGATCGATTCGTTTCGACGAGTTGCGTTTCCGCACTCCGCGGGAATGGAAATGAGTTTACGGAGCCAGGCAGACAAAATCGATGTACATCGCGTTAATAATACACGGTGCAAGGTCTACAACCTTTCGCGAATGAGACCCGATGTAAAGACGTTGCCTCTCCACCACCTTCTTTCAATTCCCCTGTTCTCTCCCGCCCCTCGAACGATGTCGTCGTCGGAATAACGTTTTGATTCCGTCAGCACCGAATCGTTCGTTCATTTTGCATCCGAATGTCTGGGTTAAGTCTGGTCGTCTGACCAAAATTCTGGAACCTCCTCCAATCAAGACTCCCTGGAAGACAGACGTGTACGGGCCGGGGCTAAGGAAATATTAATTGTATCAGACACGTCGTTCTGACGGCGAAGAATCCCAGCCGGATCAATTATATCACCGTCCTCGGCTGAAACGTCGAAGCCATGGATCAATCGTTCTCGTTTATTTCGCTCTGCGGGCCTCGCCTACGATGACCTGACGCGAGCTTCTTTTTTTATCCGCGGTATACTAGGTATGTAGTCGCCTTCGCACGTTCGTCTATTAAATACAGGGTGTCGCGATACGAAGCGACTTGATTCGAGGCGATTGAGGACGTTTTAGGAAGTATTTTGAATTTCGGAGTAGGTACATTTAGTCCATCGTGTTTTAAGTACGTTACAATACTAGGCTTTTGCATAGTAATGTTTTATTTGATCTTGAAATCATTAAACGTGGAATCGAGGAGGTTGTAATTTGTTGGCAAGAATTTGTCGATTTAGACGGACATTATTTCCATTGAAAATCTCCTTTTCAAGATATATGTTATAATCACTTACACTCTGCAGTTCAAACACAATATTTATTATAGAACAATCTAATCATTTCGATCGTTAGTAATATATTGTATTATGATTTTTAGCACTCGTCATCCTTCTACGCGTAATTTTAGTTTTTATATGTACGAGATTATTTCAATCGATCCCTGCGAATAGCTTCGAAACCGTTGACGAGACCGAACAATATTTCAAAAGAAAGTTGAATGGTTTAAAGGGGCAAATAATTCAATGTAAGTAGTTTTTCTGCAGGTAGACGTATAGAGGATATATTAATTCAAATTTTTTTTTAAATGAAATCATGTATTTTTTAATATAGTAGTTGACGCAACTTATGTCATATAAAAAAATATTAAGATATTTATGTTAAAAAACAAGATTGACTTTCATATTATTTGCACAAAATTATTTCCGCCTCGAAATCACTCAACTTTGATGTGAAACATTTTTTGGATCGATTTGGATGACCCAACTTGCATATAATGTGTTTAATATATTATTTCCTATACGATCTATAATGTCTTTTACCTTTTACAATTGAATATAGTACATTGTTTACAAATCTGTATACATAAAATCCATCATATTAAAATGAAATTCTCATTGGCTGCTTTTGCATCACTCTGTAAAGTATTTTTCTCTCACGTACGTTAGTTTATATTTATTCGCCAAATTGCGCTGACATTCGGCAAGAACGAAAAAATGGGCAGTAAAAGGCCGTTGTTTGCATAACTAACAATGAAGTTCTCGTTCGATTCGCGCGCGTGACGAGTTTGCTCGATGAGCAAGAGAAATTTCCTCGAATTCCATTGCGATAGGTAAAAACATACAGTAAATACCCCAACGAAATAGAAATATGTCGCTTATCATGGACTAATCGGTGGGTATGAAAGGGCAATTATTCTAAAGAAAGAATTATTCTAGAAGAGAAATTAAGAAAAGAAATAATTCTCTATTAGGGGGGGGGGGGGGGGGGTAACACAGTACAACAAAATACATAAGTCTTCAAAAATTGAAATTAATTTTCAATAAAATTAAATAACATTTCATTATAAGAAAATGGAAGGTACAGAACAGAGCCCTCTGGAACGTGGGGGCTACAACCCCATGGACCCCCCACCCCTTTGATCCGGCGCTGATTCTATTCTACGTTTCTGCCTATGAATTACATTCTGTTATTTGTAAAATGTCAATTCAGATTAGAGAAGTGTAGACTTCTAATAAGAATTCGGTTATTATTATTTTACAGGAAATGTATTATAGTTGTACCATTATGTGCAACCAATTCTTGTTTCATATTTCACGACGCAAGGATAAGAATCGCAATTAAGCGGACTGTTTGTCTTGCACCATTTGCCTGCATAATTCTCCTTACACAAAATTATGCAAGGTTATTTCCGGTATAAATTGTTTACGGTATGCAACGCGTTTAATAGTCTCGTGAACGAGATTCTTATCTGTGTTTTGAAACATACATTTTTAATAGTCTTTACATACTTTCTTATGGAGATACACAAACATTCATAAGTATGTATCAGGACACTTATTGAATATGAAATCAAGCTGGTAAAAAATATATTTTGTATAATAAATAGTATACGGTCCATTTTATTTTAAATACAGTGTATAAGTATAAAAATGTAGTAGTTTCGTGGCTACATTAAGTTGTAAAAATAGTAATTAATTTTTCAGCAATTAATCATTCAAAATAATAATTTTGTTGTAAATAGTGATATAACATACAATACGTTTCTGACTATAAATGGTTTCCTTATCTCCTGTTACATGTTACTTTATGGATTCTTGCATTATAATATCATTTTTAACCTCACCCTATTTTTATCTTAAAAAAATATTTGGAGTACATATTTAAATTACAAGTCTAAAATATTTAATTCTATACTCCCGATTATTAAAATAAAAATGTATTTTCCGAAATTTGTCTTCCCATTTAAAATACTATTTTATTTGAACTGTATAGTCTCTGTTATTCAAAATAGTAAGAATTTGAAACATTTATTCTCTACACTTTATCCAGCTCTGATATCACATACCTAGGTGTAATAAGGCATTGAGAAATTGTTGAAAGTCTGAAACAAATACAATACTGTTTAGGGCATACTAAAGCTCGATGGACAATGTTACGCTAACATAAAGTAGTAAAAGTGGCCCAAAAAATATAATTTTAATGAAACTTCGCATTTTCTTCATACAGATTAGTATCCTAATATCTACTTATGAACGGCAGTGTACATTGTTCTGGAGTAATTCAGACAAACACAATTTAAATTTTGTGCATTCACACAAGATGCAGTCGAGTACAGAATAACAAACTAAAAACATTTACTGTAACTAAAATATTACGTGTACTCTAATGGTTGTTTTTCTGTCTAACATTCATCATTATCGAACAACTACTACAATTTTCGTTACTCGAACTTACATCCCTCATTTTTTACAACGTTTCGTCACTTCCCCAATGAAAAATCGTGTTCCCGCCCCCAAAAAATAAATCCACAATGCCCACTTAAAAGTGGCGGCCATTACTTTCGTATACGTCTAATACCAGAGAACCGCATTCTTTCCAGATTTAACTTCCTTCACACAAAGCAACCCAGTGTGAAAATAGAAAAACAATTATTCCTAACGCGTAAAACCTCGTGAAAATATGTAAGGCCGGTTACTAGCCTCTTTGAGGTGGCTCGGGTAAACGCGAAGCTCGTGCAAATAAGCTTTCGTCTCATTAAACCTCGAGTCGAGGTTTGTCAATGGCGACTCGTTGCACCAAGCATTTAACCCGTTCACCAACCGGGGGTATTTTAACGTTTACGTCGCGGTAGGAATGCGTTATCCGGTTGGGCCGAGAACTTCCTGACTGTGGGTAGACAGAGGAACGCCGGGCATAGGGGCGGCCGTGGGTGGGGTTCCTCTATGTACGAGACCCCCAGTTGGCTCGAATACAGAACAAACTACTTGGCCAGACACTCGGGCACCTTGCTCCCGATAAGGGACGACGTCTGCTGAGACCCAGAGTCGCGCCAGAGTCGCCGCGAGAAATTTTTATTCCTCTATTCTTATCCCAATCCGTTCCGCGATTTTCAAGTTTGTTGTTGCGTGTTGTTATTTAACGGCGAGAAAATCGCCCGTTTTCGGTCCCACGATTTTGGAATTGTATGTTGTTCCAAATCAAAGATGGGCAAACTAATTATCTAGATAAAAAGTTGTGAATAACGAATAAAAGATAAAAAAAAAGTATTTCGTCATTTTTAATTGTTTAAATGTGGAAATTTCAATTTTTATGATAAAATAATATTTCTTTATGAATTTTGAAAATTCTTCTGAAAATTGAACAAATATATATCGAAGATTTATGTTAGTTATATACGTACTGAAACTTTCATTGAAATCGGTTGATACAGAAACGAGCGACAGGCATCAAAAGATGTAAAAATTGTTAGAGTTACCACAGTTGTAGATTGAAAGTCACGAGAAACTGTGATTTTTGACATTTTTAATCGTTTGTATCTCATAGCTACTTTAGCTACTTTAGTACACGATAGTGATGAAATTTTCAATTTTTCAAATTTCTTTTACACATCATGTAGTAAACTACTGTTTCTAACTTTACAAAAGAGCTCAAGTCATTTGGACCAATTTTAAACAAGTTGTTCTGTTTTAAAGTTCTATAGTTCTTTCATTTTGATCGTATGAAATTTAATTTATTTTTTATGGTATAGGAATGTACATATAGATCGATTTAACAAGTATTATAGCTTAATTCATTATAAAACAAGATTAATAAATTTTGTAATGTAAATTATTATCAATTCCTCGCTAAATAAAAAATATATATGTAACATAAACAAGTACTTCTAATAACGGGTCCATACCGATTATAATTTACTAATGCACGCGGTTGAATCAAGATCAGCTTTGCCAAATATTAATCAATTCGGCCCACTGGAATTAAGGCGCATTCGCATTTGTATTCCAATCACGTTTCACCGTATCGCGAAACGTTTAAACGCTCGTTACCTACTACTAAATACTCTTGTTCCTTAAATTTTTATTGAGCTATGAGACCTCGACGCTCACGGATTAAAAATAGTAAGAGTATAATGATTATTTATCTCAAATTAACAGGTATCATTATTGTCAACAGAAGATGTTAAATATTACAACAGAACTGTTCTTGACTAAATATAATAATATTATCAATGACCTCTGATGTTGATGGAACTTAAGAGTAGTTGAAAAAATCTTACATTATAAAAATTGTAGAAACATCATTCTTCGATTTTCGAATTTCCTATTTTTGATAGAATTAGTTAATTGTTTCCTATTTCTAATAGAATTAATTTAGGTATCTACGGGAACACACCATATTATTCTACATAAAAAACCGCAAACCTCGTCCATCAGAAGTTTTCATGTATCTCCTCTGGTTTTCAAGATAGTGCTTTCGGGTCGAAACTTTGAGGGGTGGTTTCACTTCTTAAAGTCGCGTCTCAGCCGATAGAAAAAAAATACGTATTCCTTATTTTTGACTGTTTAACAGACATACGAAGTTTCATCAAAATCGGAGAGGGACACTTCCGTGCCTTCCCTTGTAAGTGAAAGAAAAGAAAATTTGGTGTCTGGACCAAAATGGCGGACAACATGGAAAGAACGTTTCCCGTTAATGGAACGGTGTGCCAAATTCTCGGGAAACGGTATCGCGCGACGACATGAAATCGCGTGGTTTCCGAGGCACCATGCACCAAAGTACACAATTAAAGAGAATACACGCAAAAATGTGTCAAGGTCTGGTTCTAAAAGGTCCGCGCGAGGTCTTTCGTTCGAATGACCGGCGTTTCGCCGCTCGAACCCGTTTTCGTTGCGTATTTCCCGTCGCTAATGCGAGCGTCCGCTCGACAAATATTTAGAAGCGATCTCACGGTTCGAGGATCCACGGAGGAACCTAGTGTAGGTATCTCGGAAGTTGCGTTCCTCGCGGACGCGTGAAACTCGATCAGGGGGACAAGATTTATGGCGGCTGGTTGAATCGTATATTTGCTGAGAAAATATCGGCGCTGCCTTCGTTGCATATGATAAAGCAATTCCTACGGAATTTATTATCCTGTCGCGTACTTATTGTCAGTGAGAGAATATGCCTCCAGGAACGGGAAAAATAATATGTGGGACATTAATGGGCATTTTCTCGGTAGCGCTCGTGTATTTTATTCTTTGAAGCCATCTTTAAGCTGTAAATAATTTGAAATTCTTATGTAATCGGTATTCCATTTTTTAAGGGAATTTGGGAACATTTTTATTACGGATGTCGTGGAAATAATTTTGCTCAATCGAAAGAAGGATATTTTTTGTGATTGCACATATGTACAGCGATTTTTTGGTGTTTCAATTCCTGCAAATGGTTCTTTCCGAGTCGGGTAATATGAACAGTTCAATATTTAATGGTTACACAGATTATTTACAAATTCACATTTTCATCCATTAATTTGACGGAACAGGAGTGGAATGGACATATTATTCGTTGCTCTTAAATGCTGTTTTTGATTATAAGTATTGTTTTACAGTGTTTTCTAAATTCACATACATGCACTACCGTTCAAAAGTTTGGAAACAATTAAAGGAAAATTTAAAAGCTCAAGATAGAAATTTGTTATTACAATTGAAGGCTTTGTATAATCCTAAAGGCTTTGTATCATCCTACTATAAAGACTTTAATTACATATGCAAAACCAAATTAAAAGTAACAAAGACATTTAGCCTTATCAAACTTTTGCCTCATCACAATAAACACATTCATCTTTAACTCCTAAACAAATTTTGGGAATCTTATTTATTAATTTTTTAAGAACATTCTTTATCTAAATTTTCCCATTCTAGTTTAAAGTATTCTGGAGTTGTGTAGCACACACAAATAACAGAACAGCACCCAAGCAAACTTCGACCAAAATTAAGAATTTTTCAGAATTATGGTTAGAAAAAGAAATTGTGTCTGCAAACTGGTCGGAATATGCAATGAACGTTTTTTTATAGGTGGTTACTTTCAACATAATAACCAAGGATTATTTGTTTAACGAAAATATATGGCTGCTTCCAAACTTTTGGACGGTGGTGTATGTAACAAATACGTAAAAATTTGCAGTTTAAAATATGACATGAAACTTCTGCAAATTTCGGTCAAAGAAGGTCCAAGCAGTACTGTACGATACTTGGAAGTTATAAATTAATCTTTGTATGTACATAGTAACATGTTAAATAAAACATTTTCACGTAGGATCCTCCAGAAAAGATTAAAGCAATTAATACTGAGATAAATCTTGGCTTGTATCTTACACAGTTTTACAATGGTGATAGACTATGAATATTTAACTCGAATTAACTGAAATTATACAATTCTTCTATAGTGGTAATCTTTGTTAGATTTACGTCTATGTGCTCTTTTTCCATCAATGGCCTCATTATTATGTAGTAATGAGTTTTTGAAAGTATACAAGTATTCCTAAATGAACTGGGATATTCTTCGTCTGAAAGTGGTTATCTATATAGTAATTAACGCTATCTCTATACTTATAACAATCAATAGACACTCAACTGAAATTGTTGAAAATATTCAATTTCTTCTGAATAATATAGTGTACCTTCTATAATGGTAGTCTTCGGGCATCTAACGAGTTCCTACTGTACCCACGTAACGCATTAAAAATAATCATACTATGCAGACGATCGTCGAACATTTAACGTGTCTTTGCTGTAATAAATCTCCCAACATATTCAAGTCAATTTTACCTTATCTCTACAACTGTGACAGAAGAGAAACATTTAACTAAAATTATTGAAAATATTGAACTCCCGAATAATTTGGCATAACTGGCATAATCATAGTTTTTGAATACCCAATGAATTTTTACAGGGTTTTGAAAATACATAACCCTTTCTGAGTCATTTGAACAACTATACTATGGAGCTAGTCGTACAGCATTTAACGGATTCACATTGCAATAAATTTCTGAAAATATAGAGCCTCCTGTATCCGAACACCTATTACCCGAATACCCTAATATTCGAACATTCTACTATCCGAAAATTCTATAGTCCGAAAAGAGTGTCTTTTAGCAACAGATGCCATCTCCTGTTGCAAATCTGTAGTGCTTTTATACAACATACACTACCCCTCATAAGTTTAATCTCACAGCGCAAAGGATTACTCACGCATACAATATTTGAATATTTGACGTTGTCGTACTATTGTCCGATTTGATATCTTTATATCGTGTAATACACATATTCCAGCTGTAGATTCTAAATCTGACTGTTGCCTATTAACCATAGTTTTCAATAGTAAAACAAATTTCTAACCGAACTCCATATGCATGCAACAATATTGTAACTGACTCGATTGTTATTTCAATACTCACTTTAAAATATGGTTAATGTTTCCTTAATTGCTTCGCATGCAACTTATTATGTACCACATTACCATACTATTATCTATTAGGTTAGAAGAGAAATACGAACAAAGTTACTTCATATCTTCCCTTTTTTAATGCTCATTACGATCATAACATTTATTAGCAGATTCAAATATTATTATTGTTGAAGGTATTTCCGAATAATACAGGGTACCGAGTAGAGCGTAGCCAACGTTACCGTAGGAGCTCAGCCGGCAGACTCGCACTCTAATTGGTCGGGGTTTTTCGTTAATATCTCGTTAAGGAAGCCACGGAGAACTTTTTCGCTAAGGAAGAAGTTGTTTCCAATCACCCCAGGAATCACCGCTTTCAAGGACTTACAACTATTTTGGGACACCCTGTATGTGTACCGATAATTGTCACATTATGTACCCTCTAATTTCAAGTAATATGATATACAACACAATTCATTCTTCTCCTATAGTTACGATTCAGTTCGATGCGATTAAACTTATGAGCGGTAATGTATATTTTCTTCAGTTCGATCGAATTCTACGCAGTTTCATATGTTAAAAAATGTCTGTAATTTAGTAGCCGAAAATATATAGAATCCATAAATACTTAAGCACTTTTAATTTCCTTAATTCCTGTTTTGATAAATGAAGTTTAGTCACCCATAAAATTGATTGTTCTATTATTCGAAAAATTCCTTTATCCGAACGCTTATGGTCTCCCTACTAGTTCGGATACGGGAGGTTCTGCTTTGTTGTAATTCAGGTTTGGCTAGTGCGCGAACTCAAAACGTTTATTAATTATTATACAACACAATTCAATAATTACAATGCAGAGGAAAGCTTCCAACACATGGAAATAAAACATACATACTGCGACTTACGAAAAGAAGAAGGAGTAAGAAAAAAAAAACTCGGTCGTAGCCAACCTTTAATCCGCTGCCAACTCAAACTTAACAAACTAAAATAAACTATATAAAATAATTTTATTGGCTTTCTTCACGTACTCTATCTCTAGAATTGTGACAGTCAAACATTCAACTAAAATTCTTGAAAATAACCTCTTTCTAAATCATCCTGTACATATTACAAGAATTGATAGTCGAACTGTGATACATTCCCTGATTAATGGAAAATGTTATCCAATACTCCAGTTATAAAGCTTTCTCGTAAGCCGAAAATTCGAGCAAATGGAGGGTTCAATAAACGCGTCTGTCGAGCGTGTGAAGACTAATTCGCTCGTCTGGCTGCGTCAATCGATGTCGTTCCGATTAAACGGAATTCCGGCCGGTACCAATGCAATGGCGGCGCTCGTTCAGGGGTTACACGCCGTCACATAGACCCGTGGCAAGGGTGCCAAGGTCACTCTTGAGAATCCACCAAGAGACCCTGTGTCGATTCGTTCGATTGTTCTAGCCAGGTAGCATCGGTTTCTTCCACTTTCTCCCGCATCGATGTGACCCCTGGCCATTGTTCATCGGGAACATTCCACCGGAAACTGATGGAAAATCAATCGGTAACCACCGAGAGATATGGAATTTTTACGATAAACAATTCGTTCTTCCAACATCCAAGATCAGCCCACTGATGCACAATAATTTCTTTTCGGCCTTTTCCTTTTTTTTTTTCGGCGGGATTACTCTTTGGCGCGCTTATCTTCTATTTGAATTACCTGGTTCACTTATCTAGTATCCAAGGGATAAAGTCGTGTTACAAATCCCTGAAATTTACACGTCGATGACTTATAATCAGTTTGATTCAGAATTTCTGTAGGTTGAGTTTGTCATCTATTCTAGCTGTCTGTTACGTCAGTGTTGTGTCATAGACTTTCTATCTCGTTTTTATGAAGAAAGTAAAATGTCATGACGGATAATTCCAGAAAGAGAATTTTAGGGCCATCTTCCTTCTAACGCTGAGACTGTTGTAAGTATTTAACCATGTGCGGTCTGGGTTATTTCTGACGTTTCGTTTCAACCGAGCGCAGCGTCAATTATGCTATGTAGATTATGCTTGTTTTATTCAATTTATACAATTTTGCTTGAATTATTCAATTTATACAATTTATATTAATTTTATGTTGGTCTGGTGATACATCGAGTATTCCAAAATACATACGAGATAGCCACGCGCTGCGATTGGTAGTGAACGTTACCGCGGGAACTCGGCCGGTAAACTCGCGCTCTGATTGGTCGGGGTTTTTCGTTAATATCTCGTTAACAAAGCCTCAGATAACATTTTTGCTAAGGAAAAATTTGTTTCAAATCACCACATGAGTCTCCCATTTCCGAGTCCTCCAACATTTTTGTTACACCCTATATATATATACCGATCACTCAAGGGGACGTTATCCTCGGCACAAAAATATCGAGGCACGTGGTAATTGTTATCCCCGCGCGATAATGGGGGAAAAATCCACGGTCCACCGCGGGAATGGCGATAACGCTGGAAACGAAAGGAGCATAAAGCTTGTCGTATCCTTTACACGGTCGACATAATGAAACTGGGACACGCCATCGTATCGATACGTCAGTCGTTGTCCGGTTTCGATTCGGTATTCGGATCAATAGCGACGGTCGCGCGAACCGATGCTTTACGGTCGTTTTGAAGACTCCCCGGCCGGTCGGTCGGGGCCAAACGAGGAGATCGTCCGTGGATGAAACGCCGTGCTTCCAGCATAATTCGATATCGTGCGACGCGCCTTCGATTCTTCGACGGAACGGACGTGCCATACCGGACGGCCGATGATTATCGATTACGATGGCCGCGACGCTCGCGTTTCTTCGGTTCACGTGAATGGACACTGAACGGGTTTCTATTTACTGGGTCGTTTCAACGGTTCGTTTTATTTCGTTTTGTTCCAGGGGATGGTATATGTAACAGTGGATGAAAAAAGTATTGGCAGAATATTGCAGGTCTGTATAGTCAATACAGTTACTGACACTGATATCTACTTGTATCACACGTGGGTCATTCCACGCGAAATCGGACACCTTGTGGAGCACCATTTCGGATTTTGTTCCAATTTAGATATGTTGTAGTGTTTATCGATACATGAACGTATCTCGAAGGATTTGTGAAAATTTAAAAAATTGTTGATTTTACAGCCGTTTGCAATTTACGGTCAATATTTTTTTCAATAAATCATAACTATTGAACTAACAAACTGATCGAAATGAGCTTTGCGGGTACTTACAGTGGAAACATAAGTGTACCGTGTAAAAATTATTTGAGTTAAAAGAGATATTTTTTAACCATTTATTTTGCAATTGTTTTAAATAAATGCCCTGTTTTTATACCGCCGAACTATTTAAGAAATTGAAAAAAAAAGGATTTAGCCCTATTTATCCTCTTTATGGGTATATCTTCAAAAATATGGACACCTTAAAATTGACGTAGCGTTCACTTCAATTACTTTTCATACGGCCAATTTTAAAGTGTCTATATTTTTGAAAATATACCCATAAAGAGGACAAATAGGGTTATATTTTCATTTCTTTCAATTTCTTAAATAGTTCGGCGGTATAAAAACAGGGCATTTATTTGAAACAATTGCAAAATAAATGGTTAAAAAATATCTTTTTTTAACTGAAATAATTGTTATTCGGTACTCTTATGACTTCACTGTAAGTACCCGCAAAACTCATTTTGATCGGTTTGTTAGTTCAATAGTTATGATTTATTGAAAAAAGGTTGACCCTAAATTTCAAACAGCTGTAAAATCTACAATTTTTTAAATTTTCAAAAATCCTTCGAGCTACGTTTATACATATATCGATAAAGACTACATCATATCTAAATTGGAACAAAATCCGAAATGATGCTCCAAAAGTTGTCCGATTTCGCGTGGAATGAGACACGTATGCTGCATTTTACACATCTGAATCCTGGAGCCGGAGTGTATTAAATCCACTTTTTTTTAAAATAACGTTTTATGCGTTTCCTGTATCAAATTCTTCATTCTTTCCAATGGTAAAAATTATTTCGTTTTAAGTCGTTTAGTTTGTAATATAATAGTATAGAAATGTTATTAGCTAAACAGTGTAAAGTCAATCACATAGGGGACTTAATGCAACGTTCGCAATTTCTACATATCGAGACTTGCTTTAAGTCCATTCAATATCTCGAAGATAGCGATTATTTCTCGTTGAATGTTTATCGAAGGTTTCCAAAGTTACAATGTTTTTGCACCTTTGATTTCCTCTCAAAGTTTAAAAAGTGTGACTTAATACACTCTGGCTCTGGGATCCAGATATTTAATTGATGTTGAAGTTATAATTAACAATTAACCTTTAAATTAGTATAAACTGTGTTTAATATTAGTTCCGCGGGTAACTTCCGACAGTGGTCGGCTGTTTTTGTCAAGAATAACAAAATATGGTTTCTGCTGTTACGTAAAAAAATTCAATAACTTTCAATATCTGGAAAGTATTAGTAGAGACTCACATGACGCGAGGTGTCGCGTCATCGGCCAGTAATAAATACTTCGCACTCGCGTGACGCCACTGTGGTCGTCATAGTGTTGATGTATTTTAGATTAAGTCACATTCAATTGCGAAATTTTGTATGCTGTTTAAATGAAAAAGTATTGTTATTTCTGGAAGTAGCCGAGGAAATGTATACACTGAATTTTACAAAAACTAATCTATGTGTAACAGATTAAAATTTCCCAAATAGCACAAAAACGTCATACGTGCGTCCGGACAACAAAAAATTAATCAGCCGTGAAATTTCTCCTACTACTCTGCCTACGTAAATATTATTTATAGTTAATAATGTTTCCCTTTATACCAAATAATTTTTATAAGAACATTTTTTTTTCATATCTTGAACAGTCGACGAAATACTTCTGTGTTTCAAGTTAGAAGAAACACACTGTGTACATCATTTCTGGATTGTAATTGTTAAAATTTACAACTTTTATATACGAAGACACATTAGAAGAAAATGTGAAATAGAAGACAATTGTTACAGAAATAGTATGCTATGTAAAAGTGCGAAACAACTGTTTTATTTATAAACCCTAATACATTTTGCTATGCGAAGAATAATATCGTTAGAACTATGTTCATATGAATTAACTTTTGTTTTTGAGGAACATGATTAACAGTCTTGCCACAGGGCCATGAAAACTTAATTTTTAGTTTGTCGCCTGTTCTCGGTATTGATATTCTTCATTTTATGAAATTATTCATAAAAATTCGTTTATGAATTTAAATTGTAGTATTCCTATTTTTAAATTTTAATATCTAGGATAATTCAATTAAATATTACTATAAAAGACACTGAGCAAATCACTGCAAAAGCATTAATTCTTGAATATTGCTTAATTATTTTCAGTATAGAGTGTCAATTTTAATTTTGCGGAATCGATTTTCAGATTTTTCAATACCTCCAAATGTTAGGTATTCAATTGCCTGAAACTTCATTACCTATAAATAGCCGACTTTTGGTTTAAATTCAATTTCAAATTTTGAGCTCATAAAAGCTCTTGAATTCTATCCTTCCTCATCGGGGTTGTGCATCCCTTGTAGACTTTTTAAGTTGCTTAATATCTTCGGAGATTTAATCCATATATAGTTTCTTCAGAACATTAGAGTTTAATTATTAAGTACTCAAGAATTAATTTATCAAATGCACTAATGAGTTCAAAAATTTTGTATAAATTGCCGACAATATTCTAAAATGTCGCAGGGTTCTAGACAACACGAAGGAATACAAGTTCTAGCCATTCTTAAAAATGTATGTCAAATATGTTGAAAAATATTAAATTATTTCAGTAAATCTTATCCGACGATTTGTTCTAACAATTTTATGAATTGAACATCTGCAATACAGTTTATATAGTTCGCAGAAAGTAAGAAATCGAGTCCTTGTGTTTGCCCCGCTCCCGTCGGTTGTAAAGATCCCGCAAAATGTGAAGGAATGATGTAGGTAAGTGTTTTCAGGCGGAGCATGGCCTGGAAAAGAATTTTCCTTTGAGTTCATTCTTTTCATCGATGCTTTTTCACATTTGAAGTGCGTCTTTTCATTTCTTAGTACGTGTTGCGACTGCTCGTATTAAGATCCTCATAGATCTTAAGAATGATCTTGGAAGAGCGCCTTTTTCACGGTATTTACAGTTTCATAACGTTAAACTACGTTCCGAATATTTTCCAGGAAATTGTATAAAATTCGTGAAATTACTTGTACGAGGTACATTTAGCGAGAAAATAATAAATTTATTCATTTTTACATAAAACCTGAATATTTTCAATTTGAATTTATTGCCAACGCATTGTTAACTCTATAAAGATAATATCGTTATATTAATTGTTACAAAAGCCAGAAATATACACTGAGTTTTGTATACTCGTCAATTTTTTATAAAAATCACTTTTTACATATTCATAACTTTCATACAAGACCATGTTTGTATGGTAAGAATTTCTCCTCAATATTTAAGAGAAAAACCAATTTTCTTTATATGTATATCTAGGTAATGACGAATGCTTCATACTGTTCAGCAACATACATATTTGAAAACTGAAGTGCGAATATGTTTTAAGGAAACAACTTCAAACGTTCAAACTCAAGTTTAAATATTTTTTTGGGTACTTTATACTAAACATTTTTTATTACCTATAGTATATTTAATAAATAAAATTAAATTTGAGGATACTTAAGCTTTTAGCAGTCACCGTAAAATTATTTTATCTACATTAAAATCGCATTGAAAACAATGTTATATCTTCCGAGGTTTAATCTGTAGCCTCTAGGTCCTGCGTTAATAAAGGATTAGCAAATTAATTACGAAGTTAATATCTGAATTCATCGACGATCCTTTGATGTACAGTATTCAGTGTGAGTTACAATTACACAAATTTATTTCAACTCTTTGTAAAAAAATGTTTTGTTAGTTATGTTACAATTATTAAGTTAATGGGAAATAAATGACAATTTTTATTATATTTTCATTATATTACAGTCACTATTATTGATATAACTGCAATTCTTGCAATTATTACTACGTTACAAATCTTCTACTGTATCCTAAGATTAAACTTTGTAAAATTGAAATTAATCATTTTGAAGTGCAGATGTTTAAACAAACTAAATTTAGTATTTATATAGAAGATCTCACTATTCTCAAATTAGTACAAAAACTCTCTGAAACTTCAAGAAGCACATTCGTGTATGATATAAATGCATAAACTTACATAACATAAATTCTACAGAATTATAACAAGACTGCTTATTTTCACGCAAGCTCCTGTTCCCAGAGTCATCATGAGAATTAATATTTTTAATTTACTAAAAATGTAATTTATTTAAAGTTTATTTCATCAACTAAGTTGCCCATTAAGTAAACAATGAAATACAGACTTTATCAATCCTGGTTAAATTTTTGTGTTCCACGTTATTGCATATTTTAACCATACTTAATACCTTGCATACTTTTTTTATGTACCACCAACGTAACGCTTGATCGTTATGTAAATTCCCGAATACCAGTTTTAATTTTTCATTAACATTATCGCATTATTTTAGAGCCGGAATTGCCAACTTGTGATTAATTAGGCAATACCCAATAGTAATCGTTGAAACCGAGATCAAGACAAAGAGTGTGTAGGCAACAAAATGAACGCAGACAACATAAACCAAATTTTTCCAGTTATTCTCCATCATCCTCTCATAACCACCGCCACTTTTCCTCTTAGAAGCATCTTCATTTTTATCCTGCGCCTCTACATTCCTTTTTCTTCTAGCTACAATACAAAGAAGCTTGGAATAAGTATCTCAAGATTTATCTGAGTCTTCTTTCTCGAGACTCCGAATTTCGATAATTATCACGCCGAACCTCGAAAAAAGTGGCCGAGTATTCCTCCGACAATTTCCGATTTTCGTCGGGAGTGTTGCCTTTTTTCGCGACCTTTATACTCCTCCCACCCTCCTTCCCGCCTGACTTGATTAGATTTCCCCTCTATTCCAGTCATAAAATATTACATTACGTCCTATATAGCTGGCCCGAATTCGTCACGGCAGGATATTTCAAGAAATTTCGTTTAACAACCCCAGTGCTGACGAATTTGATAAAAGCCATAGGCGACGACTTGCAGTTGGCTACCTACCAAACGATACTCGCAGTATCTTTTTGTTGTCGCTTGTCCCACGGATCCCTGTTTCTTGCCCCTCGGTTCCGGCGACGCTGTTCGACGCGTTTCCGTCTTCCGCTGTAACGGAGTTATGACGATTTGATTAATTCCCTGGGTCACCTTTTTCTCGTCTCTTTGGGAATCAGTCGCGCGGGGCAAATTAAAAGCTCCTTCGTTTTTATATTTCTAGAATTTCTAGACGTGACGGGAGGAAAGAGGGCAGAAGGAAATAGCTGTATATATTTGGTTTACACGCGAGAAAGACAACTTCGTGAGCGATATTTAAGTGCGAAATGTAATTATTCATTCGAAATATAAAGGGGAAGCTACAATAAATTCGCAGCGAATTTTCCAACGTTTATGCCGCATACGACTGTAGTTAAATACAATAAATCGAATCTTTTTAAAAGTTTATGCAGTTATTATTTTATTTTTAATTTGACGAAATTTGAAATAGAAAATGTAAAATTCTTATTTCGTTTCCGTTAACTCGACAAATCATAAATATTCAGGATCTATAAAAAAAGAGACAAGGAATTCAATTTACGCGAATGTTACGAAATATTTCTCATTTTCTTCAGATTACGATCTGGGCTATGCGTGTCCCCTAGTGATCTTGGTAAGGTTTATGGGGGACATTATTATCATACAAAGGTCACGCAATTATACATTATTGAATTCGTTTCGAGATCTACTACAAGGTGTTGCGATTAAAAGTTAACGATTCCATTAAAGGAACAACCAAAATATTAAAATCTACGAGGACGTGATTCTGACCCAATTGTGTTTTCAATCATATAATATTGACCCCCCATAGATTTTCTTACTCTTTTAACCATTTTCTACTATTATTTGTGTAGTAGCATATAGCAGTAGGTATATTTCTCACCTTATTACAGTTTTCTTTACTACAGTAATGTCTCGATAAGTGCGACGTATTTTTTACTCGAAGCCGAGCCTCTGCATAGCTTTTATTTACTCTATTTTGACTGATTCCAGAGGAGGAGCTCCCCACTGATGAGAATAACGCCGTTGCTCGTGTCGCATTCATCGAGGAATCACTGTACAACGCACGTGCAATAGAGACAAACTATTTTAACATAATATAAAAGTAAATTTGAAGATTTATAAAACAGTGAAATTTTATTTCAGATATAAAAAAATATCAATACATAATTTTGGAATTGTTAAAAAAATACAGACCCTCAAAGTTGGTAATTTTAAACGATTTTTACGAAAATTACCTTCACAAAAGTATTTTGTCTCTGCAACTATTAAAGATACGAACTTAACGTTTTCATCTATTCTTATCATAAAGGATTGATTTTTTAAACTAATTTTTTGTTTTACACGTAAACTTATTCTTGCAGTGCAAAAATATTAAAAATACTTCTGTTTTGCAAAGACCCCCGGTTCAAGTATGAAGTAATTTGAAAAAAATATGTCCACATTCTGTGATCCATCTCCTTTAAAATTCATTTTTTTAATTCAAGACACTAAAATTGTAGTCAGAGCAGGCTGACAAAGGTTTATCGCTCTTCTCCAATAGTCTTGAAAAACCCAATGTCCTTTGTAGCTAACGAAATGAGATCATTGATGTCTCAGAATAAGTAATTTTATTATTTTCCTATGTTCTAATTCCTTTTTCAAACGCTCATAGTCCCTGTAATTGGTGTCAATTATATTTTTATAGCAGTTTTAAGTGTCCATTTTTTGTCAATTGTAATAGTTCGATTTAGAAACGTGGATTCATTTCTTCTTGAATTATGTACAAAATGAGAGGATCATTAGTATTTTTCTAAATAGTATTTTTTAAATATCTAGTATGTATCTAAATAGTATTTTTTAACAGAAAATCACATGCATCTTTACAAAGTTTACTTATGAATTTGGCTTAATAAATAAATATCCATTTTCTTAATGCACCTGGAGGAAATGGCCGAATTTACCTGATTGTGAGATTGATTCTCTATCTTAAATCCAGTCTAGGGTTTAACATAATTGCTTTTTTGTTATGTTAGATAATAGTTTATAACGAGTAGAGTATACTGTATAATGTAGCAATCAAGAAAGGAACTATGCTAATCATTGTTATTCATAAAAGTAACGTCAAATATACCTACCAATAAAATCGCCCATTTAACGTGCAACGACCTAATATTTTTTGCTTACTTGCATACACCACAAACGCATGAAATCCGCCATCCACTCGCGAATAACTAACGGAATACTAGTATATTACGGGCGTGGGTTAGGTGTGGTCTATCCGTGTTCAACAATTTCATTAGAGTCTTTTCAACATCGAGAAAAGAATCAGCCTGTTATTCCACGTTTTTCCAGGTATACTCTGGGTTTTTACCTTGGACACTATCCCCCTTTTCACGCTCTTCATTATCCCTGATTTTCTTCCCTCTACGGGCGTTCTTCCTGCCTCGCCCCCCTCCCCCTTCACCTTTAGTTACGGCCGAGTAATAAGTTACAGAAGCCACGCTCGATCACGAGTCACTTAATCGTCGAATCGGCGTGAAATATCGAAAATCGTTACATCCCTGCCGTGTTCCGATCCTATTTCAGGAATTATATTTCCCTTCGTTACTCGAAATATCGTCCGCATGGTTACTCGACAAATGCTTTCCCATTCTTCCCGCCATCAGTCAAGCGGACAATTTGTCTTCGCCGAAGAGACCGCGAAGACGCACTAGGTGAGGTGTGTCGGTTACGTCAGTGATGTCCAATTTGGCTCTTTAGAGCCAACAGACATCGCCCACGATCGTCCGCCGTTACCGTGGAGTAACAGAGACAAGAGTCTGAGGTTCTTTGTTTCTACGAACTTCATACGAAGGTACACGGCGCGAGAGAATGATTGGAAGGTGAAGCAGGCGTGTGAGGGTCCCCTTCCGAGAGCCAAGTTGGACAGCACTGGGTTACGTGATTCGACACGCCATGTCGCACCCTTGCCATAAGAGTGATACAACTCGAAAAACGTGCTTTCACGTTATCACTATGATTAGTTTGCAAGAATACTGTTCGACCAATCACTAATAAGATAATAGAGCAGTTACGTCACTACTTACTGTCTAGAATGAGACTTTGATTTGTGACAATCTTTTGTATTGTTATGATAACTTGTGGTAACTTTTAGATGTCTATTTTATTGTACGAATGTCGTTAAGAATGACGGATAACACACTTTGTTTTTTGACTAGCTCCGTTTATTGGCGGTGTCCGTTTTACACTGAGGTTTCGTACATACTGTTTAGCTTACGCATTCGAGTGTACCCTCACGAGCGAACTCGGTTTTCGCTAGGGAAAAAAGCGGCGTAAGGGTCATGGCCTACTACTACTTGGTAAATTTATTTTAATAAATATTAATTTAATTTAATTTAATTTAATTTAATTTAATTTAATTTAATTTAATTTAAATCGAATGTTAATTTGGCGTAAATTTCAGTAATTCCTAATACTAAGAGGTAGGAGCAAGGTAGGAGGTCCTTTTCCTACACCACGTTTTTCTCTAGCGGAAGTTTGCTCGTGAGGGTACATGTGTATGTTTTATGCGCACTCTCTCTAATACTGTTAGACACTATACAACAACTAATATTGTTGAGTTGTGTCACTTTTATAGCAAAGATGTGATATGATCGAAGAATTCGAGAATTGAATCGGGGACAAAAAGATTTCAGTGATCGTACCTCGTGTACTTTTCCATTGTTCGATACCCTCGAATTGTTTGTTATTGTGTTATGTGATTTATAGGTATACTTAACCCTAGCACATTGTTCAGATTTAATTTAATCCTTTTACTGCTAGTCCCAAATATATGGTGCATTCAGTGGGTCAAAAAAGTATTCGTAGACACTTTAGAACAATTCTGTCAAAATTGGACCAAGTGACTTGAGTTTCTTTGTGAAGATAGAAGGATTAGTTTAGTAAATATGTTAAACAAATTTTGAAAAATTTGCAACTTTTCAGAATATTGAAGAAAATAGTACCTAAATGTCGTTAAATGTCGTTAAACATAAACATTAAAATCAAGCATTCAAATGAAAAATAAATTGATGTGACAATTTTATTTATATTGTTAATATATACTGATTTTTATAACTTCGACTGTAAAAATAACTAATTTTTATCTCCTTATAAAATTACCAGCAATGTATAACCGTGCATTCTTTATGAATGAATAAATTAATTATCCTGAATTATCTTCTTTACGCAACGCAAACGTCGCTTTAATCTTCGTCCCTCGAAAAGTGCATTTAGACCTTTCAATTTTAGGAACGGGACCATTTTGTCGGACGGCATTGTGAAATGGAAGTCGCGAAACGGTAATAGAATAAATTATGGCACAGTACCCGCTACCACGAGCATCTGCAAATGCTTTCAAATGTTTTTAGTCTTCTCCTTGGGAAAGTACAAATCGTTTTAAACGGTTACTCAGGTAAATTCGACCCTAAAATTAATTGCCACGAAAACCCAATAATATCGACACGTGTGCGAAAACCTGCCACCGGTTTCACGTCCAGATGACGCGTTCAAAATTGACCTGTGCCGAGCAGCGACCCATGGTTTACGATCGGTATTTCCCATACTAATTATTACAGTATTAATGGGATCGTTCCTAGAGTGTCAAGTAATAAAAGGATTAAGTCGTTGATGTTAATAGCTCCAATGGTTTGGAGACCCATAAGTGGGTTTTGGTCCCTTCTTAATAATAAAAATTAAAAGGATAAATTCGTATATACAAAGTTATTTGTTTGAGTTTGGCCAGTTCGTGAGGATTCTACATTGGCTACCTAAGAAGAGAATTATTGCTATTTATGAAAATGGTCTTACACATGTTTTACAATAGCCTATTGTCGAATTTGTCCCTGCGTCGAACACATCTGGTACACTCCATACGGTAACCATATGTGGGGTTTAAAGTTTATTGCTATTAGGTATCGTTTGCTATTTTATCCAATAAAAAACTTCATTGTTCTATTTCCATACTACATAGTACTTTTCCACTTTGACAGTAGCTTGCTGCGGAAGTTTTTATCGTGGGTAAAAATATATTACACATGCATGAAGTGGATTTTATGTTAGGTTGTTGAACAGTTTCTGTAATCTTAAGTTTGAAACTGTTTATACTTTCGCTGAACTGCTTCCTTCAAACATTTTTTTCTGATTTATGGTTTATAATACATAAAATAAGATATATTTTAAGAATCGCCAAGCCATTCGATCTCTTCTGCTCGATTCCAAACAATCGATCGCTTACTCGATACTTTAAAATAAACATTCATTCTGTTTCACCCAGTTCCAAACATCTATCATCCACATCTCAATTCCCCTATCATCAGATCAATGGTTTTATAAAATTTCTGATAAAATTCCGAAAAATATGTACAAAATATGGCAAAATTTGGTTCATATGTGAGAACGGGTGGATGTACATCATAGACAACAGTGTTTGCAATTTTGGCATATAGTTAAGAAATTATGGTCCTTTGCCTTCAAAACAAGCCAAACTACATCTAAAACAGATTTTCTTAACGAAGTTATAGCCATTTACAGAAAAGCCTCCTTCTTTATGGTTTCATATCTTTCCTGCATGGTGCCATTCAATTTGTTTTTCAAAACAATAAAGCATAAAAATGTATGGTATTTATTTAACTGGAATAAAGGTAAAATAATATTACAGTTACGTGATAAAAAGTAAAGAATAAACAATATAAATTATTATTTATTATTTATTTCTGTCCATTCTTTATTCTTTATGTTCTCAAATATAAACAACATTTTACAGTTTACCGACCCTCTTTATAAGGGAAGATTTTACCTCTTGGGTAACAAGTTAAATACAACTGAACGAAAAGGTCAAAAAGTAGAAGCTTTGATTTGCTTTTCATTTAAACAAATTTTGATGAATAGTAACAAAGTTATGGAGCATTGAATATCGACAAGTTTTCACCTAATTTTCCAAGCAATACATGAATACAGCAATGTCCAAAGATTAAAAATAAATAAAAACTAAAGTGGTGCTCTGGGATGCAAAAAAATAATTCTACGTTTTATACTTGATCTTTCGAAAAGAAACAGTTTTCAAATTCTTATTTTATCAAAACCACAAGAGAAAGTGATGAAGGAAATAAGATGCTATTACTTTACATACCTTCCTCTACATTCTACATACATATGTTGTTATTGCACTTCTTTAACACTACACTTGTAAACAATCACATTCTTAATACAGGTTTCTTGGCATTTTCTAGAAGCCCAAAAATTGTTGACTTTCAAGCCTCAATTTGTTGCTGAATATTGCTGTTTACGAAAAAACAATACAGCAGTTTACTTTTATTCATTCTTAGGAACATAGGGAAAAAGTGTCATCCATTTCGAATAAAAATGGAATTTGGGGTTTTGGCTAGCTTTTTGGTGCAATTACCCAACCGTGCGCCGTTCACCCCTTTCGGTGATGTACCTTGTGAAAGGGCGGGGAAACTGGAGGGTGTGCTCGATGTTGAAACGCGTTACAAAGGCCCGAATTTAGGGAAGGGGGGTAAAAATTGCTTACGGAGTGCTGCCGGTGTTTTGACGCGAGACGTCTGATCCGTCATATCTCGATCGTACCGAGCCTCGTCTCGATAATCGGCCGTGGAAGAGGTGGGAGGAGTTCGGCCCGAAGAAGGGTGGAAAGCTAAGTGAATCGGGGTAACGTGATTTGTCGTTCGGCCGAGGTTACTTTCGCCGCGACAGGACCTCCGTTCGATTTTCTTGCCTATCGCATGTCGATCGACCACGGTCGATACAGGCCGCCTCGTAACGTTCTGTGTACATGCCTTTAACCTTGAGCTCATTTTTCTAACAACGTTCTAGAAGCGACATCCTTTTCATTCACCGCGTCGGGGATGATTCGATCGAAATGTGTTCGACCACAGACTTCTACAGTACAGGACAAAAGTATTCGTAAACCGTTTAAAACGGAACAACCTTTTTAAAAGTGGTCCAAATGACTTGAGTTCTTTTGTGAAGTTAGGGACATTAGTTTACTAAATGATGTGTAAAAAAAAATGAAAAAGTTGCAATTGGTCAGAATCGTAAAGGTTGGTTTTTACAGCCTTTTAATCTGAGGTTATAATGAAAATTTAATAAATACACGTCGAAGATTTGTGCTGACTCTGTACCTTGACTTAATCCATAATGCGACATAGTAAAAAAGGTTTTCCAACACAAAAATTTTTATTTTAATGAAATTTTGCAGAATTGTAGAGTTATACAAGGAGCAATTTTTTTCGACTGACATTTACTGTAAGGGGATGAAAACACCCCTCAAAATTTCGACCCGGAAGTATTATACTATCTCAGAAACCAGATACATAAAATCTTTTAATGAGAAAATGTCACGGTTTTTTATGTACAATAATACGATGCTCACAAATCGTTCAAAATACAATTTTTTTAATAATAAAATTTGTATAACTTTAGTTTACAACTTTTTTCAAATTTAAAAATGATTTATTATGTATTTTGTACTTTGCTTTTGCACTTTGAGGTCACCTGTGACGTGACAAAATGTATGGGGAAGTAGGTTTAATTAAATAATAACTAATCTTCTACTTACAAATAAGAAATAATGAACTATGTAATTATTTGTGAAATTATTGAAAAAAATTTTGTTTAAATAAAAATTTTAATTATATACGATTAAAATTTCATTTCACTTCTACAGGGTAATTCATAAATGCGTGTAGATAAGCATGGATGTAGAATCAACGAAAGAAAGGTGTAAAGCAACGAAAGAATAATCTGTGATTATAGACTATAGACTATAAACTATAGGCCTTGTCTGTGATAGCTTCTGGGGCACAGAAGATTAAAGTACATTTTGAAAGAATACGTCTTTTGCTTCAATGTACACCATGAAAATACCATGACTTGCTCTAACATTTACTAATAATCGCGTTAACTATGAAGCAATGTAGACAGATAGTAGCTGACTGACATCAGTCTATGATACTTTTAAATAGAACAAATAAGAGAGGACTTTGATGATGGTAAGAACACACATTTAATATTTTCTTTTAAAACATTCACTTCGAATGGTCTTCGTTAAGTATTCCAACCTTTGAAGTATAAATTTCTTAGTTGTGACCTACAGTAGCCGTTCTTATTTCTGGTTCAAGATGACCTTAGACTTCGTGAGAATATAAGGACAATAATAACACCTTCGTACTACATTAAACTTTAGAAAACATGTCTTTACAAGATTCAGATTATTTTGTCAGTTTTGTAATTTAATACTGTCTATCCTGTAGTTACCGGAAAATAAAAACATATACTTGTAATTTATAAACAACTGGTACGTCGTTAAGAAAATTTTCAAATCTCGGGTTTCGAGTAATCCTGACTTTAACGACTTTAGGGTTAACGTTGAAGGAAGAAACAAATAAATATTGATATCTGTACAAATAAAATTTTGTTGTCACATAGAATTGTGAATTTATACAATGTTACATATGTTTACTATCATTTGAGTCTTTAGGGTCGCATATTGAAATGGACAGAACATTCTAGTTTATTACTATTTTACATGTTTTAATTGTGGTAGATATACTATTTTACAATGCAGCGACTGCATTTCTCATAAATGTGATTGTAATATTAATATTTTGTAAATGTGTAAGTACATTAAATATTGGAGCACTAAAATATGTTAAAATCATGTGGTATTTACAAAACTACTGAATCAATAGGTAAACGTTATTTCGATGAGAAAGAGTTAATATTCTTTCCATTATTCTCAGTTAGATAAATTAATGAATAATCGACTATTGTATAATAAATTCAGTACCTACTCATTTTTACAAAATAATAAGATATCAGATGTTGAATAAAATATCTATAATTGATATCTATAATTGTTTCTCACTCTTCACAGCTAAAAGATTTGTCGTTGTAATAATTACATAATTTATAATTTGAGTTTAATAAAGAACTTTTTAAAATGTCTATGCAAATTAAAGCCGTATGGAAGTTCTTCCAAATAAAGCAATATTATATTTAAATAACATTACAACATTACAAAAAAATAGAAAGAAGAGTATATTGTTCATTAGTATATCCAACACTGTCTGACAGTTACGAGTTTGTAGGTTGTTTTAACATCTCACGTATTTATCCTTTCATTGCCGCGATTTATTGAGACAGTGTACCACAGAAACTCGAACGAGAATTTCAGTTCTTGTGTTAACTCTTGTACACGCTTCATACACTCAATGTACACGGAGAAGGATCGAATGGTAGCGAGGAACATATTATCAATCCTCTCTGCTGCCAGAGGAATTTCAATATCCTATCGTCTTGCGTGAAATGTGCACCAAATTTCGATTATATAATAACCACCGGAATTTCCTTGGGTCTACTGTCTCGGGTTCGATATCGTGAAAATGTTTTGCAATCAAGATCATGTTCCCCTATTCTCAAAGTGTTCAGATATCCTTGATTCTATCAGTCACCCAATGATAAGATATTTGTACGTACATGTATACATAATAATTACGTTTACGCTTTTCTGCGATTTACGCGTTATTCTACAATTAAAATTGACCGTTTCATATAATCTGTCATTTTTCTTCAAGTTTTAAGATAAAAACTGTTGAATAAATCTAGAGTACCTATTTTATGAATTTATATTACCTACATTATGTAGGTTGGAAACTAAGTTTTTGTATTTATGACTTTAGGGAAAACCCACTCAGGGTTGTTCGATGATTATTTCCTTGTACATACTGTCCTTTGGTTTTAATCTGTGGTGATGTACAGTCTACAAGTGTACTTCCTATAGAAATTCAAAATTTTACAGATCACCACCAGTGGCGTCACTAAGAGAGTGCTACCCGCACTGGGTGATACCCTCGTGGGGGTGGGTTAGGTAAAACGATAAAAGCATATCTGTTTCGATCGGTGGATAAACCTGAGAAACTTTTGAAAATTTATAAATTTATAAATTAACTAATTTCTTCACTTTCAAATCGTAATATAAGTTACAAATGATCCGAGACAATGTATTGTTATAACATTGTAATCATCGTTATAAGAGTGTACTGACAAGTCATTTTGACTTGTTTGGTAGTTCTAGTGTTAATAGGCTTCCGGTAGATAAAGTATTAATATACCATTATCATTACCATAATAATAGTTCGTGACATAGATTTAACTTTCAATGCATTTACACATGTTGTACATACTTTAAGAAACCTCGTTAAAAATGAATATCGTAAAGTATGTAAAAATTTTAATAATTGTTTAGACATACAACACAATGATTCTAAAATCACAGCCGCATCAACTTACATGGATAATTTTCACGTTACTCTTACATGATTTCTACACAAACAACGTACGGAATATTGAAAATACAAAAATGAACCGTAATAGTCGATATCCACGTATAAGATTGCAAATAATTTTATTAACGCCTCGGCTGGTCAGTCCCATTCAAAGTCCTATGACTTTTTTAAACAAAAATCTAGTGATACATTCTACAATACATCTCCCAAACTGTCAGAAAGCGCTAGAAAAAAAGTTCAATTTGTCAACCCCCAAATGGAGAAGACAGACCCCTTTAAGTTATTCAGCCCGGTACGATGTGTCACTCCGAAGATAGACCCTTTAAGTAATTTGTACCAGTATCGATGTGTCATCCCAAAGACACGGAGATCGGAAGCGTGCCATTCAGGGGTGCCTTTTTCAAACTGCCAGCGCTCAGTCGGAACAAGCAAAGATAAGGGAGGAGGGAGGGAAAGAACTTGCAACCGGACAAGAAAGGAGT
Source organism: Dufourea novaeangliae (assembly GCF_001272555.1). Lineage (NCBI taxonomy): Eukaryota > Metazoa > Arthropoda > Insecta > Hymenoptera > Halictidae > Dufourea > Dufourea novaeangliae. The sequence goes on along the minus strand of NW_015374014.1, from coordinate 3,162,342 downwards.
TCAAGGAAAGATCTTACAACCGTAAAACTATTATCCTTGCCTCGGTTCGATAACGGCACTCGGGGATCTCTGTCAGCCATATTTTCACTTGTAATGGGGCGAAAACCTTTCCGGTTAGCTACGTACACAAACGCCAGCAGTTTCTCTATTTCTTGGGAGTTCCACACTTGCTCGTGCTGAGCTGCCCTCGGGGATTCGAGTCGACGGCCCGTAACGAGCCATCATAAACGTTTGGAATTTTCCTCGGTACAAATCGGCCTTTCAGCTTCTATGCCACGTTTCAGTGTCCATTTGTCGCAATGAAGTTCAAGAAGCGCACTCGATACATTCCGTGAAAAACGTATAGAATCTTTCATTTAAAACGGATACGTTTTAAAAATTATGACTGACCACGTGGTTACTAGATGTATAGTATACATATAGGACATTTCTCGAGTATGCAGTAAAGATTACAAGGCATTACGAAATTGCTGAATGTCTGAAATAAATACTGTTCAGAGGATATGTTAGTATCAAGTAATAAACGTGGTCTAAAATATATGTATAATTTTTATGAAATATCAAATTTTCTTTGTACAAAACAGGTGTCTTAATACATACTTATGGACGGTAGTGTATGTACATACACGATGTGCTAAAGGTTCTTGCCGTTTATTGCTGGACAGTTTATAGACCGAACGGTAAAAATTATTTGAGTAGTTGTTTAAAGAAAGTGGGTCGTGGATATCAAGAAAAGTCACTCTTTTTTTAATTTGTTACACCAATGTGTGGTGATTACATTGTGAAATTTGAAATTGATTCGTATTATAATTTCGACGGTTATGTCGAGAAATGGTCAAGGATGAATGGTAATAATCATGTTTATGACTGGCGACACCTGAAATTAAAGTAAGAGATGATTTTATATGGCCTGACGAATTAGGATGATATAATTTCTGATAAATTTTAAGGCACGCGTAACCACGAATTAGAGGTTGATCAAATATAATTATGCTATTATAATTCATCAAGACATACATATAGAATTACGATCTGTTTGAATTTTAGGTGGTGGAAGAATCATAAATTTAGCCATTTTTTTCTGTATCCTTTTTTCTGCACTTGCTTTTAAATTGTGACAAAAAGTAGATTTTTCAGTATTGAAGTGGTTTATAGTGTTTTATGATTTGAAATATATTAAATGCTTTCACTGCGTATTGCCACCAACCTGAATGTATCAATTTGATAGTTTAACCTTAACACTGTACACTTCACTGGCATTGCTACGGCGATATACAAAATAAAATTCAACTTATTATTATTTCTTAACTTTTGTCCGAAAAATAACACTTTTAAGTTTTCTAACTGTCCACATTAAGAACACTTCGAAGTGCAAAAAGTTATTAATTTGCGTATTCAATGCGAAGGCTATAACAGTTTAGGGACATTTTAATTATTGGATACGAGTAATACTACAATTTTCTTCGAACTTCAATAATATTACTACGAAGTAGTTTAACAAATTTTCTCAAGGTAAATGAGAAATTCGCCATACGTTTTTCCATTTATCGTAACGACACGAATACAGTTCATACATAGGCATAAATGGCTCCGATCGATTACTCCGATCCGACCTTCTAGAAACGTTTGTTATTATTCGTTCACGAGAGTATCAGACATTAACAGACTGGAACAGATTCAACGATTGATCGTGCGATTTTTTGTTTCTTTCCGTGCAAAACCGTGCACCTATTCCACACTGTCGGATATCCAGTACCTATCGACGTAATTCCGACGTTTTGCATTGATTGTGTGGTCACGCAGGATGACATTCAAGTACACAGGATCTTTATATCGCATGAGATATTATTGGTTACATTGTCTGATATTTTCGACTCTCGATATACGAGAGACCCACATCAATATAACTGGAACCCAGAGCCAGAGTGTATTAAGCTGCGTCTACACTATATAAGATAACATGTTATATAGCAAAGTGATAAAACTTGTTAGAAAAACAGAAAGAAAAATGTTATATAACGTGATGTACGTAACATTTTTCTTGTTATATAGCAAGTTGTATGTTATCCAAGTAGTGTGATGCCATTATTAACAATGAGATGCGAAATGTTATACAAACTTGTTACAGACTTGTCTGAAAGGTATAGTCTTATAATAAGTTATAGAAACATGTATAGCAAGGTTATACAACAATTTGTTGTATAACATTGTTTTGCTATATAGTGTAGACGCAGCTTTAAGTCACAATTTGAAAATTTTAGAGGAGAGCAAATCAAAGGTGCGAAAACCTTGTAACTTCGAGACCGTTTGGTAAGAATTGAGCGAGAAACAATCAGTACTTTCGAATTATCGAATGGATTTAAGGCAAGTCTCTATATGTAGAAATTGTGAACTTTTTTTTCAAATCGTTGAAAATGTATGTGTTTTGTTAATAAAGACTGTTGGTCGTGTTTGAAATTATACTGCAATATTAAATATTACGCAAAAACTTTCTAACTCTAGGAAGGGTGAAAGGGGGGGGGCATCAAAATTCAATTTTTTTCTTGTAGAGTGGGGCAAAAACCACTTTTTTCCGTCCAGGGGGGGGGCAAGTGCCCCCCTGCGCCCCACCCCTCTGGCTACTGGAAAGATTTCATCCAAGCTTTGTGTGATTAGGAAGCAGTACAAATGTAAAGTCTCTCAGCTAATTTAAAGGAACTCAAGCCCGTCAAATAATCACGTTATCCGTCAAAAATACCGCAGTGAAGGAGTCAATCGAGCGTTCGGGTTATTCTGTCTTCTTCCCACCGAAGCGACACAGTTTGACCAATATTTATAGGGTTCGTGTATATCAGGGGAACTGAATAATTTGTCGCAGTCTCCGAGGCCAAGCGTGGGGGCCAAGCTTTTTCGTCCCGAAGACACGTTTTATTATTTACACGGTTCGTGCGATAGCGGCGGTCAGCGGACATCTTGTAATTAGGCGTCCTAACGTTAAGGTATCTGGCCGAGGAACAACATTAATTAAAATCCATTAACGACGCTCGGCGCACGGTAACCAACGCGTGATGTATAATATCTGGCGAGGATGTACGCAGGGAAACCTGAAACTGATCGATTTTTCTCGTTAATTCAGTCCGCGGGACATCGAGGATTAATCTGTAGGCAGAGTCTCTTCGCGCTTCTTTCCTTTTAATTGCTTCGGCGAAAGGATCGTTTTTATACGGTGAAAAAAGTAGCAATAGAAGTTACCAGATCGTTGGTATCTAATATACATACACCCAAGAACAAACTCGGCTTCCACTAGGGAAAAAATGAGGTAGGTGAAGGGCCTCCTACCATTTAGTTCTGAGAGTTACTGAAATTTATGCCAAATTAACATTCGGTTCAACATTTATTTCAGTACTTAGAACAAATTTATCAAGTTGTAGGAGGTCCTCCTTCAACGCCACTTTTTCCCCTAGCGGAAACCGAGATTACTCGCGAGGTTACTTGTATCACGTATCAGTATCCGAAGTACTTGACTAGTCGGAATTACGTTACTACTACAGTGATTCCTCGATGAATGCGACACGACTAACGGCGTTATTCCCACCACTGGGGGCCCCCCTCTGGTATCAATCAAAACAGAGAAAAAAATAAATTTATGAGGGGCTGAAAACCTTACCGTCTTGCAATGAATGCTCCGAAGCGGACATGAGTAAGTCGCACTCATCGAGACATTACTGTAATATGCGAAGAACATTGATTTGTTATCAGTAGACTGCGGATCTTTATGCACTCAAAATAGGTAAAAATATGCAAAATGTAACAACGTATGCAGAAAATATGATATGCAATCAATACATTGAAAATATGCTTTAATCATGAAACCTTTATTACTTATTTATTTTCAGAGCGCGAGTCTGTCAGCCGAGTTCCCGCGGTAACGTTGACTACCAATCGCAGCGTGTAAAACTGTAACAACAGTTCATATGAACTTGTGTTCAAAAATGTTTTATTGAAAAGTTATAGCGTTCAAAGACTTTTGTCAATTCTTATGACAGTTACAATAAATATTTGAAACTATTGATTATTGAAGTTTCTCGATTGTTTCTACTGTATTAGAAATAGTAGTAAATGGATTCTGAATATATTCCCAAAGCAGGTCTTCTGTTTCTACCTATCGGGACCTCCATACCCAACAAAAGGAGCTACAATCAGAGATTTGAGGCTTGTACGACCCGCCATCATCCATATCTCACTGTTGAGGCTTTTAGGTATAAGCCGTGTCCTTGTGGAATTGTTTTCCCAACGTTTCGCAAGCATTGCAGCAGCTTCATCAGAGGGTCAAACGACACACTGATACTGGTGTGTGCCTTGTGGTGCTCCTCTAATATAATGGAGCTTGCTCATGTTCTAGTTCATTGCTTACCAATCGAAAGAAATTTTAATTGTGCAGCTGAACAATAAAAAATTTTTTAATCGATGGGAAACAATTCCACAAGGACACGGCTTACACGCAAAAGCCTCAACAGTGAGAAAGGACTATAACATCAATGGACTAAGAGGGCTTCCTGGACTCTACCACCAGACTCTGTGTCTCTGTTTTCGGTGCTGTAGGTTGTGGGTTCGAATCCCGCTTGGGCCCTCATTTTTTCCAACGTTCCTACACATATTTTCATAAACCCACCCCCTGTAATCTTTGAACGCTTATAACTTTTCAATAAACCATTTCCAGGCATAAGTTTATGAGAACTTTTCGCAATTACTTAGCCTTGTTAATACATACAGTACTGGACAATTGTCTTCGGACAAAAACTGTTTCCTGTATTATTTGAATTAAGGATGCTACTGATGTTAGATTAAATAGTCAACGCCTGTTTTGTGTAATTGTTGTTATCTTAGATCGATCACACTCGATATATGTTGTAAATGTCCTCCTCGAAGAAATTGTTTATTTTGTTGAATATACCGTCTATTTGGGAATGTCCACACATTGAGAAACTGTGCATGATGGCACTCCGTTTAAGCTGCCTATGAAACTTTGTTTTCAAATTTCTTGTGAAATTTTACCTCGTACCATGGATAAAATAAAGATATAATATAATGTTCTCATGAAGTTCTTGCTTCAGATTACAATTTATGGTTGTGAATGAAACGTCCGAATACTTTTGTCTAGCTAAATACAGATAAAACTTATTTTATATTTTGTGATACGTACATAGTTAGCTCCGTGTAACTTTTATGAAAGCTTGCGTTAGATTAATAGTAAACACTCTGGAGGGCAGAACTTCAATAACATCACCATAATAACAAATACAACGAAAAATGTCTTTGTCTGAATTCATTTGTCCGGTACTGTATGTATGTAGTACAAATTGGGATTTGACCTTTTTGGACACCCTGTATATAAATCATGCATAACCTTAGCATATTGTTTGCATATTTCTTGCATACTTGGATGTGTTTTAGGTGCATACATATCCGCAGTCAACTTATCAGATTGTATGTGACGGTAACAAATGAATTTTCAATATTCTTGGTGGAAATAATGTAATATTGGCATGAAGTGACCCTCTGACAAGTGGATTCTATAAATGACGCGTTACGTGAACCAAGAAAAGTGATTAAATGGGGAGACGTTTTCCCGGAGAATATTGTACATAAAAATAGAACCAAGGGTAACTTTAGTCGAAAACAATAAACGGTATTACACAGACTTCGTATTGGCTATTTATAATAAAGAACATTTAATAATTCCCTAATTAACACGTCGACTACTGTGGGGATAATGACGACTGGAACATGATTATCTACCGATACCATTGGTGATTGTTATTGTCGGATCACGTCTACCAAATTTACAATAATATTTGTACAATTGTCGCAGCTGTTAGTCGCATCCTCGCCGGAAAAGTGTCACAAGTCAAATATTTTCAATTTGTTACTTTATTGCGTGTAATATCTTTTAATACGTAGATCCACCACGCAGGAAAATATAAGTTCAAGCCCGATATTTCAAGCGAGATGGCACTAGTGTCGCTTTGTTTAATATATCAAATGCCACGTAATGAATCTTTTTCGCTCCCCTGAACAGTTTTTGTCGCTCTCCTGAAAAATTATATGTTTTCGCCTTGTGACACTTTTCTTGCGGCGGTGCCTACTATTGTAACAGAAACCAGCGACTCTTAACATGATAAATGCGCAGAGTATGATAACTAGATTGTAGGCGTTTACATAAATAAATTGTTAAATCTAGACATTGGTTTGTAAAAATTAAACTCCCTGTACTAGATGTTTCATTATGTTAATAATAGTATATAAATGTTAATAAATTCCATAATATACCGATGAGTCAGTAATATTATATGTATCATATTTTACCATTATCAATACATTTCTATGTATGTGTATACATATATTCAATAAAGATTTCATCTCGGCCTCGTGGACGAAATATGTGAAAATCGCCTGCCAGCCATCGTGTTAACTACATTATACTAAATAACAGTTCTTTAACGTAAGTTCCAGAATTTGAATCGTTCATTCCTTTATCATCATTGATCCCTCTATTCCATCTCAATTAACACTTCGTATGCATCAGGGGGATAAAGGACTCTAGTCTTAAGTTTGATTTAAACCTCAATTTTTGCAAATACATATATCGTCATTTTAAACCCCTTTCCTATTACTTAAATTATTTTTTCTCTAACCTCAACGGTTCTACCTAGAAAGTACAAACATTAAACTTCAAAAAATGCTTCTACAACTTTTTTCGAAAAGTCTATAGTTTAAGAGATATTTCGAGTTTTAAATCACTCGGAGTCATTCGTCTCTCATGTACATTTCTATAAGAACTTTCAGAATGTGTGTACCTACTCGAAGTGTTAATAATCTTATGCTCCTTGCATAGATGAACGAAGAAAGTAACAGTTTTTGGTTTTCATGAAATAAAACAGTCTATATTTTAGCTAGAAATTTAATGTTAGTTTATACTAATAGGTTGGAGATTCAAGATTACATCTATAGCGATGTAATGTTTTGAGATTAATTGTTAAAAATATTATGACCATGAAAATTAACCGAGCCGAATCGTTACTTTCTGTCCCATCTTGGGGTAAAAAGTAACAACGCTAGGATAAAGTTGTACCATTAATAGATTAAGCAGATTGTGCACAATGGAAGATAGAAAATTATTTAAATTAGCTAATGATTACAAAGAATCAACATAACATTATAGTTTTCTACTTAACTCCTTCGTACCTGGTGGCTCAACACATTATGTCTTAATGAATAGGTACTCAACGTAACATAAATTGTCTTCTTATAATTAGCACAACATAACATTCTCTTCTTAATGAGATCAATTAATTATCATAATTTATTGATTATTCGTTATGATAGAGCTGTCTCTATTATTTAAAAAGTTATAAGCTCTGTTACAACCTACCCCTGTTACTTTTAACCCCCGTCTCCCTTATAATATTAGAATGTGTGTTGGTCTGCTTGAATAAATTGCATCGTGGGGGAGTCGGGCAGAAGCGTATAAAGTGGCACGTCAGTGGACAATGTTCAGCTAAATGATAGAGAAAAGTCTCTTTTCACTATCTGTGAGCCATTCGATCCAATTTTCCCTCGTCAAAAGAGACGACTATGTACCTCCCAGTTTCCTACCACCGAATTCAATACGATTTCTTCTCGTTTTCCTCGTGGAAGGCCGCGATTTCGCGGAAGTCACTCAAGGGTGAGGAACTTTCAGTTCCAGACATACTGGTAACTGGTATTGGAGTTTCTTTGCGACGGTATCGGGCCGTTCTGGTGATGTAAGACCTACGTGTCCCCGCGTCCGTGAACGTGAAACGATTGCAATTTGACACGTACGTCCTTCGAGGGATGCAAATCAGAATTTCGTCTACCACACCCCTGTCCATTTTTCGCTCGATAAACACGTAAGATTATTTTTCCTTGTCCTCCTGGCCCGCACCTTCGGTGAATCTTTCAAGGACCAGGCGGAGGACACGTCATGGCCAACAGTAACATAACGAGCTCGTGTTTCGGCGTTGTAATACGCGTTGTAGTGAATCGTTTGTACAGTAAATCGTCGATGAGTGTTCGATGGCCCTCGACACTGACAAAGAGAGGTCCCCAAGTGTAACACTGACTTTTTAGTAAGGTTTAGCACAGTCGCAGAGCTTGGAAATCTGAAGCCAATGTTACTTGTTTCAGCCGCATACGACTATTAGTTTATTAAATATTTAATGTTCACTGCCCAGGAGTCTGCGGACACTCATCAAGGATTTACTGTAGGTACTTTGGAACCAATGAAGTTTTATTTTCTATTAACAGTAGAACTACTAGGGTTGAATGTACATATACTGAATTAAATTGTATAATATAGTATGTACAGCAACCCTCGTGTAATACGGCATTCCCATGACTCGTTTTCATTCTAACGCGGTTACAAAATGATGTAGAGTAGTGGAATTTTGTTAGGTTTTGGAAGTTTACCCTATTTTTTGTATGTACAGGGGGTAATCAAATTATTAGAGCCACAGTATGAAAAAGATGTTATTTTGTGTTTGTGTAAAAATAAAATCATAATATGAAAGCTTTTATACTGCCTAATTTTTAATTAATACCTGTCCATTAAAAGTACATAAACAATTAAATGGAGCTGATGTAATTATAAAAAGTACAGTCAAAATCGTAGAGTCGCCCATTTATACAATAGATTTCAATAACTTGGTCATCTACTTATGTATGTACATAATTTGGCCATAAAGGCACTGGGTTTTATACTACAACGCAAAGCTCATTTTGATCAGTTTGTTAGTTCAATAGTTATGATTTAGTGAAAAAAAGTTGACCCTAAATTTCAAACGGCTGTAAAATCAACGATCTATAAAATTTTCAAAAATCCTTCGAGATACGTTTATACAAGTTGGAACAAAATCCAAAATGGTGCTCCAAAAGGTGTCCGATTTCGCGTAAAATGACCCTCGGGAAAAATTCAAAATTCCTTAAGTTTGATTTTGTATTAAACTGAAGCTTCTATATTTATTATTCAATTATTAACAATACGTATTACAGACGAAATGTTTAGTGACTTTATAGAAGTTACTATTTCTCTATGATGCTATAATGACTATTCCTTAACTAAAATAGTTACTTTAAGTTACTAAATACAGTTTCCTACTTTTACTAAACAGATATTAGTACAAGTCCTACTCCTATTTCAAAATCTAGTGACTACTATTTATTTACTGAACTGCCTGTAATTTAATCATACTACTCATTTTTTTCTGTGGAACCTTATGGTAGTCCATATATGTATACCGATTTTACTCTGCCTTTAGAGATAACACAAGTTTCTACATTCTACCTGTAATAATATAGTTAATTAGTTGAACAGTTCACATTTCCGTTATGACAATCACACACCCTTTGAACAATGGGCAGTTTGAAGCCAAATACGTTGCGACAGCAGTAGCACCAGCTTAATTGCACATTGATTGTAGAAACACGCTCTTAATTACTCTGGGAGCGTATAGAACAGTCCAATACAGACTGACGGACACCCGTTGTAGAATCTCTTTGTCCAGTTCATCCGTCTTACGGACATTTAAGCATAAAGCTGATTTTCAAACTTCCTGCCTCGAATACACAGTGGTCTTTCCAGGGAATTAATGTTTTGTTAGAAGGTGTTAGCAGTAGTTGGCTTGTTATTCGAAGTTTCGATTCCCGTATTGATTGTTGATAGAAAATTCGACCTTAACAGCCTCGTATTAACGAGTACGGAACATCTTTTCATGTATTGCAAAATAATAGTGGGTGATTTCTCGTGGGAAAATAGATTGAAGATGTAAGATTAAAATATCTTTTATTGAATGTATTGTTTCGGGGAACTAATTTATTTAATTGAAACATCAATTCGTAGATTAATATGTAAAGTGTTCCTCGCAATTGGGCTAAATTATGTGAAATGGTTAAAGCGAGAAACATTTTATAATTGGATTGTGGATTTTTATACCAAATGACATTTTTTTAAGTAATTCATAAAGGCAAAAACAGCAGTATAAATTTATTTCTTCCCTTAAGTGTTTTATTGGGTTCAGAATGAAATAGAAAATTTATTGCACCTCAAAAAAAGTTTTTTCCTTTATTATATTATATGTATTTCACAGAGCTGCCGTGAATATGCTATGAATGCATAAAATTTGCAGTCTACGTATTGGTGTTTGAAGTATGGAATCTGTAATTTTTAAGAAACCCTTTTTTTAGTGATAAGAATATTCGTGATATGATTGCAATTTTCATTTTAAGATGTGCTTAAGAAATTTCTCTTTAAGATCATATATTTTTTATACATTAAATACTTTTGGTATTCTATATAAAAATTATTAGTTTCGATGATATTACTTGTACCCGTGTTTACCAATTGTAGTACGAAGCATTAAAGCGACGCATTTTTCTGGTCTAATTAAATTTAAATAACAAATATTAAAAATTCTATAGTTACTGGTTTACTTTTTGTATAACAATATTTTCGTTATCGCATTTATAACTTTTTTAACAAACGACGATTATATGAAAACGATTTTCTCTACATATTCGGCTTATTTTGCAAGGAAAACGTTATTTATTAAAAAGGATATAATATTTAAATTGATTACGTTTATCAATACACAATCTACTACTTTTTGCTCAATTCAACATTTCCTTTGAAAATTAAATCCTACATATAAGATGCTACATAATAATACACCAATCATACATATAATAATACATCAATAATATACTATCAATAAACATACATCCTTTGAAGAAGATTTCTCACGGCCACATGTAATACCTAGACTAGAACCGGAAATAAAATTTCAACGTTCAACTTTGAACTTACTTCGCCAGTACACTCGAAAAATATTAGACACCTAAGATCAGTAATGGCGGGAATAATTTTAAACACTGGACATTTCCTAAGAAGTCCGACCACTTTCAACGAAAATCCTTCAATTTCCTCGTTTTTTTTTTATATTTAGACATCAAGAATCGACGAAGGTACAATTGTTCTTGATACTCTTTCACGCTTCCTCTATTTCCGTGTTCGGTCGCTTTAATACGTGAAAGGTCTATCGTGGGATCGAAACGGAAGACCGTCGACAGGATGGGATATTTATCAGAGGATCACGACTCGACAACGTATTTTTCCCTTTCTGTTTTTCTCCCTTTTATGTTTTCCACATAAAATATTTGTCAGGGTCCCAGTGCGACAGGACAGTAAACAAACAAAGAAATGTTTCTCTCGTTATTTTTATACAGGGTGGGTCGGGAATCGTAGTACCACCGGAAAGGGGGTGATTCAACGTGAAAAAAATAAGAAAAGAATACGGTATAAAAGTTTTTCGCCAGTGACTTGGTTTTCGAGAAAATAGAGTTTTAAGATTGATCAGATACGCGTATTGACGGCGTTTGACTTGGCTATCGTGTCATTCCATTACCGATTGTTTCTATTCGTATTAGTGTTTATAAACATTGGTAGAGATATGGTTCAAATAATGTAACAGATTTTTTCAGATTATTCATTTTTTTTATCGTGTTATAAGTATCGTTGAAAATCCCACCTCCTCTTTTAATGTGTCTTCGTTCGGGACGATAATCGAGAGGAGTCTGTACTTTTATAATTCTCCAATGACAAAGGACTTTCTCTTCGATTTCCACGTCTCTTCAAATCCCTACCAATGTACCATAGACGAGTTTACACGGACAAGTCTATCTTCTACAGGCTTTGAACACTCAACCATATTTTACGTTTGGATGCATAGAAGGATTCAAGTCCGTTGTTGTAAAACGAAACCGATTTTCGTAAGAATCGATACAGCGATAAAATCCGCGATAAAAATCTCATTGTACGCTGCATGAAAAACTGATTTATCTGCCGGGTCCTGTCACCGTTGATAAATAACTGCACCCCCATTCACCCCGTTGCCGAACAAACGGACGAGACACGGAAGATTTACACTGTTACACCGCCTCCACGATACTCCTGCATAATCTTAATGGACGCTAAGTGATCGCGTCTATTTGCATTTGTAGAAATATATTTTCCTCTTCTCGAGGAAAGGCTCTGTATACAAGGAAACCCAAAAGTTTCGTTCGTCCAGGAACGGATTAATTAAAATTCCTCGTCTTTAGGATCCTTTTTTCTTGATCCCGGTTTACGATTTCCATTGAATTGTTCACAGAATTCTTGCTTTGGTAGCATACAGAGCTCGCGCTTCTTTGTATCTTTTGATCGTGTAATGTTTAATTAAACCTGACTGGCTTATTCTGTTGCACTTACTTTTACTATTTGTATTTGTAGACTGTGGATGTTTATGTAAAACTGAAATATCCTATGTCTCGAGAACAATTATTGATTTTAAATTCTAATACAGTTACTTTACTTACAGTTAGTAGATACTCTATTAGCGATGTCACTCGAGAAGTATTTTCTATCTCACAATCATTAGTATGAATTCTACCATTGCCCGCTACCATCGCGGAGGACTCGAACTGCAATAATAAACTGTGTCGAAAAATCTGACGCTCAATGGGATAATCGTTTTCAGAACATTTGAAGGATGTATCATGGCACGGAACTGAAGCACGTGGCTGAGGGTCCAATTCACGCCATAGGTTTGGTTGAAGGAGCCAGTAATCAGGTTTCTGGGATCCCCGAATCGTTTACACGCACGTGTCGTATGAGCCTCTTACGGGGTAACGCCGAAAGTTTTCCATTCCGCCAGGCTCCATAGTACCGTTATTTAACGATGATTACTTTCCCATGGTTTGATATACCGTCGTAACTTCGAGAGACCGGAAGTGGCGATATTTCACCGGCACTTGGCACAACGTGACCGCTTTAATACAGCCGAACTTCACCCTTCGGATATTGCATCGCGTTCTCTATACGATGTTCATTTCTTCCCCTCCTTCGCGATCGTAACGAAGGAGATTAAATGCGATTTTTTTTTATTCGATGATAATTCGCTAGCTGAATCATCGCTTCTCAGAAATGAAATTGCATAATGCGGAGGGTGGAACTAGATCGTTATGCGGATATTAAAATGCAGGGCCACGAACAGTGTTTTCCATCCCTGAATGGATAGAGAAGTGTGACTGTGAAATTAGTGCATTGGAGTAGCGTGGTTTATTTTTAATGATGCGTGGAATGTGAAAAATGGTACTTTTAAAAGGATTCCGATTTATTATACTTGTATTTCCTATCTTTACATGTCACGTACTGTGATTTCGATTTGATTCCTTTATTGTAAAATGAATTTGTTGTTAGGTATATTAATGAGTGATCTATTATTTTTTATTTGTTAATCAAATGGAATATTTGTTTCCTTGACTATATGCTTTGATATTGTTAAAATATGTTAAACTCAAATTACATTGTCATCTTATTCAGAAAATAGTGAGTTACTCATTGGTAGACTCTATCTTTCATCGATTAAAAAAGTAATAATCAAGTAAAAAATCAAACTTAATTAATTCGATTGGGTACGCTAACAAGGGAAGTTGGTAACCCGAAAATTCCGATGTTTTTTAAACTTTGCAGGTTTGTAGGGGACCTCAAGAGAAGTATAGCTCAACTTTTGTTTTTGGCCCAATTTCAGTTCTTCAGGGTGAAAACATCCCTTGAAGGTAGGTAGATGTTTCCATATTTCCCTGTATATCTTTAAAACGTGTAGATATAAAAAAATGGTTACAATAAAAATTAAATGGTTTTGTATGCTCTATAAAACAATGCAATTAAATTGATAAAAATTCGTTGTTTAAATAAAAACATCCTCCCCACTTTTATTAATTATCAATTTAATTGCATCGTTTTATAGAGATAAATATAATTCTAAGATAATTTTTATTATAACCATCTTTTTATATCTACGGTAGTTTTCAAGATATACAGGGAAATATGGAAACACCTATCTACCTTCAAGGGATGTTTTTACCCTGAAGAACTGCAATTGGACCAAAAACAGAAATTGCGCTATACTTCTCTTGAGATCCCCTACAAACCTGCAACTTCCCTTGTATACGAAATATTCGAAACCTAACTAAACACTTGCATGATCTTGAACGTCATTCTGTGCTACATCGTAGAAATGGTCTTGATACACGCTTCGATACGATCTAACAAAATATGTAGCATTCCATTTCAAACATGGAATCTTCATTCTTAAAAGGATAGTGCAAACACAAGAAAATTACATACGCCATTATGTTGCCTATAAAAAACACAGTACTACTTTTTCTTCACATTTATCGGTTACGAGAAAAACACTAGCTAGTAAATCCGTGAACAGCCTCTATAGTACTGTATACTAATGAACGATGTTGCATGTACCCTTAAATCTACCCAACCCACCGTCAAATTAGCTCGTTTGGCATCTGAATATTTCCACCTGATATTATATTAAACATAGATCGTTCATCAAGTTCACATTGTCCCAATTACAAGCGCACCCCATTCTTTGTCAAACTAAACGTCCGCATCAGTGGTCCCGCGCAAACGACGCCTATTGACTCTGATCGCGATCGTTAACTGAGTTCCACTTCGTAAATTTCAATGTTACCGATATTGCGTTACAAGCGTTTTTCCCTTTGAACATGGTCAAACGACGCCTCCATGAGGATGGAAGTCGTTCGAAATCGAGATTCCTGTATTAAATTCGCCCTGTTAACAGAGTTTCGGCCGCTTTGTCATGGCGCCGTGTTACGATCTCGATCATTACACGTTTTTAGCGGGTCCAACGAAAGCAGTTTCCCTAATAATAGAAGTTCTATCTGGAAACGGAATTTCGTTCCACAAAACTGTTCCGCGGTTTTCGACCCGTTTTCTAACTTTCCAAGCCTCGAGGAGTTAATATTGTAGAAGTTGATGAGGGAACATTTTCCATGCGGATGCGCTGGTTACTTTACCAATATTGGCATATGACCTTCTTCTGCGGTGTATCTCGGTCAATAAATTTCACGAATTCCGATCGTTTTGTCCAAGAATTTAAAGATCGCCACCGAAGCGTCCTGCCTGTCCCGTTCACTTCCTCCTTTCGAATCCGTTTTATTCCTCAGAGGGACAAAAACCCCGAGACAAGACCGTAGTGGTTTTCAAGGGGACAGAATTGCACGTAAACGGACACGAAATTTTCGGTTATATACTCGACAGAAAATTTCTGCCCATGCAAATCTGGGTCGCCTTTCTTCTTTCTTGATAGTTCCGCTCTGTCGTTCAGTTTTATTGAATCCGAAACGATTTTTATTTACTTCCGAACACAGAAGCAAAGAATATTCGGGGAGGGATCTTACGAGAATAGAATTGAATGTCCAGTTAGAGAAGTCGTGGAGAGATAAAATAGGTTTTTTCATGAATTTTGTATCTGATAGTAAAGGAAACTCGTTCGGGAGAAAATGGATTGGACGAGGTCAGATGGTTGAAAGAAATTACTTCAATGTCCGGGAATTGTAATCCTAATTGACGTATAATAGTTTGAATGAAGTTATTTATGCGGTGATGAATATTTGAAAATGATCTGTTACTGTGGACATTTGGAAAAGGACGGAAGACAGATTTTTTTATTATCTTAAAGGATTTCTAGTTGATTGAAAATTTTTAAAAGTCTACATACCCGTTATATACAATATGTATACATATACAGTACCGGAGAAAAGTATTCGTACACCCTTTGAACCGAAACAACTTTTTTAAAATTGGTCCAAATGACTTGAGTTCTTGTGTGATGTTGGGGACTCTAGTTTACTAAATTATGTGTAAAATAAAATTGGAAAAGTTGCAATTGGTCGGAATCGCAAAAAAAATAGTAAAGGTCGTTTTTTACAACTTTTTAATTTGAGGCTATGATTGATGTCCAGTAGCCATGTCGATTTTTTGAATGAATAATCGACTGACACATGTGATTAGTATTTTCTCTCATCAATCGTTTTTCTATAACATGGATTTCATTTTGTAGAATTAAAATATTTAAACACGAATAATTAATTTATAAAAAACGGTGTTTAGCTATTTATTTCTGACTGACTTAATGTTTAAACAAGAAAAAAAACTTCGAATTCCAGAGGTTGATAAATTTCCAGGAATTGAAATTGCCTGTCGATGTTTCACGATCCCGATTTCTGGGTCATGAACGACGCATTCGAAATTTCGTATTTACCGTGACATGTTTCCAGTGGATCGATTTAAATTATTCGACGTGTCCTGCCCGTTTCTTTGCGTTAGCCGCGATTCTTTATGTGAACTCACCCGGTCGGTCGGCATGATCACGCGAGTCGTACGTATGTTCGTCGATAACGCGAACTCGACCCTCATTGGGGTTGCCTCTTTTTTTTTCTTTTCAGCTGGCAAACTTCGTATAAGAATCCCATCACTCATACACGCGAGGGCTGTCTTTTCCTCCTCTCCCTCCATTTTTCTCGCGGCTGTATTTCGTCGATCGTTATTAATCACTCCCCTCGTCGTTTTGAGACGACTTCAAGGTGAATCAAAATGAAAATTTAATTCCTACGAAGGTCATTAAATATATAATGAAATCTTTGATCACAGTTTATTGTTTCTTTTATCGGTTGTTTGTATGCTGTAGCGGATAAGGGTTTTGGACCGAAGATAATGAAGAAAAAAAATTACAAAGTCTTTGTTTGATAATAACCGATTGTTTCTTCGCGTAGTTACCAGCAACAATTGAGAAACAAACCAAATTTTGACGACAGTTTCGTTATTCACGTTTATATACAATTATGGATGAGCTATACGCGTCCCTTTTTATACCTCGAAAATTGAGTTTAAGAGTAGTGGGGGACACGTCTGTTCCTCAACGGAAACTGTTTTCCAAGAAAATCTAGCGACGCTATAACACCCCATGGGCAATTACGTAATCTGGCCGGATGTATTCCAACTCCCGATAGGGTTAAGAGATCACAAGAGTGTTTTCGTACGTAACAAAGTCAATTCTTATTATGCAAAAGCTGGTTAATTATTTCGTTTCTTGTCCGAGTTGTTTCCCTTATGCTTGTAGTCGGTATTGTAATTGCAACAATATTATTGGAACATCAGTGCAGAGTTTGATACAATTCGTAAATTAATTCAAGGAAAACACATTCTAAAAGTATCTAAACATTCAGTCTACATTATCTAACGAATATTAATTATTGACTAACTGTAAGTTTGTAAAATAATGTTTTTTATTTTCATATTTTTTTTATTAGCTATCATTAGAATTTGTAATATCTGGAAAGTATCACTATAACATGAAAAAGTTATTCCTGCCGTCTCTTCCCGCGAACCATAATTTTTGCCGTTTCGAAGCGAAAGTCATATCGTTCAATTTACGAAACGCGGCGAATCCTTCAAAAATGCAATATCAGAAAACGCCATATTAAATGTGGCATCGGATCACAGTAACTTAAAGAATCTAATAAATATCGGCATTTCCAACAACTGACAAAAACAATTATTTGAAGTTGTTGATATTCACAATTAAATAATCATGAATGTTTTTTTGGGGAGGGGAAAGAAACATTAATTATCTACCATCTGGAAAATTTTTTCGACCCTAGCTCTCGAACGTTTTACTTTGAATTACCTTCGTAACCGCCATCCATCACAGCAGGTGCCAAACTCGGCGATCTCACTCTAACGGGCCGAAAATTCACACGGACTTCCCCCAATCTCTGATCGAGTTGGACCAATCGTGATCCAGTTCGCCCCCCGTCGGCATCCCCCAAGCAACAGACAAACATTCGTCCAAGCGAAAATGGTAACATTCGAGTGCTTTCCTTATCGATCTCCGTCAACGTTGCCCGCGTGATTCCACCCCCTCGGCTCAATGTGCAAAGTGTTTTGTGCAACAAGTACGTAACGATAAATGACACCGGACTGGAATTTCGACCATTCCAATGAGTCCCGTCATTCCCCCGGCGGAGAGTCCCGGTTCGTTTCGCCTCGTACAACGTTTTTCGCTCGACTAACAAGGGACGTTTGATTTCGACCGGTCCACAGTGGACTGGAAACCTGTTCCTTGCAACTAAAATTATTTTAGCGTTATTTCAAGGTTTAAGGTTATAGTATAGAGATCGTTGAATTCGTCTCGACACCAGCTAGAATATTATGAAGTCAAAAATATATATTAACATTTAAAAAATCGAGGTGACCTCCCTTTATCATGAAATATATTTCTTTTTGAAATATTTTATTTGTAGAAAAGTGCATACTGTTCAGCTTTTGTTGGACAAATTTTTTTGCCAGATTATCGGAAATGTCTGAAACATCGTGCTAACAGTGTTAAGTGATATGGATAGTGACAATTTGTGGCCAAAATTAAAAATACCTTTATATCGATTTAGTTTCAACGAAAATGACATTAATGTAACTAACATATGTAAATTAAAAAATATTCAAAACAATAAGAAATTTGTAGAAATTATGATTCCTCTGTTTCGAATTCCAATTCTACATTACTTGAATGATTAATTATTAATTAGCATAAGTTTAAAAGTTATAGGTAATTGCACTTGAAATTTGCGTATTGCTCTTCATAGTTATCAATTAAAAGTTTTACGTCCACATTATTTCTTAAACCTACAAATCAGTCGATAGTAATTTAACTGTAACAGAACTTTAACAAGTTAGTCAATAGAAGGTGAATTGTTCAGTGGAATTGCATGAATGTTAAAACGCAGTACCTTAAATATCTCAAAACGAGAAAACATTGATTTACATAACAGGATCACACTGAACGAAAAAGCAGATGAGACAATCTCCATTATTGCTTTTCCACCGAAATAAATTCATCACAAATGCTAGCTCCGAAAATCGAGATCGCAATCAAGAAGGGGTAGCATTTGCACCCCTCTTCCAGACCACTTTTAGCCACCCTTAATAGCTGTGTTCCTGTCCCTTTCCCACCTTTTCTGATATCCTTCGATCACTTTCATCCCCTTTCGGCCATCTTTGGCCGCCTTCGGTCTCCCAGGTCACCCTCTCCCCGTTTTATACATTTCCAACTCCCTCCGACCTCTCAGCCCCTGATGACTTCAAAACGGTCCCAGCTACTTCTACCGATATTTGAATATACGACTTTAATTTTCGAAGAGAGCTCGTGAGCAATAAACCAATAGAAAGATGGGGGGGGGGGGTGGTTTTATGAGTATCGTGTCCAATTTATTCGGACAGTTGACGTACAGTATACAGTTTGAGTAGCCCGTGTCGAAAATAACCCTGCCCTTAAAGTTCCAAAATAGGAACTACGGTTGAACGGGCATGTCATTGAAATATGCATGACCGCATAAACTGTGGCCGCTCGAGATTCTTCCGTTCCCGTGGCACTCGCGGGTTCGCCTATTTCTGAACCATACAAAGTGGTCGATGAAGCTTGAAAGTATCGTTCTGCATACGCTGTGCCGCGTAGGCGTAGAAGATATGGAACACGGTGATTTTCGAAAAGACATTCCCCTCGTCACCGCCAGATATTCAAATGGTAAACAGCACCGAGGGCTCACGGTGAAGGTTATATCGCGGAGTCTGAGGAACAGTTATTTAGGGGAGACCCAGCCAGTCCTTTATACTGTGAGTGTCAAAGGCTGAATTAGCCAACATTTGGTATGAACAGCCTGTTTCATTTCGTACGAAATATGTGAAACGATTCCGCACAGTGTACGTAAATATTGGTAGTGTAATTGGTAAATGTATTTTTGTTCGTAGTTATTCATAGAAATATCTGGCCACCTTACACGTATAACATGTTATACATGTTTGGTAAATGTTAAATTTAGAGATACTAATTATAATTTGTATTAGTATAAACTTTGATTAATAATATGCAGGGTGAGTCATTTAAAGAAATGCCCTTCAGGAAATAATTTGATCTGACCGAGTCGTTCTTTTGTAGGTGCACGTGCAGCAGACATATGAAAGTTAAATATGTTTTTCAAATGGAATCATATATTTTTTAATGCATTAATGCAGTTCGTTATAGAACTATTAGCTTAGGAGATATTTTAATTTAAAAAATTGCATACGATACTACACGCGACATACTTTTGCATTACTAGTACCACTTCGCAATTTTGAAATTAAAGTATCTCCTAAACTAATGATTTTTCGACATAAATAACTCAATACTTTTCATAGGGAATGACGAGCTGCATCGATTAATACATTAAAAAATATAGATTCCATTTAAAAAACAAATTTGTCCTTCGTATCTCCAAGGTTATACCACCCTGATTATGATTTCAATGATCGTGAATTCTTTCCTGATCTACTAAAGATATGAGTTTATGGGAATCTTCAATGCTATTTTCATGATTTAGTATTACATTTATAATTTCATTAGGAAATAGATCCATTTGTATCATTAAGCCTAATTGGATTATAGTGTCGAGAATTCCGACCCGAAAAGATTAACCACAACTTTCGTCGTAACATATTATATTAATTTTCATCTATTGTTCTACAGCATACTGCTGTTTTATAGCACACTGTGCGGCCGAAATACTGCTTCGCAGAACAATAGCCTAAAATCTGTAGTTTAACTCGAAAGTGGTGGTTAATGTATCGTCGACATCAGTGATGAAATGTCAAAAGGTGAACGTTTTCTGTTAACACGGTTTCAACATTAATCTAAATAAAAAAGTACAAATTTATGGTATTCTATGATTAAAGAATACTATTCGATCCCATATATGCATAAACTCTTGGATACTTTAACAACTGTTATATGCATGAGACAGCGTTATGGTTGAGGACAAAGATGGGCAAACTCATTATCTAGATAAAAAGTTTCTAAAGCATTTATGGTTCGGGTATTGGGACGAAGAAAATTAATAGGAAACGGGGTTTGAATTGTCCATAGGTATACTGTTTCAATTTAATGTTTCTTCTGTGTTAATACAATGTCGATGATTACTTAAACACAGAAGAAAACTTCGATGTTGCAAATGATAATTACATTCTTTACTTTTCCTGTTGACAAAGAAATTCCTATTAATCACGAATATTATTTCCTGGCAGTGCTAAAATGAAATAACGTACACAGCCCTGCATTTTGTACTATGAATAGTGCAGTAACATAACAATAATATTATATAATAATCTAGAGTAGTAATATAACAACTACAGTATGTATATTTTGTAGGTATATTAATTAGTAGTTCACTACTCTTAACCTCATTTCCAATTTATTGTAATGTATCTAAATAAAAAAACTCGGGCCACCGTTGGAATTCCGGCGACAACAAAAAGGTGAACATAATTGTACGATAAAAGAGAGAGAAAGGTGAACATGTCTTAAACTTTACAATTTATTGAAACAGTTTCTTAATACAGCGTGGAATTATAACGAAACTTTGAACTTAGACAGTGATAAATTATTTTACTGACAGTGATAAATTGAATACTCAGAACTGTCTACTTTCAACTTGTATCTAAGACTGAATGTTACAAGTATAATCGTTGGTGGTAACATGTTTCTTCTCTTTCTCCCTTTTTACTGGCTGGTTTAGCAGAGTTATACTATACATGTACGTATTTCGAAGTTTCAGGAAGAAGAAAGGGTTGATTACTCGAACGAAGATGTTTTGGGGTGACTGCTAGTTATCCTAGTGCAGGGGTCCGTAACCCTATGCCCGCGGGCACCATGGCGCCCGGCGATCATTTTACGTGTGCTCGCCGCTGTACGACCACGATAAAAAGAATTTAAGTTTTCAATAAAATGTTCTGTAAAACTTTTATATGTTCAAATTATATTTTTGGAATTCAATATTTTCTTGTACATTATGTATATTGTTAACTATGTCCAACTATAAATTTACTTTGAAAAAATAAATGGTGCCCTCCGCCCGACCAATATTCTAGAATGTGCTCTTAGATACAAAAAGGTTGGGGACCCCTGTCCTAATGACTTAATGTCAAAGGATACGCTTTGAGATTGCCTCAGACGGCGCATGGTTGAGCCAGTCTGTTGCCTCGTTGGTTAGTGATAACAAAAGACAAACCGCCGAACCGAGGTTTTTTTTCGGTTTACCACCAGATTTGCCAAATGCGAGAACGAAGTTCAACAACAATTCGTCACTCGTCACCACTTACCGATGAGAGAAAGAACAGACTCGCTGAACCACGCACCGTCTGAGGCAGTCTTGCGACAATGCTGCTTTTACTCCAACAATATTTTGTGATATCATTTAGGACTCTAGATACTTTCTCAAGCAAAAAATGATCCTACTACAGTACAAATGATCCTACTACAACAATATTTTGTGATATCATTTAGCACTCTACATACTTCCTCAGGCAAAAAATGATCCTACTACAGTAAATCCTCGATGAGTGTTCGAAGACTCCTCAGCACTGACAAGGAGGAGTCCCCAAGCGTAACGTTCACTTTTTAATGAGGTTTAGCACAGTGATAGAACTTGGAACTCTGAAGTCACAGATATTTGTTTCAGCCGCATATGGCTATTAATTTATGAAATATTTAATGTTCAGTGCCGTGGAGCCTTCGCACACTCATCGAGGATTTACTTAACCCTTGACTGCGGCAGATTCCAACGTGAACTGTGCATAGCAGACAGCAAATATCTCACCATGATCGACGCTGCGAATAACAAAACTTTTCGTCAGCGATAATGATTACACAAAATTTTAAGCTACACGGTGACAGTAGTCCTAACAGCCTCCTGCAAATCATGCAAATAATAAGCGCTTTGTAGCCATCGTTGTTAAGAACATAGCATCAACATTTGCTGGTGAGCGATATGTATTGGTTAAACGCCTATAGGCGCCAACAACATAAGTCTGAACGAAATTTCAGAACGTCTATAGTCACGAATAACAGCGAAAGAGTTAAGAAAATAGTGGATTAATCGTTGATATACCTAATATTTGACTATTTGACCTGAGTTTTCTAACCTAAGTACAAGGTAGTTTTTCTTCTGCATTCCGCTTACATTACGACTGTTTACTATTTGGAAAAGAAAGCGGAACACAGAAACCCATCGTTTGGCTCGTACACGTTTAGATCCTCATGTTGTTCCTAAAGTTTTGTCAGTAAATGACAGCCTGTTCTTTTTCGAGGCAAACAGATGGAAGGTTGACACGGTCGGATTCGTCCCGAGGAACCATTCTTCGGCGCAGTTTCGCAATGGCTCCCTTTGTCCGTAAACATCCGCAACAACCCCCGGCGTTACCATGCACAGTAACATCACTTTCAGTTTCCCCGCTCCATGATCGTATACCGATGGCCTCTCCGTCGTGGAGAAGAAACGTCGATGAGAAAACTTTCAACAGCCATCCCCCGCACCGTTTTCCTGTCCCACTTTTAGTAATATTTTCTAGTCGCGCCGGTTAAAATTGCGCGCGACAAATTGTACGCGATTCAATACGCGCAACGTGAATAACTTGCTCCAACCGCGAGATACAATTACTTGTATACCGGGAAACTTTTAATAGTTTGGAAACACATCGCGACGAGCGCGAAGTTACAAAATACATATAATCTATTTGTCATTTGGAGAGAACAATGGCATGAATTACAGGAATTTTATTGTCATCGATTTTTATAAGCTTTCTATTAGTTTACCTGATGGAGTTTGTGTGGAAATTTACTTTTTGTTGCACAGTTGAACAAATGACACAGTGAGCCTTGATTAATTCTACTTACAATAGAAAAATAATGTAGGGACAACCAATACATAAAATATGTATTTCGCTATTCTTCATTTAAGGTGGTTCGTATCTGACTCTCTAGTTAATAAAGCATCATATTACTAATTGGTATTAAACACCCACTAATACATTTTAGTAATGTATAAAAATTACATCTATGAAATTCAACGACATTTCCATTGATCATTCATCGTTATATTGTAAATAAAAAATATATTTTGGTATAACTCCATGGTACTCGTTTCTGATGTGTTTGGCAACATTGTTTTTGCACGCATATCTATACATATGTATATACATGGTGTGTGTTCAATTTTCCCGCGTAGTCAATATTCAATATTCTTATAAGTAAAGTTTATTATATTCTCGTGCATTATAATTTAAAAAATTAGAATTCACTAAAACCACAAAATAAGTGAAAAATTTTTTATATGTATTTGTATTTCGCGGGTATGACCCTATACAGCAACATTGCCAAATCTTGCACATAGTCCCAATAACCATGCAATAACCTACATATCCTGGGCTTTATTGTCAAATAGCTTCCTGCAATGTTCGGCATGGTACAAGATTTAGTTTCATTATCAGAAAGCTCAGGATTTATACGTTCAGTACCTAGTTTTTAGTTAGCACTTCTAATTTTTGTGAATAAAAAAGTTTATACTTCCGGTAAGAAATCATAAGCCTGCCACAAGCTTTTTCTTATTTATTTGATCGGCGACCGAGTCTCAAATTTTTTTGTCTGTGTATTTCGTTTTAATAAACAATCTGTGTGAATTTTATTTAATTGACTAGTCTTTAGTCCCTAGCGTGGGGCCCATTTGACCCACATTGTCAAGATTAATATTTTATTAAAATTAACATAAATGAACATTTATAAACATGATCGTCATGTTGCGTAGATCACAACTCCACGACATGATAACTGCAATATGCATGACAAAAAAACATGATTATACGATATTAAATAACCAAAGTATCGAATGGCCTAAATTGAAAGCTTAGCTCGGAGCGCATATAACCCACGTGACAGCAAATGAATTAATACATCTGTAAGACATTTTAAAGTTACAACATTTTCCCATGTCTTGCATTTTCAACAATAGTATCTAGATGGCGTTAACTTTCATCCGTACCTTATGCTAATTTGACACATTTTTTTCTTCAGAAATGATGTTATTCTAGCACGTATAGGTAAAAGCCGAGGCTCCGTGATTTTTATTTTAAAGAATTTGCAAATTTAATTATTTATCTCTTTATTACATTAATTGTTTACTAAATTAAGTTGGAAAAATGAGGGACGGATGAGGGTTGAAGAGCGAAGGAGGTGAATATTACTGAAGTGGTACAGGATCTTAATTTCTCAAAATTTAAATATGAAATCTGACAAAATATAATGGGTTACTTATTAATATCAATAATATTGACTTTTAATGAATTAACTGGGTTAATATATGTATAAAGTAGCTGGGTTTCGTTGCTTTGAGACCTAACCCAGACCTGTATTAAAGTACAGCTCCTGTAAATCGTATAGATACTACATTTACCAAATATTTAGGACAGTATGTAATTTGAATCCACTTCAATTATGAACATACGGTCTTTTCAATACTTTCCTGTGTCTGTGAACTTTGCGAGCGCATTTAATTACTGTCCGTCAATAGAACCGAAGAGAAGCACTACGGCTTCGAGTACATTGCATACCGTGTACACGGTTAATTTTATGGAAATCTCATTCCTTTAATTTGCCTTGCTCGAGGAAATTTGCAAGAAGAATACACTGTACGCAATTTCGCGAAACTGCAAATCTTATCGTTTAGATTTTGAAGTGCTGATTTGAAAGAGCCGCTTAATTAAAATTTTTGGCGACACGCTAAAGCTGTTTAATTGATTTCTTGCAATAAATTACTTTCAAGGGACTTTCGTAAACGTTTTTACGTATACTTGGAGTGACGAAACGTTAAAGATATTTCGTTCGCGCGTTTTACATTTCAATAAAAATTTCCTTCCGCTCAGTCCACCGCAGCCACGTCGACTACTGCCGGCGAAAGCAACCATTTGCAAGCAGAACGGTTAACAGCGCGAGAATGAAAAGCGGCTAATGCCGCGTGACTTATCGTCTTCAACAGGATTTTCCTGCGAATCCGATGTTCAGGATTTTGTTTATCTTAGTTTTATTCTTTCCATGCTCGATTAATGGGTTTCTAATGGTAGAATTAATGGTTCAAGGAAAAAGATGACTAAGAGAGAAAACTTACTATCAAATGCGTGTTCTCGCGTTTTTTAAATTAACGCCTGACTTCCTCTAATTAATGAATAAATATAACAAATTTATTAATGGACTGTGAATTTAATGCATTGATTGCATATGAAAATGCAGGAAAATTAATAATAGCACTATTTCATTTGTAATGTAATGCAATCATTAGTAGAAACAACTAATTTCTATTTAATTTATATTTGTCAGCCTTAATTGGTTGTTACTATTATTACTTATTAAGCGAATTCTACATTTCGTTGTTGATGCGACAATCATTATTTCGACAGTCAATTTATTAATTTGATGATTATTTAAAAATAAGTACAACCAGTCGAAATTAAATAATAATCATAATAAACACATGCATGTCGTTGGTAAATAAAATTTAGTGCAATGACAATTATCATTACAAAATCCATTGATTCATGCGCAAAAACCTAATATGTAATTAGATTGCGTACGTTTATGCACTTTTGCATATAACAAAATAGAAGTTCTTGTATGCTTTAATTTAATTTGTGTCATATTTATATTCAGATTCAACTCAAAATAAAAATTACAAATTTTCATTACATGTCAGCTTCTACACATTAATCTGTGAAAATATGAATTTGCATAAACATTCATCGAATGAATAATAATGTCAATAAAATAATCGTTCTATTAACTACTAGACTGTTTTCATTATAGAATCTCTAAGAACTGAAGTCAGGCAACCGTATAAATTGAATTTCAATGTTGCTTAAACAGGGAATCGAATGACAGACTGAGACAGTACTCGCAAGTTCTCTTCGTATAAACGTTGAAACACACTTAATAGTCGATAATGGAGCAGCCTCGATAGAGGCATAACCAAATTATCTTATCGTCTGGCTGTTAGTGATCTAGAAAACAATGCGTTTGAGAGAGACAGAGAGAGAGAGAGATGGGTGAGGAGGTAGGCCATTGTACGTACATACGTACAATTCAACGAAATCTGCTCTTGTTGCAATTTATTGTTCCCACTTGGCAAATCATAATTTTAGCATGTGTTGCTCGAATGTTATTTCTACCTTTTGACTGTTATGCACATCTAGCTTCCATTTTATAAAAAAGAAACCTTCAAGGGGCAATTAATTTTAATTAAATAAAATTTATTAAATGTCTATTTGATTGAACACCCGCCATTTCATCGCTTAACTACAATGAAAGTCTACCTTTCAATTATTAATAAAACTAGAAGCCTTGAATGAACACTTATTTTGAAGTAGACTATAAATAAATTCAAATCGCAATAATGAATTTTCAACATGTATGTAACTAAACAGAAAACTTCGACATGTATTTATTAAATTTCATTGTATCTTCAGATTATAAAGTTGTAAAACGACTTTTACTATTTTCGTCGCGATTCCGATCAATTGCAACTTTTTCCACATTTTGTTAACACATCATATAGTACACTAATACTTCTAAGTTCACAATGAAACTCAAGTCACTTGGTCCAATTTTGAAAAAGTTGTTCTGTTTTAAAGGGTGTAGCAAGACTTTTCTTATCCACTGTACATTTACACACAGTACATATCGTGTTATCCATCGAGTGAGTATCTACTCTGTTGTTTAGACACTGTATTTTTGCTTGGATAGTCTTCTCAAGGTTTATCGTTTTAACGACCTAAAACCTTGATTATTTTTACTTTAACAGTTTCCACAAGGTTCGTAACTTTAACGTCCTAAAACCTTCATTAGAGACTGATGCCTCCATTTAAACTGCATAGTTTTGTTACTAAATTATACAAGTAGGATTGCTTATGACACTTTAAAACTTTTAGCAATTAGATCCGAAAAGCTTTTCTTCTTTTTCAACGATTTAATTCCATTTCTCAACTCTATTTCCAACGAAACAGGAAACTGAACGTTTTATAGTCGGAAGAGAAACCCCATTTGAACGTTCTAAATCGCAGACCTTGATCCACGGGAGACAGTAAAAAGATATTTTCTAGCGATTGAATTTTTAAGCTTCACTTTCGCGACGGCCGGTCTCCAAGGATAGAAAACACATAACTTCGATCGAAACCGGCAATACATTGTAATCACTTTCGTTCTGGATTTTGAATCACAAGGGACCTGCGGTCATTATTCTTAATTATAAATTATTATCGATTTTGTTCGATTTCATTCTCTACCGAAACATACAAATGCTGTTTCGAATTGGCATACAATATTTCATGGTAATCGATTGTAGACCGTTACTATAAACGTTTCTGTAATGTCTGATGTATTATTCAATATATCTCTGCGGTAACTAGCATCGTTAATTGGCATGTTTGGTGGTGAATAGAGGACTTCGCTTCACGACAACCGACCTTTCGTGTCCTGATGTAACGGCCTTGACCAAACCGATGCCTTCTTATGAATCGATATCGCAAGGAGGTTGTCCGGTAAAACTTGTAAAACCCAGTTCTATTCCTCGATACATCCTTCCATTTCAATAAAAATTAGCTTCATCGCGCAAGGTAACCGAATTTTCGAATACAATACACTTTCTCTCTTTAAAGACACAAATTAACACAAAAGAAATTGAGAACAGTAAAATTGAACACCATTTGGTTAAAGATTCATGGGAACCAAATTTCTTTAGCAGTTATAACAATTTTCGTTTTGTTGAAGAGATTAGATGCCATTTGAACTGTTTCACTATAAATGTAAGTATACATTTGGGTATACTTGACGCATTTATTTTCTATATTAACATACAAGCTATAAAATAAAATAAGTTCTTTTCGCTACAATCTAAGATAATATAAACTTATTTGAACAAGACAGTAGTATACAAACTTTTGAGCAATACTGTATACTGAATTAGATGAAAGCATACGATCTGTGAATAATGAAAAATTAGAATAACGGAACGTTTGGATATTGAAGTAGGTATCCGAATAGCAGAAATTCGATTAAGAAGAGTTCTACTATGTTTATATTTTTCACTGAAACCTTGTATTAACGTCACATGTTATAAAAAATTATGAAAGATGGGATAATTAAATTAGACCAGCAGCAACCTGGGATGCAACATCTCAACTGCTGTTGCAGTTGGGAATCATGGTGCTTTCGCGAAGTTCAACCAATACTACTGAAGGTTTAATCTTTATCACGTGGAATGATGAAAACTTAATTATAAGAATAATATCACTAAATGTATGTATACTTTTAGAATATCTAATTAGTTATTTTAATTTCCAATAGCAAGTGTCACCTGATGATATTTTGAATTTTATTTTCAATCAAATAGTTACTGAAATATAACTATAAGAAGAATGTAAAATAGAAAAGATAACTTACAGTTTCGACAATTTTTTATTACTAAATTATGAATTCTATCTATTTCAATTATACGTGAATATACAAAATAGAATGTAACAAATAATTGTATCATAATTCAAGAAAGTCTTTGTACTATTTTCATTACAGCGAAACTTATTAGTACAATGCCCACGTCTGTTTATGTATTATAAATTAGTTAATAATAATACGAATTCGTATAAACATTTGTATGCTCAAGCATACACAATGCAAGAAACCATCAACTTCAATAATGTTTAATAAGTCATTACTTTGTTTTTAATCTAATAGAACCATTGCTGAAAAACATCAATTTCTACTCGAAAGGTTTTTTAAAATTAGCTTATAAATGAAGTAAATTAAACAATGCCATCCATTCTTCTTAATCGTACACAAGAGAGCTAGAAAATGAAAACACTCAAACCACTTCTAACATGTACGTACGCTGATAGTGCGGTTAATGGTAAATTATCAAAAATACTCGTCGAACAAATATGAAAACTAAAATAATTAAAAATACTCGTCAAACAGGTGTATAAAAAATGTCTAACGAGTTCCACCGTTATCATTTCTTTCAATGTCTAGCTGCCTAAAGTCAACATTACATATTCCTATTGAGTAACCAAAATAGTTTAGGAAAGGTTAACTAGCACTAATCCGTGGAGCGCTGTAGTCACGAAATCTACCGTTAATAACAGAGTTACCCAGACTCTAAACGAATCACTCCGAAGTTTGATGATGATCGTAGGTCGCTAGTAGTATTAACACTATTTGGTTCAGTTATTTCTGACTAACATCGAGCCACGTGGCGGATGTTTTAGGTGCATCCGCCATCATGACGCTGTGCGCTGCTACGTGCCAGAGGGTCGACAGAGCTGGAAGAGCGACCTGAACGCTGCCAGGATCGATCAGCTTCCTTTCTCCGGAGCTAAAATCTTCGAAGGCGACAACAATACGCGGGAAAAAGAGGAATGGTCCCTTGGGCCTTTGGCGTGCCTCTCATCCTCGTTTCTGCTCTGGGACTTCTTCTTAACGGTTACGTTCTCCTCGTGGTCCTCGGACTGGGCAAACAGGTGAATACCAAACTCTTCCCTTTACCCCGAGATGTACGAGAACTTATCGGACATGGATCGCACGTCAGCAGACAATCCAGGGGATGGCCGCTAGGAGACAATGGATCACTGACACTGCAGGAATTATTCAATAGGCTGTCGGTCCTCCTTGATGGTCGTGTTACCGATGACAGAGGATGCACAATGAAGTTTGATAGTGCATAATAGCTGGTCGGATAAATCTGCAACGAGAACTCACTGACCCAGTGAAGTCGAGGCTAGTCGCGATTCATGGATTGGAAGAAGAAAGTGTTCGATCGGATGTTGAGAAATTTCTATAGTTGGGTAGTGAAGCAGCTGTAGTTTCAATTAAATTCCTTATCTCAGGACGAATCTCACTGGTGCTTCACTGGGAAACTACAGTGGTTGTAGTCGATTCGAAAACGATTGACAAAGTTTACTATGATTATTAGACGGCGCAATTTATACATTTATAAAGGGTGTGCAGAATGCAGCAAGATAACTGCTTTAACGAAGGTATAGCCCTGTAACTTATGATTTTTTTTACAATATATCAAAATTTACCGATTTCAAATCCGTTTTCAAAATTGATCTCAGCTTGTTATCATATTAAAATTGCAACCGTACATAAAGATAAAAATATACATATATATGCATAAAAATTAAAACTTAAGATTACATTTAACCCTCCGGAGGTCGTAGTTAATCTGGTAATATTACATGCACAATGTTTTTACAAATATCTTCAAATAGACATATCTAAGAACTTGTGCACCAAGACTAGCTGAACTATGATACTTTAAGGTTCTATGCATGCAATGCTCGCGACCGATAAAGAGATTGTATATTATGTAGGTACAGCGATAACATCGAGCGGCCGAATCACCTTCATGGTTTTCCGAGGGCGTATTTTTTCCGAAGGGTTAAACTTCACTATGAGATTTGACATACTTTCGCCACTTTTACGTGCCCACGTGAGACATGCTGATATACAAGACTCTTATTTTATTATTAATTTCACAAAGTCTTCTATAGAAAAAATAAATTTCTGTTTAATTTCCACCTTTATTAAATCACTAAAAAGTTTAATTTAAACAAAGATCGGTAATCTACTGATTATAAGTAGACTGCAGATCTCTATGTAAAATCACACATCTAGACACAAAACTTCAAGAACGCAGTTTAAACAGAAACTTATTTTCTTCGTTTTATTAAAGTCACGAAAACCTGAAAAATGTTACGTAACTTCATTACAATTTTTATTTTATTTTGTTGCATATATTGATATTTGTATCCGTGAAAATTTATACAAATTGTGGTCCAAGTAAAAACATTATTTTTTCGTGTATTGAATGAATACTTTTTCAAATTAATACTGACTTATATTTCTATATTTAAAAATTGATTAAACGATGACATAGAAATGGAAGAATTTTCGCATAATTGTCAAAATAACTGAGAACTCGGCGACAACATCATATCATAAATTAATCAACTATCCAAAAATATGCAACAATAAAATTTCCCAATACAATAAAACTTTCATTCGTACCCCGACCAGCTCGTATCTTTTAATCGTTGCACGAACAATTGAAAGTCCAAATGCCGCGGGCTACTGGGGATAATATACCATGATCCTCTTACGAGATTTTTTTATTCTATAGCTACGATCATTTTCAATTCCACCGAAGAACTTAATACAGGGTTAATAGTATTTGATATGGGTTCGCGGGGCTTTGAGAGCTCGATTTTTCCGATCGCGGTAATCCCGCCCCTTTTCAAGCGGTTTCATTCTGATATGGGAGCCACTCCTTTCGCAAGCATGACACATTTCTCGAACGAAGAAATGAAACCCGCGAAAGGAAAGTGGCCAACCCTGGAAATAGCCTTTACGCTTTCACGCGAGCCGTTACAACGAACAACGGGAGCCGGCGCGGCCCCCAGACGGTTAAAAAAGATCGCACGCTTTTCGATACTATATCGAAGGCCGAGACGCTGAATGACAGTCGTAGAACTGGGTCGAATAAAATGCGTCCCGACGTTCCGCGAAACTACTCGTCAGATTTGCCCCAGTGTTTCTACCGTAAATGTGATTGCATTGGAAGCTTTCTCTCGGAGTTTTGCTTCCGGCCAAAACAGACTGGTGTAAAAGATACATACAGGGTGGGGCAATAACTATGTCCACTTTGAATGTTGCCGTTATTTGTAATAATATGAAAAAATGTTATATACAAAACTTACACGGTATACAGGGGGGCATATTGTGACACAAACATTTTCTGCGTGGGTGAAGGCATAGAGGAGATTTCAAGGTCATCTCTATTTTTTTTAATGGAATGCTATGTTTTTTTTATCACCATGTGATAGTCGGTGTTGAGACGACTTCAGCGAGCTATCATTGAAGGTCACGCAAGGTCAAATGTGGTAGTAAAATAAATTCTTACATTACAGGAGATGCTCGAAGTGGTGACCGTTTGCGTCAATGCAAAGTTGCAATCTTCGTATCGCTGCATCACGTGCATGTCTTATCGTTTCTGAACTTATTCTAGCATCGACAGGGAGGAAAATCGAACGAGGGAGGTTGACTTGAACCTCGATAAATATCGCAAGAAAAAGTGAAAATTGTTTTATGTGCCACAAACAAGACAATTGGCATTTTCAAATTTTATCAGTTAAGTCTAAATTCATTTTGTTCCTAGATTCATCAAATCTTCAATAGAAAATATTGGGTTAGGTTTAGTAGGTGCTTATTACATTTGGCTAGAACTTCTCCGTTACATATTTCTATCTACGTATACCCCTTTTACTCTTTTGGCAATTGTCCTGCTCTGTCTCGTTGCAATAACTCTGTATTGTGGAATAAATTGGTATCATCATCACTATTAAAATATCAATTTCTATTTCGTTCCTGTTTCCATAAATAGGTCTTCAAAAACTGAGATCTGCGCTAAGATTAGCCACTAATTAGTCCTACAGAAAACAAATATCTATAAAAATGTTTCTATAAAATCCAATTTAAGAAATGTTATATAAAAAGAAGTCGACGAAGTAGCGGCTAAGAAATGTAGCAACGGATGATGAACGAGTGTCGGAAAGTGTAGATTACGAGATCCCAGCTAGAAATTGATCCCGTACCATCTAAGAAGTTTTGTTGCGAGGAGGGAAGTTCAGTTAACAAGTTAACCGCGTATTGCCGTGATGTCCGCAGACGCAGCAGCAACAAACCGCCAATACTTTGTTGCTGACACACTTGGGTGCGGTGGAAGCGGCCGTGTGTCTGATATTACTGATCTTTACTACTGGTTCCTGGCCCATCGCCGGCACCTGGTGCGTCCTCCACGGTTTCCTTTTAACTCTTTTGCATCCGGTCGCTCTCTGGACCGTAACTGGACTGAACTGTGACAGGTGAGTAGATACTTCACTGCACTTTTAAAATATTTCGCAGCTAATGAAGTTTTATTAGCCCTTGATCGATAAAGAAACAGACATATTACGTGACTGGAATGGTTAATTCTCACAACGGAAAGATAACTCGTTACAACGTACCTAATACACGGGATTTTATTGAGCAGTTGGTTCAGGATTGTACTTTCGTGATTCGAACGTCCGTGACGCAACGGTACCATCGACAAAGTAGACAAACGACTCTCAGTGGAATCCTGGGCGTAGCCACGCTATCAGTCAGGGGGGAGAGGAGGGGCAAAAATATTAACACGTCGACTGCCACAGTGAAAAAGGCTGTACATAGCCAGACACGCTTTATTTTGTTTTTAAAGTCATAAATCGTTGAAAATGTATGCATTTTGTGAATGGAGGCTGTTGGTCGTGTTTCAAATTATACTGGAATATTAAATATTACGCAAAAATTTTGTAACTCAGGGAGGAGGGGGGGGCAAAATCTAATTTTTTTCTTGTAGGATGGGGCAAAAGCCACTTTTTTCCGTCCAAGGTGGAGGGCAAGCCCCCCCCTGTCCCCTGGGCGACGCCCATGTGGAATTCTGCTCTTTTTCGAAGTCCGCGGCGGAACATTATTTCTGCAACGTTAAAAACGTATACCCTGTTTTTCAATTTCGCAATTTGATTTTTCATGGGCTTTGGAACATTGTATTTAGAGAATATATACAAGCTGCACTAATTAAAAGAGAACGTGTAGAGGCAAAATTTCCATCATTTATGGAATAATATTAAGCAATTAAGGACATCATTGTCATTCCAAGACAGAGGCGAAAGTTTTCGTCAAAATCATGTTTTTCAAGATTTCATAGTCTCTTGCTTTAACAAACTTCATATGTGTTTACTGTTATTATTTGTATTGACTGCTTTGTCCAGTGAAGGACCCAGATAACAGACATATGTCTTTACTGCTTTTATACTTTCATAAAACAAATGTCCCTAAAACTATGATGTTATTTTTATTCAACGTACTATTGTCGATTAAATCAGCATCTCTTTACGTGGTAATAATACAATAATTAAAATCTACAGTTATTAAAGATCTGATTGAAACACACTATGCTGTAACGTAATCATTTTTAATTTTCAATATCTCGTACTGATAAATATTTATCCAGAATCCCTACTGTTCCTGAGTTAATAAATCCTGCGTCATCCGGACTCGTAAAACATATCACCTCAGCTTCCACATTGTTTCCAGAAACATCTTAAACTTTGTCCTATATTCTCAACCCTTCTTCCAATTTCAAAACCTTTTACAACCCTACCCCCTAGACGAACTACAGTTTCGGATCTCACTGTTACTAGCACTAATACACGTTCAGTTCTGAATCTAACTCAGTTATAGTGAACTTTCGCAGAAGATTGTCTTCAAAAATATAAATCTTTTAAAATTCTGTCCAGAACATATTTTTAGAAAGAAACCGATTTTATGAGTATTTGATTAATTATTTTAACGTTCAAGAGCTTAGGGGCACGTTTTCCCGTTACCCTATCGAGTTCAAACTTTGCACAGATTATTCTTTTATTAATTGGAACTATTCTGCAGGGTGCCGCGAGAAAAATGTTGACAAAATTTTTTATCGAGACCAAATAAGAGCCCCCCTAGTGAACATCTTATATTAAAATATAATACTGTATATAAGAAATACAGTGTTTCTAACATTAGCTAAATATGTTATCGAAAGTTAAACGGTGAAGAAACGCGGAGTTTATAGACCGGAGACGCGAGATCACGCGATTTACGTCTAAAAAAGACTCTGGTTCTCCAGCCGTAAAGTCGGCGAGCCGTTGGATCGAAGGTTCTCTATCTCGTCGAATAGACGATACAAAAATCGTGTTTGCGCCGAAACCCGTGGTGACGTTCAACGAGCTGTGGCCTTACGGAGCACAAAGCCTACAAGCTTTTCGCTGTAAGATGTCAATAGCGGCTCCCAGTATTAAGCCAGGTACATATCTCTTTGGTCGTCAACCGGTGCGGGATCTTCAATTCAATCTGAAACCCTTCGGACAAATCGTGTCATTCTCGTGTGCTCGTATCAGGACTGCTAAGTTACGTGTCCATTTGAGAGGATCTTGCTCGAGTTCCTTGCAATAGTTTCTCGCGAGTATGTGTCCATTTCAGCTCAGCTTCGAAAATTTGTACTCTCAAATAATCCAATAGAAAACTCGCCGAGAGCTTAATATCGCACAGAACTCTCAGAACCGTGTCCACTTGAAGTTCGTCTTCGATCCCTGGCAGGAAGTTTCCGGTCACACGCATTAATACGAAATTCACTGAGAATATTCGTATTTGAGAACTATAAAATATTATCATATAAAGATTGAAGTAATGGGAAATTGAAAGGAGGCTAATACGAAGTAAATAACAATATAATAACACAAACTTTTATTTATTATGAAAAAGAAACACAATAAAAAATGAAATGTTACATGGAAAAAAGTTTCCGATCATAGCTAGAATAAGTACGTTCTTGAATATGAGAAGCGTAGATTATAAGTATAAACACAGAAGAAGACCACAGAAATGGAAGTAGAAGTTCACCTCTACGGAATCAATATGTCGTACAATTTCATTCAGTACACAAGCAAGTGAAATGTTCAATATGCCACCACACAAAGTGTATTCGAATGATATAAAGGTAAGAATAATCGAGCTATTGAAGGAAAGAAATAGCCAAAGAAGAGTTGCACAGATCATAGCATGCAATCAAAGTACAGTCAGTGACTTAAAAAGAAAATATAACGAAACAATTACGTTAAATTGTAAAAAATATGGGACGATTAACTTCGAAAGAAATAAATCAGCAGTGGGCTCGAAACGTTTCTGACCTTACGGTCGGAAATCGTTTAAGTTATATGGGTTTCTCATTTCGAAAAGCAAGGACGAAAACATATCTTACGAAAAAACATAAAAGGGAACGCTTACAATGGTGTTACAACGCTTACAATAAGGAAACTTTGTTCCATGTAACATTTGTATTCTTATCTTGTTTCTTTTTCACAATAAATGGAAGTTTGTTATTTACTTCGTATTAACTTCCTTTCAATTTCCCATCACTTCTATCTTTATATGATAGTATTTTATAATTCAAAAATATGAATATTCTTAGTGAATTTGGTATTAATGCGTGTGATCGGAAACTTTTTGCCAGGGGTGGAATCCTCGCATTCGGTGCAAAGCCTACATTTGCGAACAAAAAAATTACCACTTTTTCGATTCGTTTTATTTTTAGGTTCATTCAGTTGGTGTAAGGAGTGGAATGACCCTCCATTACTTTTTAACGTCAACTCGAAACTTTAGTACGTGTTTAATATATGTACCCTAGTAGCACAAAATATTAAATACATATTCATTTTTAATATTTAAATATACATACAATGTTTATTTCATATTACGAAAAAAATATTTATTTAATATTGGAAACAAAATATATATATATTCTGATTGACAACTAAAAGCTGTATAAAACTCAGTACGTTAACCTTTTAAATTGAACTTAAGAAATAATAAAAATAAAATAATTAGAAAGGTGGTAACTTTACCGTACTGTCTTGTCGTCGACGACGTATTTACGATGAAGTAATTTATTTTAAAACCTTATGCATTTCGAGATCAACCTGCACCAAACCGAATTTTTAACTGCTGGTTGTCTGCAGCACGTGGAGTAGTAGACAATTTCTTTTGGTAAGACGAACAAATTTCTGAACATATTTCGTTCTTCTCTTTTCGTTTCCAAATTTCTTTTCATTGAATCGCAGAAATCGAAATAATTATATACGAATTTTCCAAAAAAATGTAAGGGATGAATTCAAACAGTATTTTATGACATCGTATGGTGTAGTTTCATGGCAGTATACATAGACATATACATATGTATATTATAATTGATATTTCCTTACGTCGTATTCAATAAATGAGTGAAAACGGTGTCGTATTCATAGAAAGTATAGTTAGGAACATCCACTTTATCGGTTTCACTCCCACATTTTTTCTTTTTAATCTTTTTAATTCCTATGACATCTGTAATTGGAAAAGTTAAATAATATATTTATTT